>NW_028270155.1:33620597-33925874 GCF_037043375.1 Chiloscyllium plagiosum | reverse complement strand
GCCTGAGGATTTCCAACTTTCTCCTTTTAAAGTGATGACTAGACATGTATGTCATGGCTTGGACTTGAAGCTCCAGCTCTGCTCTTGCTTGCTGAGAGTAGGCGAGATGTAGACTCGGGGAGTATCCTGCAGGCCACCCACAGAATTCTATCGTCATCAAAAGATGCCCCACTGTTGACAAGTAGGCTGTCAACAGCACTCTGAAGTACCCTTGGTAAAAGGGTGAGTAGTGGTGACATGGCAGGAAGATGGTCTGGCATTGTATTTGGTATTTTCCTTGCTGCTTGCTGCTGCTTGCAAACCCATCCCATAGACACTGGGAAAACCCGCTCCCAAAGTGCTTGCTTTGTGTCTTTCAGTATAAACAGTTGATCACAAGCCAGTGAATTATACCATAAAGAGTTATCCTTTGACCTTATGGTAAAAAGGAAGCCCGTAATGAAAGATCTGAAGAATAAACACTAACAAAGATTGGTGTTATAAATTCTTTGTAATTGTATGAAGCTATGGTGAGCAGGAGGAGAAGTCATTGTCGGTGTGCTGATTGTGTTAGAGCAGGAGGAAATTGATGAGTGCTGTGATAGAGATGTGGATCAAAGACGACAGTGTGGTCAAGCATTGCAAACAGTGCAGAAGGTGAGATGGACAGGATGGTTAGTGCAACGTGAAGTCTATTTACAGTCTATTGAAAATGATTATATTCTGCAAACATCAATGTCCAACTTTATGTGCAATTGGTTTTGACATCTTCTATGCTATCTGCAGTTTAAAAAGAAAAGCACTAAAAGCTGAAGATAAGTGCAATGATTTTTTTTCCCACTTCACTGATCGTGTTGTTAATGATTTTTCTTTCCTTGAATGGTTGGAGATAAATGCCATTTTCACAATACTTGACTTCCAAAGAGTCAGAGTAATGAACAATTTACTGTGTCATTTACTATTCACTTCAAGCAGGTTTGACTCACCATCAGGGTTCTAAAGTTAATTGATTCAGTCTTTTGAAAAGTGTTTGAATAGAAGCTCTGTTGGATTATTTAAATGATATGAGTATTTTATATATCTGAACAAACAATCCCAGTGTTAACATAGCAATGCAAGAGTTTCAAGGCCGCAATGCAACTGGTCAAAGATTATTAAAACTGAAATTAGCTGGTGGAGGACTGAAATTCATAAATTTAACAAAATATTATGAAGAATCGATTTAACATTTTGACTGAAGAGTGAAGCTTTGAGGGAGTGAAAATCCATAGGTCAGAGGTTATTAATCATTGAGGGTATTTCTAGAGCACAAAGGGAATGGGTCTGCAGACTGGAAGGGAAGGTATCAACCTTAAAATAAGCAGAAGTGCCCATTAGATTATTTTCAGAATTGAAAGGAAAGGCACTTTCTGAGTCAAAAACTCTCCAAGGAAGTAAGGCTGCAAGCCTGTGATGAAGTACCTGGGGACCTGATTAAATGGCTGATCTGTAGACTTTTTCTCCCGGTGTATTGATTCTTAATAATCTCTCAAATCTATCACTGTACAGTGAGAAATGTTGTAGCATGATTGCAGCCCATGATATAAATTGTGATTGAAGCTGATGGTAACATTGGCAACCAACGAGAGTACTGCCCAGGCCAGATTTTGAGGTTTGAATATATGACATAATTCAGCAACAGCCTCCTTAGTAAAGCAAAGGGGTTTCATACACTGCTTCTCGGAAGGTTGATGTAAAGACTTCTGTGGAAATGTTCTCTTTTTCTGTCCTCTGGAAGCCTCTCCTGCTCTGTCACATCTTCTTTGCTGCATTGTGCAGTCGCAAAGGCATTCTGAGAGACCATCCATGTCTGCAGCCAGTGTATTTCTGAGGTGAAGAGCAACAGCAGTGCTAGACCAGCAAAATCTCTCTCTCTCTGTGCAAGCAAAATACACTTCTTGGAGTTATACAATGCATACTGCAAATTCCTCCTTTACACAGCACTAGACTGGCAAATTAGTTGTCCTCACTAAGGTGAACCATACAATTCCCACAGGATGAAAGCAAGTCATTCAGTCCAGCAAGGCCACACTGACCCTCTGAAGAGCATCCCACTCAGACTCATCAAATAGGTTGATGGAGGTGGTGATGAAGGTGATAGGTCAGAGAGGGGAGTGGAGCGGATAGGTGGGAAGGGAGATTGGCAGGTAGGACAGGTCATGAGGACGGTGCTGAGCTGGAAGGTTGGAACTGGGGTAAGGTGGGGGGAGGGGAAATGAGGAAACTGGTGAAGTCCACATTGATGTCCTGGGGTTGAAGCATTCTGAGGTGGAAGATGAGGTGCTCTTCCTCCAGGCGTCTGCTCCACCCTCCTCTCTGACCTATCACCTTCATCCCCACCTCCATCCACCTATTGTTGCTACCCTCTCCCCAGCCCCACACCCTTCCCATTTATCTCTCCACCCCAGAGGCTCCCTGCCTTCATTCCTGATGAAGGACTTTTGCCCGAAACATCGATTTTCCTGCTCCTCAGATGCTGCCTGACTTGCTGTGTTTTTCCAGCACTACTCTAATCTAGACTCTGATCTCCAGCATCTGCAGTCCTCACTTTTGCCACAATCAAAACTGAGTTTGTTTCTTTTTTACTTTGCATTGACATTTTACTGCGTTGGTACAAAACTTAACTATTCTAAAATTACTCTAAAATGAAAAAAAAACATTTAAAGTAATGAAGAATCTAGACAATGCTTTGTTTAGGATTTTGCAGAACAAACTCATGGGCCTGAATCTGAAGATCTCTAGATCTATTCCCAAACTAGATGGATTTTTGATTGTCCAAGGTTACCATCTGGGGGTTGGGCAGTGGGAGTGGGGTGACATTGGGAGGTTTTGTGTATTTCGGGAGAGGGAGCTGGATATTGGGTGTCCTGCGCAGTTGGGGAAGGGGGCAGTCAGTGGGAGTGATTAGGTGATCCAGTGGGCACTTGGGTAAGATGGGCAGATTAGCCAGGCTTTAGAATACGTTTTAAGTTTTCTAGCTATTAAGGTGAGTGAGTGAGAGCCTTCTTTAGTCTTTGACTCTAACACCATTTTGGAGGTTCTCAGAGGTGAGCATTTAGAAGTTTAAACTTAATGGGAATAACCACATCGTCAGTGTAAAAGACCTCCAAGAAGTCTCAACGTGCACCCTTCAACAACATCTGACCTCCGACTGTTTGGAGATGAGAAGGTTTGGGCTGTGATTCTTTGCATTGAGTGTGACATAATTTCCAGACAGTTTGCTCTTCTGCATTGTGTGTGCTGGTAACAGAGGGTCTGGAGGAGATTCTTGACGTGTTTTCGGTTACGACAAATGTCCATTACAGCCCAGATCCTCCTGTGGAGAGTAAATCTTTCTGCCTTAATTGCACTATGCTAAACATCTAACAGAGGACTAGGTCCTTTCTGTATACCACAGGAACTTTATTGTACCCCCATATTACTTTTCCTTTCACCACGTTCGCACAGGCATCTTCCCAACCAAGTCTCATGATCTTGGCTAAAACTGATAAATGCACCGAATACATTTTGAAACGTTGAATGATTAGAATCCTTAGTGTGGAAAAAGGCCATTTGGCCCAACAAGTCCACACCAGCCCTCCGAAGAGCAACCCACCCAGACCCATTCCCCTAACTTATTTTTACTCCTGACTAATGCACCTAACCTATATTTACTCCTGACTAATGCACCTAACACAGTGGGCAATTTAGCATGGCCAATCCACCCTAACCTGCACATCTTTGGATTGTGAGAGGAAACCAGATCATCCAGAGGAAACCCACACAGACACGGAGAGAATGTGCAAATTCCACATAGACTGTTGCCCAAGGCGGGAATCAAACCAGGGTCCCTGGCGCTGTGAGGCAGTAGTGATAACCACTGAGCCACTGTGCCTCCCCTGTTTTTAATAATAACACTATGACATTCCACCCTCATATTAGACCTATTAGAATGATTAGAATCCCCATAAGATTAAAACAGTATTTCCACACATCCTGTCCTTTTGCAGATGCAACTTGAAATATAGAGTCATAGAGATGTACAGCACGGAAACAGACCCTTCAGTCCAACCCATCCATGCCGACCAGATATCCCAACCTAATCTAGTCCCATCTGCCTGCACCCAGCCCATATCCCTACAAACCGTTCCTATTCCTATATCCATCCAGATGCCTTTTAAATGTTGCAATTGTACCAGCCTCCACCACATCCTTTGGCAGCTCATTCCACACACGCACCACCCTCTGCATGAAAAAGTTGCCCCTTTTACATCTTGCCCCTCTCACCCTAAACCTATGCTCTCTAGTTCTGGACTCCCCCACTCCAGGGAAAGGATCTTGTTTATTTACCCTCTCCATGCCCTTCATGATTTGATAAACCTCTATAAGGTCACCCCTCAGCCTCCGACGCTTCACGCAAACAGCCCCAGCCTATTCAACTTCTCCCTATAGCTCAAATCCTCCAACCCTGGCAACATCCTTGTAAATCTTTTCTGAACCCTTCAAGTTTCACAACATCTTTCCGATAGGAAGGAGACCAGAATTGCACACAATATTCCAGCAGTGTCCTAACCAATGTCCTGTAAGCTGCAACATGACCTCCCAACTCTAGTACTCAGTACTCTGACCAATAAAGGAAAGTATACCAACCACCTTCTTCACTATCTTATCTACCTATGACTCCACTTTCAAGGAGCTATGAACTCGCACTCCAAGGTCTCTTTGTTCAGCAGCACTCCCTAGTATCTTATCATTAAGTGTATAAGTCCTGCTAAGATTTGCTTTCCCAAAATGCAGCACTTTGCATTTATCTGAATTAAAATCCATCTACCACTTCTTCTCAGTCCATTGGCTTGTCTGATCAAGATCCTGTTGTAATCTGAGGTACAAAGTTAAAAATCACAACACCAGGTTATAGTCCAATAGGTTTAATTGGAAGCACACTAACTTTGTACACCCCAGTCCAACACCGGCGTCTACGAATCATAATCTGAGGTAACCCTCTTCGCTGTCCACTATGCCTCCAATTTTGGTGTCATCTGCAAACTTACTAACTATACCTCTTATGTTCACATCCAAAACATTTATATAAATGACGAAAAGTAGAGGACCCACCACCGATCCTTGTGGCACTCCACTGGTCACAGGCCACCAATTTGAAAAACAACCCTCCACCACAACCCTCTGTCTTCTACTTCTGAGCTAGTTCTATATCCCAATGGCTAGTTCTCCCTGTATTCCGTGAAATCCAACCTTGCTAACCAGTCTCCCATGGGGAATCTTGTCGAACGCCTTACTGAAGTCCATTTAGATCATGTTTACTGCTCTGCCCTCATCAATCTTCTTTGTTACTTCTCCAAAAAACTCAATCAAGTTTGTGAGACATGATTTCCCATGCACAAAGCCATGTTGACTATCCCTAATCAGTCCTTGCCTTTCCAAATACATGTATATCCCATCCTTCAGGATTCCCTCCAACAAGTTGTCCATTACTGATGTCAAGCTCACCAGTCTTTAGTTCCCTAGCTTGTCCTTACCACCTTTCTCAAATAGTAGCACCATGTTAGCCAACCTCCCGGCACCTCACCTGTGACTATCGAAGATATAAATATCTCAGTAAGAGGCCCAGCAATCACTTACCCAACTTCCCACAGAGTTTTTGAGTACACCTGATCAGGTCCTGGGGATTTATCCACTTTTATGCGTTTCAAGACATCCAGCACTTCTTCCTTTGTAATGTATATTATAGACGTTTTTCAAGATGTCACCATCTATTTCCTTACATTCTATATCTTTTATGTCTTTTTCCACAACAAATATCGATTCAAAATACTCATTTAGTATCTCCCCATCTCCTACAGCTCCACACAAAGGCCACCTTGCTGATTTATTTATTTGTTTGTTTGTTTATTTATCTATCTGTTCTCTCGTTAGTTACCCTTTCGTCCTTAATCTATTTGTAAAAGCCCTTTGGATTCTCCTTAACTCAATTTACCAAAGCTATCTCATAACCCTCTTTTGCCCTCCTGATTTCCCTCTTCAATATACTCCTATGCCTTTATATTCTTCTAAGGATTCGCTCGATCTATCCTGTTTATACCTGACATATGCTTCCTTCTTTTTCTTAACCAAACCCTCAATTTCTTTAATCAGTCAGCATTCTCTATACCTACCAGCCTTTCCTTTCACCCTAACAAAAATATACTGTCTCTGGACTCTCATTATCTATTTCTGAAGGCTTCCCATCTTCCAGTCGTCATTTTACCTGCAAACATCTGCACCCAATCAGCTTTTTAAGATCCTTGCCTAATACCGTCAAAATTAGCCTGCCTTCAATTTAGAACTTCAATTTTTAGATCTGGTCTGTTGTCTTCCATCACTATTCTAAAAACATTAGAATTATGGTCGCTGGCCCCAAAATGCTCCCCCACTGACACCTCTGTCACCTGCCCTACCTCATTTCCCAAGAGTAGATCAAGTTTTGCACCTTCTCTAGTAGGTACATCCACATATTGAATCAGAAAATTGTCTTGCACACACTTAACCAATTCCTCTCCATCTAAAGCCATAACACTATGGCAGTCCCAGTCTATGTTTGGAAAGTTAAAATCCTCTACCATAACCACCCTATTATTCTTAAAGATAGCTGAGATCTCCTTATAAATTTGTTTCTCAATTTCCCTCTGACTATTACAGGGTCTAAAATACAATCCCAATAAGGTGATCATCCCTTTCTTATTTCTCAGTTCCATCCAAATAACTTCCCTGGATATATTTCTGGGAATATCCTCCCTCAGTACAGCTGTAATGCTATCCCTTATCAAAAATGTCACTCCCCCTCCTCCCTTTCTGCCCTTCCTGTAGCATTTGTATCCTGGAACATTAAGCTGCCAGTCCTGTCCATCCCTGAGCCATGTTTCTGTAATTGCTATGATATTCCAGTCCCATGTTCCTAAGCAAGCCCTGAGTTCATCTGCCATCCCTTTTAAGCCCTTTGCATTGAAATAAGTGCAGTTTAATTTATTCGTCCTACCTCGTTCTTTGCTTTGTCCCGGCCTGAAGGGCTTTTACCCAAAATGTTGATTTTCCTGCTCCTTGGATGCTGCCTGACCTGCTGTGATTTTCCAGCACCTCTCTAATCCTGCCCTGATTGTTTGATACAATTCTTTTCTCAACTGTACCACTCTCAGATTGATCTCTTTCCTCGTTATCTCCCTAGGTCCCACCCCTCCACCTTACTAGTTTAAATCCTCCTAAGCAGCTCAAGCAAATCTCCCTGCCATTATATTAGTCCCCTTCCAATTCAAGTGTAATCCATCCTTGTAGAGGTCACTTCTACCCCAAAAGAGATTCCAATGATCCAAAAGTGTGAATCCTCCTTCTATACACCAACTCCTCAGCCATGCATTCATCTGCTCTATCCTCCTATTCCTACCCACACTAGCTCGTAGCACTGGGTGTAATCCAGCTACTACTGCTCTCAAGGACCTCCATTTTAAATTTCAGCCTAACTCTCTGTAATCTCCCTTCAGAATCTCAACCTTTTCCCTTCCTATGTCGTTGGTTCCAATGTGTACAATGACGTCCTCTGCCCTCCCCCCCCCCCCCCCCCCCTCCCCTCCCCCCACCTTGAGAACATTCTGCGCCCTCTCTGAGACATCCTTAATCCTGGCACCAGGGAAGCAACACACCATTCTGATTTTTCATTGCTGGCCACAGAAATGGCTGTCTGGACCTCAGACTAGACTGTCCCCTCACACAATCGACTTCTTGGAACCCAATGTATCCCTCATTGCATTAGAGCCAGTCTCAATACCAGAAACTTGGCTGTTCGTGCTACATTCCCCTGAGAATCCATCACCCCCTCCTTTTTCCAAAACAGCATACTTGATTGAAATGGGGTATAGCTATAGAAGACTCCTGCACTACGTGCCTACCTCTCTTACCTTTCCTGGAGTTAACCCACCTGTGCGACTGTATCTGCAGCTTTTCTCCCTTTCTATAAATGCTATCTATCAACCCCCCTTGCTCTTGTAAATTCCTCATTGCCTCTAACTCTCACTCCAACCATTCCATTCATTTGATAGGATTCACAACTAACGGCATTTATTGCAGATATAAACCTCAGTAACACGTAAACTCTCCCTGAACTCCCACATCTGACAAGAAGAGCATATCACTCTACTAAAGGCCATTTTTGCTTCTTCCAATATACAGACCCAGAAAATAGCACCTTCTTATTCCTCTACAAAACACTGCTCCAGGCTAACTTAATGCTTATGGCTCATATTTTTAAGTTTAATCAAGAGACATATCTCAATAAAAATATATAATCAAGAAGGAACCTACTCTATTCGCTACTGCAGACTTACAGCAAGACCCCAAGGCAACACTTAAAACTATTCATTTTTCTGTTTCTGTGCTGTGACCTCTCCCAAACAGGTTCCTCCAAGATCAGTTGTGAATCTCACTGTTCGTTAATTTTCCCAGATGCACTCTGATGTCCAGCAATATGCCCCAAAAAAGATACAGTTACAGGTAAGCTAATTAAGTACATGAAGGAGAAAGGAATACAAGAACATTACACAGAATGAGATGGAAGAAGGTTTATGGAATTTAAATACCAACATGTACTTTTTGGACAAAATGGTCTATTCTCATGCTGTAAATTTGATTTAATTTGACATGTTGTAGCAACACACCAAAGTTACTTCAAAAGCATTGCTTAGTGATCACATCAAGAAGAACAAGAATAACAATGTTGTGGGAATACCATCATCTTCAAGACATAGACTATCATCCCTTGGTCACCATCATGAAACTCCATTACGTTGTTGTCTGACATCTTCTTTAACGATATGGCAAGAAAAGGTTCATTTATTCACTCCTTAGATTTTGTGAATTTCAACCTTGTGTTAACAAGGTGACCTGAAGCTCAATCGAAGAGGATTGATGTAGATGGCGCAGTGAGCCAAATGCAATCATCATTTCATAATAGAGCTGGGCTGAGGAAGTTGCACCAGACAAGGTCTGTATCGAGGGTTTTGAATTGATCCAATTCCTGAACCTACATTTGACAGGATATTAATCCCGGTGTTCTTACAAGAGAAAGGCAACAGTTTAAAATGTGTTGAATGCAACTATATCATTGCTGACCATTAGTCAATTTCCTTTTTTTTCTCAACTAAGGACTTCCAGTGACCTCTAAGTGTTTTTCATTAATCTTGTCTTATACATCCAGCTATTATTTTTCTCATGGAGTTGCGGTAGCAACAAAAGGAATGCTATGACTTTGAATCAGTGAGATTACTCTGCTGTGAAAGGATAGGATATTTGTTCAACCATGGTTACTTGCACAGTGAATTCATTGCAATAAATCAATAATGTCAGGAACAGTTCTGTTTACATTAATCTCTTTTAGGGTATGGTTATTTGGCCTGAAATGATGGTTAAAAGGATTTCAACACAGGGTGCCTTTTCTGAAAAGAATTCTCTTCTGTTTTTAAATGGCTAACCTTTGTGTCTCATCCTGCAAATTTATCTAAATTACTGAACAGCTGAGGTCCATTTTAAGGTCCACTGTTTGACTGAAGATTAAAACAGCAGTGCATAGAGGGAGCTGCCAGCTTCACCTGCACCATTTCTCATTGTAGCTCAGAAAGGTTACATTTTCATAATCTCTGCACTTCTGAATGTTAATTCAAGCTTTTCCAATTCCCAGAGATTTTATTTACTGTTCACAATTCACGTGCTACAATAGTCTGAAAAAAGCCATTTTCATTTCTATATGCGGAAGTACATACGTTACAATGGAAATGTCGTAACTATGTACCCCTTACATATTCCCAAAAGAAAAATTGATTACTTGTTGCAATTTTCACTTTATGGCATTTTCAGAATTTGTATTGTGACTTGTTTAATTTTAAACATTGGCAATTATTAATAGAGCAAGCAGATAATGTTGTGTTCTCTCTCAGTTTGAGATCTGCTTGTGATTAACTGTTTCATCTCCAACAGTAAAGGTTGACAAGATGTCTCTTATGCAATTTTTTTAGTTGAGTGTTCGTGTGTGTAAGATTTAAGAGTAAATTCAAGGATAGTGTCTGAACAAGTTTATTTTTTGAAAGTTATCCATAATATTGCCAACCCAGTCATAGCTCCCCTGAATTGTGACCATGCCCAAATTCTGTGTGAAATTTAAAGTGGATTTAACATCTCAGTGACTTCCCTTAACACCTTTCCAGAAGTCATCAGGAAGGCTTGGCAGCATTCTTCAGCAGTCAACAGGGACAAGTTGCAGGGATCAGGGTTCACTGCAATCATTGGGTGTTAAACATAGCAGTTTTCACACCTCAACAGAAAATCTGCAGATGTTCTCAACCTGCATTATGAAGGTGCTGATGCAAGATATTGAAAGCATACAGTCTTACCTGGAGTGGGATTTCCAACACTGCTTGATAGTTGTGAGATAACCATTTGCCTCTAATTGTCACACCCTTGTGCTCCTGCCATTGTTCAGAAAACACATCCATCCTCACAGCTCATCTCCTTTTCAGACCTAAGCAATCAGACTCTACTACACAATGGATGAATCTTAACTAGCAATTGATCTTATTTTTCCCAACGAAAAGGCAAAGGTATCCAAAGAAACTACATATGCCAGTTTGCTAGAGACACATGTTTAATTCCTGGAGACTCCAAGATAATCCCAGAGTGAAGACGAACGCTAAGACCATCTGTTAAGTAGTTGAAACATTGCTGCCAGTCTTATTTCATGATTGTTCAGACTGCAGTATAAGCCCTTGATTGCTCTGTGGTTGTCCCCATGGCCTCCCAGAAGTGTAGGAGTAGTAGTCACTATACATCCTGCCAATTCTATTAGTGGTATTGATAACCTTTAGACAGAGGCATAGGGTGACAGAGAGGTCATTAGAAGAAGACTGAAAAGCTGGGCTATTTTGTTCATTGATTCCATGATGGCTCTCTATCCATTCTGTCTCATTTCCCTTCATTAACCCCATAGCCATCAAAGTTTATTTTGCTCAAGTGCTCTTCCTGTTTCCTTCTGAAATCATTCGTTGTCTCTACTTCCATCATCCTTGTGGGCAGAAAGTTTCCAGTCATTACAACTTGCCATATAAAAATGTTCTTCCTCACATCTCCTTTCTTGACACAGGAAGTGGAACTAGGATCATAAGGAACTGGGAGGAGCAGGCAAAAGTGCTATCCTAATCCCAGCTCCTCTGATCATAAAGCTGACTGAATCTAACACTCTGTTTACGTTTTGTCAAACAACTTATGGGTTGGCAATCGATGTAATAATTATAGTAAACTCAGAAATGCTGGAATATGGAATTGAAAATAGAATATGTTCTGAGTCCACTTCAGGATCATGAACATGTTACACCGGTACAAGGTGGAGGAGAGGAGTCATTGTGATGTGTTGCATTGTCTGAAAAAAGGAAGAACATGATACATATATGTGTATAGTTTGAAATTGTATAAGGGAGTGGTAAGATGGCTATTTTCCAAATACAGTATCTCCAATTCCTGAAAAGACTGGTCTATTGTCTCAGAAGCAAAATTGACTTTCAAGGGGAAAAAGTTAACAGAAAGTATATTGGCAACCAATTATACTTTCATCAATGAATGTTGAATAAACAAAATTATACATAAAGAAAAATTGTGGCAGTGTGGTAGTATCCCTACCCCTGGACCGGGAGGCCTGGGCTGAAATCCCACCTGCTCCAGAGGTGTGTGACAACTCTGAACAGGGGAGGTTCAGAGTTGTTATCTCACAGTAAGGGGATGATTTATTAAGTCTTAAATATTTGAAAAAGATAAAAGACAATAAGTTCTTCACATGCTATCCATCATTTATTTTGGAAACAGTGACATTTTCCATGTTGTAAAAATATTTCCTACCTGAGAAATGTTAATTTAGGAAATTAATATTACAAATGCACTATGATCAAACAACTGACCAAATAACAAATGTGTTATTCTCTTCTTTGCGAAAGAAACCTATTTATTATCATTGGGAACATCAAAATAAAAGGTAGAATTTTCTTACAAAAGAGTCGACAAAGTATTGTCTTTCTGATTCTCTAAAGGTATTTCCATTGTATTGTGTAAATACCACACATTTATCTGCAGCAAAAGAAGGTGGTGAGATCTTTCCTGTTCACCACAGAGACTATTAATCTCAATCTCTGCTAAACACTCATCTCTTTTCTACATCAATTGACCTTTCTATTTGTACTCAACAGCAACTTGCTCTTACTGCAGAGATCAACTTACCATGGAATTTTGCATTTATCTCCGCTATTCTGAAATGAGAAGTCAATGTCAAATTTAATCACAGCCCATTTTTCAGCAGTTGTTACTTAACTATCAAATAATTATTTTCCACTTGATAGCATTTCCATAGGGGTCTGAATGCTTGAATAGAGTCATCTCTGTCTTTGAATTCTCAAGACATGTAGTAATAATTTCAATTTACCTGTAAGATTCAAGTCAATTTGAATCACTAAGACTTTAGTAGAAAATGTTTGCAAATGATTTGACAAGCAGATAATATACTGCCTTGAATGACAACACACTGTGACAAGTTTGCTTATAATCAGGGATGCCTGTCACTTGTGTATTCACTTATCTCAGTTGCAGTGAGTCAGGAAGATGGAACGTCATGTGAGTCAAACGTGTAATGAGAGAAAACTGAAATTATCCCTATCTAGTTTTATCCTATGCGGACCCTCCCAGTTCCTCAAATAAATGTAAATAGTGTTGCATAAGTAAGAAATGTCTTGGGTTTGTTTGTTGGAACTACTGTATAAGGAAAGTCAAACACCAATGTTTGTCTCCATAGAAGGGTGAGATACTAAATGAATATTTTGCATCAGTATTTACTGTGGAGAAGGATACAGCAGCTAGGAAACCTGAGAAAATAGATAGTGATGTCTTGAAAAGTGTCCATATGACATAAGAAAGGTACTGGAGGTCTTAAAACACATTTTATATCCCTCAATCAGATTTCCCCTCATTTTTCTGAATTCCAATGTGTACAAGCCACAGCTATTCAATTGCTCCTAGCATGACAGCCCTTTCATTCCTGGAATCAATCTGAGGGACCTCATCTGAACTGCTTCTAGTGCCATCACACATCCTTCTTCAAGTAAGGAGACCAAAACTGGACACAATAGGCTCCAACTGGGGGAAATTTTATACCTTACTAGCATTTTGATGCTGAAGAAGCCACAAACAGTCACTGTCCTAATAGAGCTATAGAGTCATACAGGTTAGAAACAAGCCCACCATGTCAGTGCCAACCAACAAACACCAAACTACACTGATGCCATTTGCCTGCAACTGATCCACTATGATCTGTCATTTTAAGTGTTCATCTCAATGCATCTTAGATGTTATGAGAGTACCTGATTTTCCCTCCTCTCAGTCAGCACATTTCACACTCCACCATCCTCTGGGTGAAAACATTTTCCCACAGATCCTCTGTAAAACACTCACTCCTAACCTTTAAATTAAAACACATCTGCCATGTGGAAAATATTCTCATGATCTCCCCTGTCTATGCCTTTCATAATTGTGTGTACCTCAGTCAGGACCCTCTCAGCCTCCTCTACTGAAGAGAAAACAAACCCAGCCTATCCAGTCTCTCCTCATAGGTGAGGCTTTCCATCCCAGGCCTGATCTTGGTCAATCCCGTCTGCATATTCTCCCGTGCAATCACAGCCTTTCCAATAGTGTGGCAACCAGAACTGCAAACAGTATTCCATCTGGGTCCTAACCAATGTTTTGTAAAGTTGTAACAAGACTTTCTTGCTCTTATATTCTAACCCCCAGCTAATGACGACAAGCATCCTGCATGCCTTCTTCACCAGCCTGTGCTAATGGGAGGAATCTCCCTGCAGTAAGCTGATGGCCCTGGGCCCAGAGAGTTCGTGTCTGACAAGGTCATAAGCATGAAGGACCACAATCCCAGCTGAACCTGATCTAATAGAAGGGTTCCTCTCTATCCTGATGAGCTTTTGGATTGATTTTTTCTAGTTTCTTCACTGCTTTACAGACCAGTGAGAATTCTACATATTGAGGAACTCTGGCAGTCTCTCAACACTCCCATTGGGCCCTCTAAGTCTCCCAGAGTTAAAACAAAAACAGAAATTGTCACAGAATCTCAGAAGTTCTGACAGCATCTGTTAGCGCTTCGGGTCCAGTGACCCTTCAGTTTCCGGACCTGTTTTCCTGACTGGGGCAAAATGCAGCTGTGGCCAATTAGGATACTGCCCCCTGAACGATTGAGAAGTCTGTCTCGCCTCTGATATGTGAAAGCTCAGCACGCCAGCTTGAGTCCTGAAAACAATGAGAAAATCTAAACTATTTAGTATCTGTGTACTTGCAATGCCGAGACATACAAGACTATGGGCCAAGTGCTGGAAAATGGCATTAGAAAGGGTAGGTGTTGTTCTTGACTGGCACAGATGTGATGGGATGAAGGACTTTTCTCTGTGCTGTAGGTCTCCATGACTAAATGACTCCTTATCAGAAATAGAAGATTACAGGAAGAAATGAGAGCTAAACAGTTAAAAAAAGGTGCTTCTAAAAATAGTGACCATGTTTGCTTAATATTTGTTATCCTCCTAATCATGGTATCTGTGGTAACCATGATGGATATACTCATTCAGTTGACACAAATGTTCATAACAATTCAGAGTTCAGATTCATGTTCATTACTTTCTTTAATTGCTCCTATACATGATATTTAGATTGTCTGAAACAAAAAATCCATATTTTAAAATATTAACTCTCTGTGATGAGTTAATGGGGGATTTTTTGCAGCTAATTGCAAATAAATCTTGCAGTAGCTGCGTTCTTCATTGTGTTCAGATAAATAGCCAGAGAATTTCTACCTTTGTTATCAATGACGTTGGATAGATAGCCTTGAGGTCACAATTGCAGAATGCTCCATGAGTCAAGAGCACTTTCATTCACAGGACAAAAATAAATTAGACCATCCAAATTATATCATAAGAACATCTTCTTAAACAATTCCCTTGCCGTATCTGTCCTCAGGAGAAGGAAAAGAGTACTTAGCTTGATCCAATTCATTTCTCCAGGTAATGTCACTGAAGGAAAAGGAGATAAGATTAACAATACAGTGAAAGAGAAATGTTTAGTTTACTCTTAAAGCCTAGGAGTAGCTGGAGAAGATAGAAACATTTACAGATAATGGCTGAATTTAGCAGACAGAAACATGCTTCTGCATTCCTTTCTTCAACGTCCCCAATGCTCGGTGTAACAAGGAATTACATCAACCTGAATCTTTTATTATGTCCTGTCATTATTTTATTATTAAACTGCATTAGTAGAAGTTAAGCATCTTTGGATAAATTGCCTGTTTACATTGTGCTTTATGTTGTTGGAAGTCTGATATGGAAACAGCAAGGCATCTTTCACAAGGTGTCTAGATGAGTAGAGTCTAATAGCTTTTTATTTGACATTTCTACCATATACAACTGATACATTAAAACCAAGACAGTGTTCCTCTAGGACCAAGGGTGCTACATGGACGGCACAAACTGCACAACCACAAACAGCATAAAGTGCATAAGTATAAAATACGCAAGTTACAGTGTAATAGAAGAGTGATAAATAATAGACATTTTTCTAACAGCAATTCAAAATCGTGCAAAGAATGTCAGAAGGGAAAGAGTCCGATCATACTGTGTTAAGGAGACTGATGGCTTGGGGGAAGAAACGGTTGCACAGTATGGCCATGAGAGACCAAATGTTCCGGTATCTTCTGCCAGATGGCAGGAGTGAGAAGAGTTTGAGTGAGGGGTGTGTGGGGTCTTAGCCTTTCGGATGCAGCATGGTCTGTAATAGAGGGATCTTCTCAGCTATCCTCACTATCTGTTGTATGGTCTTCCAATCCAAGACCGTGCAATTCCCGAACCAGGCAGTGATGCAGCAGCTCAGGGTACTCTCCATGAATCCTCTGTAGAATGTGGTGAGGATGGGGGATGGGAAGTGGGCTTTCCTTAGCCTGTGCAGAAAGTTGCGATGCTGCTGGGCTTTCTTGGCTGTGGAGCTGGTGTTGAAGGTCCAGGTGAGATTCTCCATTTTGTGTATGCCAAGAAATTTTGTGTTCTTCACAATTTCCACGGGGGAGCCTCAATGTCCAGTGAAGAGTAGTCGCTCCATGCCCTCCTGAAGTCAACAACCATGTCTTTCGTCTTGTCCACGTTTGTTGGCTCTGCACCAGTCCATTAGCCGCTGCACCTCCTCCCTGTATGCTGACTCGTCAATCATGCTCTTGAGACCCACTACAGTTGTATCATCAGAGAACTTGATGATGTAATTCGACCTGTGCATCATTGCACAGTCGTGTGTCAGCAGGGTGAACAGCAGTGGACTGAGCACACAGCCCTGGGGGGGCCCCCATGGTCAGTGTGATGGTGTTGGAGATGCTATTTCCAATCCAGACTGACTGAGGTCTCCCAGTAATATTGAATTTTCAGTTCCAGAGAGGTTGATTGTTAGTGATTAATACTTGCCACATCATTAAAAGGATACTGAAAATAAAAAATGCTGAAAATCACAATGGGTCAGGCAGCATCTGTGGAGAGAGAGATAGCATGCTAGAGTTTCAAGTCTAGATAACTCTAAGCATCAAGTGAATCAGTACAAGTTCCAGCATCTGCAGTAATCTGCTCCTTCATTAAAAGGGTATTTAGTTTTAAAATAATTTGACTTCTAGTGACAAACTTACCTTTGCACGTATTGTGCAAGTATACACAGTTCACACCATTCAATGTATTCAAATAGGAGCCAATTAGCAAATTGTCATTGTTGGTGTTTTCTGCAAGATGGAACAGCATAGTGTTGCATCTTCAAAAACCACTTTTAGATTTTCATGTTTAAGTGTGAATTTGCCCTTGGTTGAATTTGCAAGGTTTTGCACATTAATAATAGACAACTTTATTATCCTCAGTGTTGGGACAGCAAACTTTGATTCAACATAATAGTGTAGTTCTAACCAGGTCGCATAGAATTTTCAAATCTTAGGTTGTCTTCTAGTTTTAATTGGGATAAGTACACTATCTAATTATCTGAACATGTGATGCTCATGAACCTCATTGAGCCTGTTTCTAAGGAATAAGGCAAATTAACTGAAGGTCAATTGGGGACCAATGCCTATTCACTCTGTATTGTTTGTGAATATCATTTAAGTTTTTTTAGATAAAGGGAATGATGAAGGTTAGGTGTCTCCAAGCAGAGGCATACACAGAGGTAATTGCTTGTGCATACTAAAGGTATACAGAGGTGCATTCTTAGTGGGTACTCAGCTTCTCTGTAAAGCATTAACTGGAACCGAGCTAAAAAAAGAGTTACTGATTGTAGAAACAAGAATTGTTAGGTTCAGAATTATCATCTTTTGAAGTAACAGACCCTCTGTCTTACTAACTGAAATCAGGATTTCTATCTTCAGAGGATTCATTTTTTGAGCCCTGGATTCAGAATGACCAGAAACAGCCACCTTTACGATTCTATTCCACAAAGCACCTGTGGTCTGGTGGTTTCTGTGTTCGATCAGGTGGCCTTAACTCTGGCCTGCAGCTCCTGTCCCTAAATCTGAGAGGTCACCGTGCTTCCCTGTGGGAGTTTTCTGTCTTTTACCAGGCACTGATTCAGATCTGAAATGTAGCTACCTGCTTCTGGAATTCTCTTCTGTCTGGAGTATCTAGCCCCATCATCAGAGAGCCACTGTTCAGGAATTCCCACCTCCACCAACACAGATTCGTATGGCTGATGGAAGAGAGAGAGAGCTTGGCCAGGCCAGGAAGGCCAGAGTCAGGGATGGATGGTGTCACAGGAAATTGCATATTCAATGGTGCTTGGTCCCAATTGTACTCATTGGGTCAGGGCAATCCAAGTATCTGAGCTGGCCTTACTTTCAGAGAAAAATTCTCATTGGCCCTGGCTCCCAAAATTGCCTTGGGATTCTCAGCCCAATAATTTAAGCTAGCTCACAGAAATCCGTGTCTGAATTAGGGTGAAATCTCTGACAGTAAAAGGTGGGTACTCCAATGTAGAGAGCCTTCCACTGGTGGTTCCCACCTTCTCCTGACAGCAGTATTTCAGGTGTTATGACATAGAGACAGAGAGCCGAACAAAACTGGCTTTTCTACATCTGTGTTCACAACACACTAAAATTAAACTGTCGAAGACCATTCTAATGGGTTCCCAACCAGACTTTTGAAAAATAATATTCAGTCTTTGGGAATAATTAATTTCCAGACACTACTTTAGTACCTTAAACAAAAGACTTAACAAGTTTATTAAATACAAATGGACATTAGTAGAAAGAAAACTCAACAGAAGAGTAAGCTAATTAACATCTGTGCTTTAAACCTAAAACATTTTCTTTCAAACCCATTCACACAAAAGACTGACAGACAAATAAACATGATAAGGGATGAATTTAAGGAAAACTGACCAGATTACATATGGGTTTCATGATTTCTAGTTCACAGGCATCAATGTGACATCCTTATCTGTTTTTCCTGAAACTTTAATCTGGGTCACTTTCTCAGTTCACCCAGGCAAAGGCAGCAATACTTGCAAATACTTGGCAGACTGCCTCATCATCACTACTTTCCAAAAAGCACCAAGGCATCACTTGGCTGGTGGTGAGAAGGGCACTGCCTGGACGTTCCTTCCCAGACTCTCTGCGCCACCGCACTCTGTCCTCGAAGTGGCTGTGGGGGTGGGCCGGGCAGAAATAGAGACTGTCACACACCTCCTGCTGGAAAGTGCCTTTACAAAGCAAGGCGAGAGAAAGATGCAGTTATTTTTCAAGGTTTGTCCTGAGCAGCTCCGTGACGCAAAACTCTGTGCTCTACAGTTTGTTATCTAAGATGCACACCAAAACAAAAATCATCTGTGCCTGGAGAACCATCAACTTGGAGAAAGATGATCTTTGGTCCGCCCAAACGTTGCTGATCTTCCAGAGCAAGGAGTTGACCTTGACTGAGTGTTGCAGACTGGCACATTCTAAGGTCTACGTACTGAGGGGCACACTAAAGCTTGGGGCAGCTGCTGCCAAGTTGCAGTGGGGAAAGACCACTGTCTAAGTTCTTTCTGCTGAAGTTTAAATGGGGGTCTGTTCAGTTATCAGACTCCCCTGTGCCTCGAATGTGTGTAAATATAGTCTTGTACAAGAAAGAAATGCCTTTGATTTGCTTGCTTGATAGAGTCAAACTCTACTGTTCATTTTATTTCTTCATATGTTACCATACAGAACCGAGCTGCTTCAGTGATTATCTGTCTGTATATAGATATTTTGATGATTAAAGTATATTTTTGAAATAAAAAATGTATTTAAACATAATGGTCTGTCTGAGGGTCGCTGTGTCTGTTACAACCTTTTCATCAAGGCTCCATTTGCAATTAGCCTCCACTCCTGGCCTCAAAACAAGACTTACCTGGTCTTTTTAACCCAAGCTGTCCCAATGTTCATCAGTCATTTCCAGCTCATAATTCAAAATTGATAAAAGAATAAAATAACGCTAATGAAAAATCAGCAAGGGTAAGTTACTGGTGAGGGTAAGCTAAGTGAAGGATGTGTAATCGCTGCTATATTTACAGTGGGCAAAGATTTTGTCATTGGAATATAAAATGGATAAATTTGTATCAATCCATTTTGGCAGAAAGGGTAAAAAAGGAGGATACTAATTAGAGAGAGATTGTGGATCTTAATGGTACAGAAGGATGTAGGGGTCCTGGTTCATTGCATAAGGATAAGGGTAAGACTCATTCTCAAGTAGAAGTGCTAAATTGGGGGAAGGCCAATTACTAAAGTATTAGGCAGGCACTGGCAAAATTAGATTGTGATAGCTGTTTGAGGGTAAATCCAATTCTAACATGTGGGAGTCTTTTAAAGTCCAGTTGATTGGCCTTCAGGGCCAGCATGTTCTTGTGAGGATGAAAAATGAGGATGGCAAGATTTGGGAATCTTGGATGACAAGAAATATTGAAATTTGCAAGGTTTAGGAAACTGAAATCAGACAAGGTCCTTTAGAAATATAAAGGAAGCAGAAGAGAATTTAAACAAGGAGTTAAGAGCGCTAAAAAGAACTATAAAATGTCCTTAGCAAGTAGGATTAAGGAAAATCCCAAGGCTTTTTATACGTATATTTGGAGCAAGAGGGTAACTAGGGAAAGGGTAGGACAAAGGATGGACTTCATGCATTGAGCCAGAGGAAGTGGGTGAGGTCCTTAATGAGTAGTTCCCATCAGTATTTATCAAGGAAAACAATATGGATGATGGTAAGATTAGGGAGGGGTATGCTGATTTTCTAGGGCATGTCGATATTAAGGAGATGGGGTTGGGGGTCTTGAAAAACATTAAGATAGATAAGTTCCAAGGGCCTGATGGGATCTATTCTGGGATACTGAGGAAGGCAAGGGAGGGGATTGTTGGGGTTTTGACAGTGATCTTTGTGTCCTCTTTAGCCTTAGATGATCAGCGTCCAAAGCTAGAGCATTTAGCTTTAAGGGTGAAAGGTGAAAGATTTAAAAGAGACCCAAGGGGGCAGCATTTTCACACAGAGGGTGGTACGTGTATGGAACAAACTGTCAGAGGAAATGGTAAAGGCTGGTACAATCACAACATTTAAAAGACATTTGGACAGATACATAGATAGGAAAATTACCAAATGCAGGCAAATGGGAGTGGTTCAGTTTGGGAAGCCTGGTCAACACAGATAATTTGGACCAAAAGATCTGTTTCCGTGTTGTATGTCCCGATGACTCAATGAATGGAATGTTGCTGTATATTGCAAGGGGAATAGAATAAAAGAATAGTTTTACTTCAACTCTGTAGGGCATTTGTGAGACCACATCTGGAGTATCATATATGGTTTTAGACTTCTATTTCAAAAAATATATAATTACTTGTGAAGCAGTTTTGAGAAGGTTCACTCAACTCATGAAGGGCTAAATTTATAAAGAAATGTTGAACAGTTTTTCCATCTACCATACGGAATTCGGAAGAATGAAAGTGATCTCATTGAAACATAGAAGACCTTGAGGGGATTGGATCGGGTAGATACCCAATGAATGTTTCATCTAATGGAGAAGAGTAAAACTAGGGGACACAATTTAAGATTAAGATGTCTCTCTTTCAAAGCAGAGACAAAGTGAATTTGTCTATTTTCTCTCAAAGGCTCATTAGTGTGGGACTCTCTTCCCCAGATGGTAGAATCTTTAAATGTATTCACTCTGAGTGAGTTAGATTTCTGATAAACAAGAAGTCGAGGGTTATAGTGTGCAGATGAGAAAGTGGAATTGAGACCAGAACCAGACCAACCATGAACATATTGAATGTTGGGGCAGGCTGAAAGAGCTAAATGGCCTACTCCTACTTCGTATCT
This sequence comes from Chiloscyllium plagiosum, assembly GCF_037043375.1. Taxonomy (NCBI): domain Eukaryota; kingdom Metazoa; phylum Chordata; class Chondrichthyes; order Orectolobiformes; family Hemiscylliidae; genus Chiloscyllium; species Chiloscyllium plagiosum. Next base: position 33,904,425 of record NW_028270155.1, on the reverse strand, counting down.
CTGCCCATAATAATATTTTAATTTAAACAATTTCCTTATTTTGTTATAGTGTTCTTTTAAGGGGTGGTACTCAAGCTAATCTGTTAACTTGGTTATTTGTTATGGGCAAGTGAACATAAAAAGATACTTACTGACAAAAGTGTGAGCGTAGAGCTATTAGCTCAAGCCCCATTTGCACCAGAGGTATCTCATAGAAGATCTGTGATGTGGAGTTGCCGGTGTTGGACTGGGGTGGACAAGGTTAAAAATACCTGATGAAGGAGCAGCGGTCCAAAAGCTAGCTCAGTAGAACCCCCAGATCCATGGATTCAGTTTCCACGGTTTCAGTTATCCATGGTTTACCGCGGCCCGACATATTACATGGAACATTCCACAAATAATTCTAGGGGGCTGCAAGGGAAGTAAATTTCCCATTCAAATGATAGGGTTTGCTACTATCCGCAGTTTTGGGCATCTGTGCTAGGTCGTGGAACATATCACCTGTGGACACAGGAGGACTACTTCCAAATAAACCTGCTGGACTATGACCTGGTGTTGTGTGATTTTTAACATAGAATATCTGAACAGGTTGATTTAAAAAATCTACATTCATAGTATCTGTCTCACTTTGTGAATGCCTTATGCTCAAGGATTTCTGAGTGGTGTCGAACCTGAGTTTGGAACAGATGATTCTAATTTCTCTGACAGCTTCTTTCAAACTTTTACATGTGGCCTGCGTAAAGATCACTTGGAAATTTGTTGTGCTGAGGGCCAGCAAGTGATTCTGCTTTACGCAGTTTTACCTCATGGGAATGTAACCTACAGATAGATGTCCACCAAAATAGCTGTGATTTAGGTAATTGTTTATAAATTCTTGTAGAGGCAGAAGCAGAAGGAAAGTGATCGAGCCCTGCACCACCGCCCCCCCTCCACGACCCCTCAACCCCACCTACTCCCCCAAACCCCCACCCAATAGCCTTTCTCTTTCTGCCAATCTCTGTCTTTCATTTGAAGCCACTACTGGGGAGGGAAGAAGTCTAAACGCCATTAATCCATTGCTGTGTGGTGAGGACTATCTGGCAGTTGGTCCACATTATTGAGGTGAGGTTCAAGGTCTCATGAAGGCTTCTTCTGTTTAGTATCTTCTTGGAATTGCAATCAAAAGATTTTCTTCTTTGAAGCATTTTATAATTTTGCTTTTATGTTTAAAATGTAGCAACGGTGGGAATTCATGCCCCTCAATGTTTCTGTAGTTTTCCATATTTCAATCCAAGCACAAATCAAAGTTAATCATGTATAACTAGAAGCAAGATAAGGTTATGTAGCAATCCAGCAGTTGAAAAGCCATTTTTCTGAATGTATTCCCAATGTGTGTGCTGACACAATTTTCCACTCATGTACTTTAATACTCAAAAAACTGTGAACAGCATGCCTCATGATTTTTTGGTTCTGTACCCTTGATAGATAAAATCTGCTGTGAGTACATTTGTGTAAAATTGGCTCTGAAGTTACCAAAATATGGAAATAACAGGACAATGAATGTCCATATATGAATAGCTAATAACATAAACATAGTTATTATATTATACATATTGTTATTCTATCGCACATAGTTAATATATTGCAGCTGTAGCTATGCTAATTGTGTTCCCAATCATTGTAGAAAGAAATTCCCAATTTTTTATAAAGTGCAAAAAGTTAGGTGATTTGTTCTTAATGAATTATACATCACTTCAGTGTTAGCTGCTAAAGTTTTTACAGGAAAGTTTGGTTTTCCTCAGGTTCAACCAAATCACTGATGCTCATTACGATGGAATTTCTAGAAACAGTATTCTGGCCAGTGTGTCTTTTTCTGTAATCCTCTGAGAGTTTGAATTCTCCTTTATTAGAGAACACCAAATTTGTCCAAGAGGTAGATTTCAAACCAGGACTAGCAGTTAATGCAAGATTTCCAATTACTTGTCAGTAGTTTTAACAGCATGGAGTAGTAGAGAGAAAATGTATTTTAAAATAAATTGGTATAGATTTCCAAATTACTAGCATTGTGTTCATTATGTAAAAAAATCCAATTTTTGTGAATTTTGTCTGCTTTATTTTCCTTCCAGGGCATGTAACCACAGGTATTCAAGAAAAGAGAGAGACAAAAGTAGGGAACTATTGACCAGTTAGCATCATACCAGGCATCAGGAAAATGCTGCAATCTCTTATTTCGGAAGTCGAAACAAAACACTTAGAAAATCAGCTAAGAAGGTTTGTTTTAAAACCAGACAAAAGCAACATGGTTCTCTGAAAGGGAATCATATTTGACAAATTTATTACAGACTTTTGAGGAGAGTAGGATGGATAAAGGGAAGCTGGTAATACTTGGATTTCCAAAAAATGTTCAATTTGGAAATCTATAGAATGTTAATAGGCAAGGTAAGGGCTAGATGGGGTTAGTATGTGAACATGGATATAGGATTGGTCAATGGACAGAAAACAGAGGGCAGGGAAAAATGGATCATTTCAAAGTAGTCAGTTATGACTATGAGTGTCACAAAGACCAGTGCAAGGGTCACAGGTGCTCCAATCTATATTACTCACCTGGAGAAAGAGCCGAGGGCCTTCTTGTGGCACACTGGTAAGGGCCCCACCCCTCAACTGAGAGGCCTTGGTTCAAGTCCCACCTACTCCAGCGGTGTGCTGAACAGGTTGAACAGGAAAAATAGGTTAATTAAAATCTAACGAGCCAGAGAAGGCCAGAAGGTAATTTAAGGATGGTTGTCTTCTGAAGGACCAGTCTGGTGACTGTTATACTGCGGGCATTTCTGGTCTCCTTCCTATCGGTTGGATGTTGTGAAACTTGAAAGGGTTCAGAAAAGATTTACAAGGATGTTGCCAGGGTTGGAGGATTTGGGCTATAGGGAGAGGCTGAATAGGCTAGGGCTATTTTCCCTGGAGCGTTGGAGGCTGAGGGGTGACCTTGTAGATGTTTATAAAATCTTGAGGGACATGGATTCGATAAATAGACAAGGTATTTTCCCTAGGGTGGGAGAGTCCTGAACTAGAGGGCATAGGTTTAGGGTGAGAGGGGAAAGATATAAAAGAGACCTAAAGGGCAACTTTTTCACGCAGAAGGTGGTACATGTATGGAATGGGCTACCAGAGGAAGTGGTGGAGGCTGGTACAATTGCAACATTTAAAAGGCATCTGGATGGGTATATGAATAGGAAGGGTTTGGAAGGATATGGGCTGGGTGCAGGCAAGTGGGACTAGATTGCGTTGGGATATCTGGTCGGCATGGACGATTGGACAGAAGAGTCTGTTTCTGTGCTGTACATCTCAATGACTCTCTGACTCTAGTGCCCAGTTGTTAGATTCCACATGGAGAGCGAGTAAATAATTTTTTTGACAATGGAATATTTTAAGATTGGGGTTTCTGAGTGAGATTGCACAGCTTCAACCTTTCAGTTGACAATTTGGCTACTTCTCTGAGCAGTGAGGTTGATGGTTCTTTGATGGCGTCCATTAGAGACAGAACAGTAAATATTTACTGAATTTGATCCTGGAATAAGGGAGCTTTCCTACATTGCCATGCTGAGCAAATTGGGCCCATATTCCTCTGGAATTTAGAAACATAGCAGCTGACCTCATTGGAACAGACAGGATTCTGAAAGATGAGTACTGAGAGATTTTTTCCTCTGATTGGAGAATCTGGGATAGGGGACACAGCCTCTGGTTAAGGTGCCAATCATTTACAACTGAGATGAGAAGAAATCTTTTTAAAGAATTGTGATTCATCGGAATTTGTTATCCTGGAGAGTCAGGGAATGCTTCATTGTATTTAAAATAAAGTATTTAAAAATATGTATTTAAAATAAAGATTGATAGAACGTTGATCTCTATGTAAATAGTGGAGTAGGGTGAAAAAGCCAATGCTTCTATTTCTTACGTTCTTGCATGGTTAATCACATTGAATTACTTTCACAGACAGTGACCATAGAAGCTAAATCCATTGATTTTAACTTTAAACTTTCAGTTTGGAAGATAAATCAATATGATTGGATTTACATAGAAGTTATAATATCAATATAAATAAATATTAAAAGAAGTTATCTTCAAAATGTGGATTTTTATCATATGGAGAATGTGACACTCCATAAATATAATTATTAGTTTTACATGAAGATGTGTTAATCTAGACTTAGAGTTTTACAGTACCGAAAGGGACCTTTCAGTCCAAAGTGTCTGCACTGGTCATCAAGCATCTTTCTATTCTAATCTCAATTCCCAGCACTTGACCTATGGCATTGTATGCTATGTCTTTCCAGTAATCATCTAAATACTTCTTAAATGATTTGATGGTTCCCATGTTTATCAGATTCTCAGGTAGTGAATTCCGGAGATCCACCACCCTCTGCGTGAAAAACCTCTTCCTCAGATTCCCTCTCTCCTTCCAGCTTTTTACCTTAAACCTGAGCCCCTGGCTATTGATCCCTCTATTAATGGGAAAATTTTCTTCCTGTCTTCTTAATAAATGCCCTCGTAATTTTGTACACTTCATAAGATCCCCTCCCAGTCTTCTGTGCTCTAAGGAAAACAACCTCAGTCTACCTGGTCACTCATCATAACTGAAACAAGCAACGTCCTGGTGACTAATCTTTGCACTCTCCCGAGCACTATCGTGTCCTTCCTACAGCGTGACTATTAGAACTGCACACAGTACAGAGGAACCTCGATTATCCGAATCTTGATTATCTGAATTTCGGATACTGTACTCCAGCTGGGGTTAAATCGATATTTTATGCAGTTCCATCATAACCTTCCTGCTTTTGTATTCAAGCATAATTTGTAAACTGTTTACTAACTCAATCAACAAGATATAACCTTTTAATGTTTTTGTTCACAGCATCTCTAAAAATGTAAGAATAGAAATTCTGGTTAATTCATAGATTTTTCCATTGACTGCAGTCTGGGAGAATGTAATCAGAACTTCCCTATTGTTTCACTTGCTGGAATTCTTGAAACTTCAGTGGAGAAATTCTGACAATTTTACTAACTACTGTACAAAATCCAAGGCACTATCCATTTTGTGAAAGTTTGATAAACAGGTTCTGGTGAAGGATTGCACCTGAAACCTTAATTTATTTCTTCTTTCTAATTAATCAAATTTACTTGGAGCATTTTTTGTTTTTATTGCAGTTTTGTGGTGAGAATTTAATTCTGATTGGAACAAATTTCCATTTCAGACTAGAACCTGTGCAAACAAATAATTTATTACTGAAGGCACCTGAAGTATTGGATACTGAAAATAGTGGTGACACATCAATTGCTGACTTCTCTTTGAACAACTTGTGTTCTAGATATTGCCTCGATGTTTATGGGTTTAATTGACAAAATTAAAGCAAGTCATCATCTATTGGAAAATTTATCATCCATTTATTTACGAGATTACATTATGTGTGAGCTGAACTTATACCAAAGTATTTTCATTTCCATGAAGCCTGCAACATATTAATCATTTTAAATGATCTTTGAGTGCAAGGTTTCTTTATTTTAGAACTACAAAATTTCTATCTTTGAAAGGAGTTTTTTTATTAAAAAATGTATTTAATAATGATTTAATGAGCTTCACGCAGATTGCCAGTGGTTGCTAAGATAATAAAGTTGATAAGTGCTCAAAAGTATTATTTTTACATCTTTTTAATTATCATTAAAATGAAACTTTCTTTGGGTTGACAAAGTCATTAGAGGAAGGAAGGATTCTGGCAAAATAATTACTTCCTTCATTACTAAATGTGCTTCACACACCATAAAAGCATGGGGACTAGAATATAGATTGAATATTAAAGCCTTGATGGCTGAATTCGTAAGGTAAGGAACATCATCCAATCACCGCACATATTACAAAATTGCAGATATTAATCCACTAGAAATTAAAGGATGAGCAATACTCCCATTTTTTCCTGCCTGGTGTAGCTAATAGGCGGGGCTTCCTGTTTGGAATACAAACCTGTTTATACAAGAAAAACGGACTGCTAGCACTTAACCAGTAGTAATACTATAAAGAATCTTGTCTTTTAACACAGAGTTTCATCTTTAAAAGCCTTTTTAAAATGTAATCAAATTGAGCCTTTAGCAATGTGGAGACTTTATGATCCATCTTCTAATTATTTTATAATTCTTATAAAAGATAATACTTACAAAATATCTGCCTTTTTGCAAAGTTGTGAGGGTTATGTGTTTGAGTTGTTGGCAAGAAGGTCAAAAGACTCCAAAATAATGACAATGACAACTTTGTCATCAATGCAATATTTATATTGCACAGAGTAACACATCACATTCCTTCATAGAATCACAGAAGTGTTATGGCATAGGAAGAGGCTATTCAACCCATCATGGCTGCACCAGCTTGTTAAATGATCATCATTAATGTGTACCAATCTTCTGCTTTTTCCTTATACACGCATGTTATTTTTATTCAAATAATCATCCAACACCCTTTTGAATGCCTCAATTGAACCTTCCTCCATCACATTTCCAGGCAGAGTATTCCATACCATTAATTCTTGCTGAGTGAAAAAGGTTTTCTTCATTTCATCCTTGCTTCTTTTGCAGGTCACTTTAAATCTATGCCCTGTCATTCTTTCTTCATTTTCTATGCAGAAACTGTTTCTTCCTGTCAACTCTATCAGCCCAGTCATGAATTTCAAACATCTATCAGAACTCCTCTTATCCTTCTTCCCTCCAAGGAGAACAGTCACAACATCTTCAATCTTTCCTCACAATCATTTGGTCAGTGTTTCAAATATTCTGGAATTACATCTAACATATTTCCAACCTATTTGGAAGTGATGGTCATTGCATTGACCTTCTCTGTCAATCTACTCCATGAGAGGGTATTGCGGACATTACTTAATGTTTGGGAAGTTTACCTAATAATATTTGGTCTTCAGAACACCACTTGTCTGCATTTTTTCCAAGTGCACATCTCCATTCACTAATTATTAACATCCTGAAAAGTGTCTCACACTGCTTCATTCTATGTTTGAATGCACAAAGGCAATGCAACAAAAAGTGGTGGATTACATCCCACAAAAGATATTAGATAAATAAAGACATTGGACAGGTAGCATTATTGCTATTATTTTGTGATAAATGTTTATTATCACTTTCTGGTTGTGATCTATGGTTAGTATGATTTGTGCTGACATTCACACGTCAGAGGAGTCTACTGTCTCAATCCTTTACAGCAATGAACAATTTAAGAATAGGAACTGAAACATTGGCTAGCCTGCAACTAGTAAAGACTCATCATCTACAAAGTTAAATTATGGTATGGTCACATTGTGATGATGTTACTGGACTAGTGAACTGATGGCTTGGACCTCTGTTTTAGAAATCTCACGAGGACAGCTGGTGGAATTTAAAATTCAATTAATGAATCTGAAATAATTTTACTTTTATAGAATCTTTAACTTTTGTGATGACTCTGTATGCTTTTTGTTTCAATTTGATGCTCTCCTTAATTTCCCTGGTTAACCGTGGTTGACTTATCCCGTTCCTGAAGTCCTTTTTCCCATATCCTTCTTTCTCTTAGGGATATATCTTTGTTGTGAGCCATGAACTATTTTCTTAAATGTTTTTCAGTGAGATGGAAGCATGCAACTGAACTGGATTGGCTGGAATGTTTTCCACTGCTATCAACAATGGAGAGTTCAAACTCCAAGAGTCAGCAAGGTTTATGAGAAAATGTGAATAGCCAATGAGCAGCATACTCCATGAACTCATTGGTGAATCTTTAAATGTTGTAAGTCAGAGTTTAACACAGCTTGGTGAAAAAATGACATTTTATGATTAATGTTAGATGTTGAGGTGATTCAGAAGACATGAGTTCAAACAGATTTTTTTTTAATCTTCCCAGGAAGAATCCTCAGTACCTGACAAAGATGCCAGCCAACAAGTTATTCTCAAATGGTATAATTCAGGAATTGACCATGTTAATTTCTCCAGTGTTACTATCACCAAGGACAAATGAAAGCATTCAACCTAAGCAACAGGTTGCATTAAAAATACATACATTTCAACACCAGGAGATAGGTAATAAAAATCTGCTGACACCGATTTAAGATGTGTTTCATATAACTCCATGGTTACCGTGACTGAGACTTGATTATCAATGTTTAAAGGTCCTGCACATGCTCAAGGGAAAATTGAGAGATCCTTGATATTGCCGAGAAGAAATTATCTGATCTGTTCGCTGGTTTGGGCACATCCCTTCATCAGTTAGCAATAATACTGTCTTAATCATCATTATGACTCACCCAAGCAGCACCTTTAAGCATATTTTTAAATTTCTAGTCAGCAACAGAAAAAATATAGTTAAATCATATAGACAGTGTTTCAAATATTTGGTAATAGTGGTGCCTAGTGAAGCATAACAAGAGAAAGGGTAGTGGCAAAAGCAATTGGACACACACATATAAATATTAATATTGGCAAAAGATCAAGGAAGATGATATAAAAAGATGTAAGGGCCTTAAAGGGTTACTGCTAAAGAGCCTTAAGCACCACCCACTGTGATAATATTATATGATTTTGTGGGAGAACAGCTTAGGACTTAGACCTATCATCTGAGTCTTCCCTATAGTCTATTATGTCAATGAAACTTGCACATTGTTGCTATCATGCAGTAAACTGCACCTTGTTTAAGAAAAGCCTCTTCTCGATAGTTTACCAAGTGGTTTTCCTCAACCTCACTCTTGGGTCCTTTATCTACAAAGGATGATGGCAGCAAATCACCTTACAGCGAGCAATAACACAGAGAGCTCATACATCTTGGCAAGCAGCAGAACACCTTATACATATAAATGATTCCCACCTTGGATCCTCAGGATCCCACAAATAAATTGTTAATGCCCAGTGAAGTTTAATGGATAGAGGGTCCAAGACTGCAATCAGATGAGGCTGTTCACTAAAAGCAGAAACTCAGCCAGCTACCTTCTAACTTTGTAAGTTTGTCTGTTTGTCTGCACTATCAAGTGGGTGTTTTACATCAAACTTCTGTTATAAGAAATATCCAACAGTTCCAGGACACATAATGAATGCAAAAGATTGGAAAACACCGGCTGTAGTGAAAGGCATTTTTGTTCTGAAGAGATCACAATTTTAAATGGTGAATAAAGCTTCAGAATGAAAAAGAAGCATTCAAAGATAAAAGTAGCCATATGCCATTCATTTTGGAATATTACGTATACAAGTTTTCAAATATTTCTTGGATTGCAATTTGTCTCCAGTCTTTGAAGATTGGAAGTTTAGAGATCTTGTAAAAAGATATCTTAAACATTGTTTAAAATCCAACTCAATGATAAAATAAGAGGGGAATGCAATGTTTTTGGATGGATATTTCTGTCATCATTATTTATCAAAAAAAACAACTCTGGAACCCTCCTCACTCTTGGAAACTATTGGCCCATCTCCAATCTACCAAATATCTTTGAAGGTGCTGTTGCCTTTCAAATGCAGCTTTTCTGGATTTCCATGTTTGAATGCTTCCAATCAGCTTTCTGCCACAGTACTGTAATGGGTCTTTTCAAATTCACTACGGACATCCTCTACTAAACCATCCATCTTCACCCTTCTCAGCCTGACTGCAGGAATTGACCCAAGTGATTACATCATCACCCTGCAGCTTTCTGCTGAGTGGGACTCCACCCGCATGATTCTGTTCTTTTCTAAACAGAAGTTGTGGAAAAACTCTGCAGGTCTGACAGCATCTGTGGAGAGAAATCAGAATTAATGTTTCAGGTCCAGTGACCCTTCCTCAGAACTGATGGTAGCTAGGAAAAAGTTGGTTTTCATGCAGGAGATATGATGGCGGGAGGGGTAAGGAGTAAATGATAGATAGAATTAGAGCCCAAAGAGAGGGAAGAAAAGCTGGACAGTCGAAGGCATTGATAACGATCAGCCTAGGAGAATGAATAGTTGCTAAAGGGAACTATTGGTAGCTAACAATGGGTTGTGTAATAGCAGACTATGTGATAACAAGGCCTGATATGCAAGGTCAAGGACACGGGAGAAGGTTCCTCAAGCTGTAAAATTGTTGAACTCGATGTTGAGTCGAGAAGGCCGTGGAGTTCTGAAGCGGAAGATGTTGTGCTGTTCTTCCATCTTGTGCTGAGCATTGCTAATGCACTCCAGCAAGCCTGAGACAGAGATGTTAGTAGGGAACGAGATGGTGTATTGAAGTCGCAGGCAATTAGAAGCCAAGGGTCATCTTTGCAGACAGAACATAGAGGTCAGCCAGTCTATGCTTCATTTGTCCAATGTAGAGGAGACCACATCATAAGCAGTAAATGCATTAGGTTAGATTAAGTGAAATGTAGGTAAAGTGCTGCTTCACCTGGAAAATATGTTTGGGTTCTTGGATACTGAGGAGGGCGGAAGTAAACAAATAGATGTTACACCTTCTGCATTTGCAGGGGAAGATGCCATAGGGTGCTGTGGGGGTTGGTTGGCAGAGGGTGTTGAGAATTAAGGAAGAGTGGACCATAGTGTCCGTGAGGGAATGGTCCCTGCGGAAGGCTGACAAGGGAGGGGAAGGGAATGTGTGTCTCGTGGTGAGGTGAACGAAATGGCAGCTAATGATCCTCTGGATGTAGATGCTGATGGGATGGTAGGTAAGGACAAGGGGGACCCTATCACTGTTGCAGGAGGAAAGAGAGGGAGTGAAATTATTAGATTTCCTACAGTGTGGAAACAGGCCCTTTGGCCCAACAAGTCCACACTGACCCTCCGCAGAGTAAGCCACACAGATCCATTTCCCTCTGACTAATGCACCGTGAGGGTTCAATTTTGAGAGATAGGTTGAGCCTTGCTGAGGGACCAGTCAACCAGGGTGCTGGGAAATCCTCGTTTGACCAAGAAGGAGGACATTTCAGTGGCCCCCTTGTCAAAGTTGGCATCATCTGAAGAGATGCAACAAAGACATATTGTTGTGAGTATGAAGGTGAAGTGAAGCTATGGATGTGAGATATGAGTCCTGATTGACAGTGATTGTTGTTAGATGAGTGTTGAGGATAGGGCACTTTGCCCTATCTGTAAGACAAGTAGTGCAGTTGATGGAATATGACATTTGAAGATAGATTCACTGACTGCACCACATCCATCATTGAGCCTCCCCAAAAACATATAACATCTGGCGTTGGACCCATTCTTCAAATTCTTAAGCCTACAATCAAGCTATGGTTTCATCATGTTTTAATGAAAGTCTCAAATTTCTATGTGGCAAAATGTGACGTGCTGCAATGTGGCCTGTCCAACTGCAGGACTATTTACTGCCAATAATGAACTCGTTTTAGTTGCAGGGCCCCATTAAATCACTCCACTGTTCAGAAAGAAAGTTAAAATTGTTTAATTTGAACTGCCACCCACACACAAGCCACAGATCCAGTCATTAATATTTACTAAGGAGAAAGTCATGCTAACTATAATGTCAGGACAATTTAGAAGGACAATTGGAAGATGACCTTTACTAATTATGAGACGCAACATTATTCCAAGTATGCAATGTAAACCCAATACAAACAGAAAATGCCAAAATATTCAGCAGATCTGGTAGCATCTGTGGAGAGAGAAACAATATTAACAAGTCAATTTTCTGTGACCTGTTGTGAGAGGCTTGGAAGACACAAAGGAGTGAAAAGAATAGATAGGGGCTGCTCAGGGACAGTTCCCTAACACATTTCTATCTCTGAGAAAGTTTTCCAGCAACAGCCTTGAAAATGGATTTGTCACCCAAATAATAGAGCAGGCCCTAATTTATATACAAGGTCCTAATTAGAGGAAATTTTGTGGTATCGCTGCCACTATGCTGGTGATAGAACAGCCATGTATAGAACAGCTCCACAGAGGTAGCCTTCTTGTACTTGGGAGTTGTGGACCAGAAATAGAACCTCCATGCGTAAAAGGGGGCAGCATCAAGAGCCTACCCATGATATTTAATTGTATCACTAATACAATGGTGATAGAGAACAGCTCACTGCCTTAGGTAAGATTGCCCCACCAGTCTCGCTCTCAGACAAGTGTAGACCCAGGAGCCCCATTGGGTACTGACATGGGGCTCCTGGGCCTACATGTTGTTCCAGCAGCAGGTAGTGTGGGACCGTCAAGCAGGACGCTGTTGTGAAGGTGAGCAAAAAATGTAAAACTCATCTCTAGCATAGGGGCCCGCCATTGTTGTTCAGCAGGAAGTGCGGGAGCATCGAGCAGGAGGCAGTCTGAGAGGTCACGAGGTTACATATTTGGGCGGTTGCTTTACCCGAAACATCCGCCTCCTCCTCTAACCAAAAATAGTTCTGTATGTTGGTTGGTAAGGTGATAAGTGTTTTCTTTCGTGTTTTATTTTTTTCAGTGGTTTATTTGGGAATAGAATAGTGGGAATGGAGATTAGGGCAGTTGAGTGTTCCTCCTGCAGTATGTGGGAGGTAAGGGTCACCTCTCATGTCTCTGCTGACTTCATCTGTGGGAAGTGCACCCAACTCCACCTCTTCAAGAACCATGTTAGGGAACTGGAACTGGATGAACATTGGATCATTTGGGAAGCAGAGGGGGTTATTGAGAGGAGTTATAGGGAGGTAGTTACTCCACAGCCAAGTAAAGAATGTAGATGGATTACCATCAGGGGTAGGAAAGGGAACTGGCAGGCAGTGCAAGGATCTCCTGTGGTGGTTTCCCTCAACAACAAGTATACCGTTTTGAAAACTGTTGGGCGGATGACTTACCAAGAGTAAGCAATGGGGCACAAGACTCTGGCGCAGAGTCTGTCTGTGGTGCTCAGAGAGGATGGGGGAAGAGGAGCTGAGCTTTAGTCATCCAGGACTCATAGTTAGAGGGACAGATAGGAGGTTCCATGGGAACGAGAGAGACTCATGATTGGTGTGTTGCCTCCCAGATGCCAGGGTTTGTGATGTCTCTGGTTGTGTTTTCAGGATCCTTGAAGGGGAGGGGAAGCAGTCCCAACTCATGGTCCACATAGGCAACAATGACATAGGTAGGAAGAAAGGTGGGGACCTAAGGCAGAAATTCAGGGAGCTAGGGTGGACGCTTAGAGCTAGAATGAACAGAGTTGTTGTCTCTGGTTTGTTGCCCATGTCACGTGCTAGTGAAGCGAGGAACAGGGAGAGAGCGGAGCTGAAAACGTGGCTGCAGGGATGGTGCAGGAGGGAGGGTTTTGAATTCTTGGATAATTGGAACTCTTTCTGGGGAAAGTTGGACCTCTACGAGCAGGATGATCTTCTGGGGGGGACATTTGCTAATGCTCTTCAGAGGGGTTTAAACTAATGCAGCAGGGGGATGGAAACCTGATTTGTAGTTCCAGTGTACAGGAGGTTGAGGGTAGTAAGGTCAGGGATAGGTTTACAAGGTCGTAAGAGGGCACCGGCAATCAGGATGTCAGTTTGAAAGGTGTGTACCTCAATGCAAGAACTTCCAGAATAAGATGGGTGAACTTGCAGCATGGGTTGGTACCTGGGGTTTCCATGTTGTGGGCATTTCAGAGACATGGCTCAAGGAGTGGCAGGAATGGTTGTTGTAGATTCCAGGATTTAGATGTTTCAGCAAGAACAGAGATGATGATAAAAGAAAGGGGAGCATAGCATTGTTAATTATGGGTAGTATTACAGCAGCTGAGAGAATGTTTGAGGACTCATCCACTGAGATAGTTTGGGCTGAGGTTAGAAACAGCAAAGAAGAGGTCACCCTTTTGGGAGTTTCCTATAGGCTTTCGAATAGTTCCAGGGATATGGAGGAAAGGATAACAAAGATGATTCTCGATAGGAGCGAGAGTAACAGGGTGGTTTTTATGGGGGACTTTAATTTCCCCAATATTGACTGGAAATACTATAGTTCAGAATACTATAGTTTAGATGTGTCAATTTTTGTTCAATGCGTGCAGGAGCGTTTTCTGGCACAGTATGTAGACAGGCCAACAAGGTGAGATGCCATATTGGATTTGATACTGGGGAATGAACCGGCCAGGTGTTAGATTTGGAAATAGGTGAGCCCTTTGGCGATAGTAACCGTAATTCGGTTGTGTTTACAACAGCAATGGGCAGGGATAGGTATATACTGCAGGGAAAGAGGTATAACTGGGGAAAGGCAATTATGATGCAATTAGGCAAGATTTAGAATGCATAGGACGGGGAAGGAAACTGCAGGGGATGGACATACTTGAAATGTGGAGCTTATTCAAGGAACAGCTACTGCGGGTCCTTGATAAGTGTATACCTATCAGGCAGGGAGGTAATTGTCGAGAGAGAGAGCCATAGTTTACTAAAGAAGTTGAAGCTCTTGTCAAGAGGAAAAAGAGGGCTTATGCGAGAATGAGGTGTGAAGGCTCAGTTAGGGGGATTGAGAGTTATAAGTTAGCCAGAAAAGATCTAAAGAGAGGGGAAAGAAGTGCCAGGAGGGACATGAGAATTTATTGGCAGATAGTATCAAGGAAAACCCTAAGGCCTTCTATAAGTATATCAGGAATAAAAGAATGACTACAGTAAGATTAGGGCCAATCAAAGATACTAGTGGAAAGTTGTGTGTGGAATCTGAGGACATAGTGGAAGTGCTTAATGAATACTTTTCATCAGTATTCACATTGGAAAAGGGCAATGTTACTGAGAATACAGAGATCCAGGCTACTAAATTAGATGGGATTGAGGTTGACAAAGCAATTTTGGAAGATCTGAAAATAGATAAGTCCCTGGGGCTGGATGGGATTTATCCTCAGAATCTCTGGGAAGCCAGGGAAAAGATTGCAGAGCCTTTAGTTTTGATCTTTAAGTCATCATTGTCAACAGAAGTAGTGCCAGAGGTCTGGAGGATAGCAATGTTGTTCCCTTGTTTAAGAAGAGGAGTCAGGACAACCCTGGTAATTATAGGCAAGTGATCCTTACTTTGGTTGTGGGTAAGGTGTTGGAAAAGGTTATAAGAGATAGGATTTATAATCATCTGGAAAGGAATAATTTGATTAGGGATAGTCAACACGGTATTGTGATGGGTAAGCTGAGCCTCAATAACCTTATTGAGTTCTTCGAGAAGGTGACAAAACAGGTGAATGAAGGTAAAGTGTTTGATGTGGTGTATATGGACTTCCGTAAGGCATTTGATAAGGTTCTAAGCACTACGGTTGCAGGCAGGCCATTCCACGCCCCACTACTCTCTGAGTGAAGAAACTACCCCTAATATCTGTCCTTTATCTATCACCCCTCAATTGAAAGCTATGTCCCTTCATGTTGGCCTTCACCAACCAAGGAAAAAGGCTCTCACTGTCCTATTGCACAAAATACGGAGTTTCGGGATCGAAGGTGATTTAGTGATTTGGATCAGATATTGGCGAACTTATAGAAGACAGAGGGTAGTGGTTGATAGGAAATGTTCATCCTGGAGATCAGTTACCAGTAGTGTGCCACAAGGATCTGTTTTGGGGCCACTGCTGTTTGCCATTATTATAAATGACCTGGATATGGGTGTAGAAGGATGCGTTAGTAAATTTGCAGATGACACTAAGGTAGGTAGAGTTGTGGATAGTGCCGAAGGATGTTGTGGTTACAGAGGAACATAGATAAGATGTAGAGCTGGGCTGAGAAGTGGCAAATGGGATTTAATGCAGAAAAGTGTGAGGTAGTTCACTTCGGAAGAAGTATCAGGAATGCAGAGTACAGGGCTAATGGTAAAATTCTTGGCTGTGAAGATGAACAGAGAGATCTTGGTTTCCTGTGCATAAATCCTTGAAAGTTGCTGCCCAGGTTGATAGGGTTGTTAAGAAGGCATATGGTGTGTTAGCGTTTATTGGCAGGGGAATTGAGTTTTGGAGCCACGAGACCATGCTTCAGCTGTAGAAGACACTGGTAAGGCCGCACCTGGAATACTGCGTGCAGTTCTGGTTACCGCATTATCGAAAGAATGTGGAAGCTTTGGAAAAGGTTCAGAGGAGATTTATAGGATGTTGCCTGGTATTGAAGGGAGGTCTTACTAGGAAAGGTTGAGGGAACTGAGGTTGTTTTCGTTGGAGAAGGTTGAGAGGTGACTTAATCGAGATGTATAAGATAATCAGAGGGTTAGCTAGGGTGGACAGTGAGAGCCTTTTTCCTTGGTTGGTGAAGGCCAACATGAAGGGACATATCTATCACCCCTCAATTGAAAGCTAAAGGACAGATATTAGGGGTAGTTTCTTCACTCAGAGAGTAGTGGGGTGTGGAATGGCCTGTCTGCAACCGTAGTAGACTTGCTGATGTTAAGGGATTTAAATTGGCATTGGATATACATATGGATAATAATGGAACGGTGTAGGTTAAAGAGGCATCAGATTATTTTGACAGGTTGGCGCAACATCGAGGGCCGAAGGGCTATAAAGTAATGTTCTATGTTCTAAGTTCTATGTTCTATGGATCTGTAGAAGAGTCCAGTCAAACCTTTCAGGTTATGATGTTGTATAAAACAATTAGCATCTGAAAGAATTTACTAACCTCAAAGGTAAGCCCCACCCATCTGCATATTCCTTGGGGGACTGAACCAGAATTGTATGATGTGTGCCATAAGTTCTCCATTTGTTCACCAGAGTTGCAGAGACCTTGTTAATGATTGTTCTTCATGCATTTAGCTAAAGTAGTAATGTATATTTACTATTTTGTTGAGCCTCATGTGACACAAGAGACAACCAACTACTTTAGATGTAATGTAACATACTATTATGGAAAATGTAATAAACACTTACAATTTATTCAAGACAGTGCACACCTTCTTCCCATCATGCTATCAGTCACTTAATTAATACCAGCAAGAAGAATTGATAATGGGGTATCAAAAGATATCTCTGATAGTTCCAGCAGAAACCAACATTTACAATATGCTGATGGTGCTGGCATACAACATCACAATAGATGACTTTCGAAAAAATGAAAATGAAAGTTAGATCCAAATTAATATTTTGCACAAAGCCTATCCCTCAAATTACATAAAGTGCCCCACAGTCGTAAGATGTAGGAAGCTGGAAATGGACTTTTGTAATCAATTGTGAAAAATCACTAAAGTTCATTATAATATTTAAATGTAACTTCCTAAAATGTGACAATTAAAAATGGATCTTTCTAATTTCACAATTTATTTTTGCGAATAGCTAAAGAAATAAAACTTGTTTTACAACAGGGAAAATGCCATGTTGCTCTAGCAGACATTTCAGCTACCACTAGTGTTGGCCTGTTAAACTATAAATGAGAGGTTGCATTTTTCTTTCTTTGTAATTAGCCACTGTAGTGCCTATGAGTCACCAACTGTATTGTCTTAACCACTCACTAACAGCACATAAGTTATTTTATGCAATGAGTAATTGTTAATTAATAAAGGTCAGTGCTAAACAACATACTGTTCTTACATATCAGTGAGTACGTGAGTGACATATACACTGGAATTAATATTTAAGGAAAGCCGGATGCACAATAGATTAGCTGACTATTAGAGATAGCTACGTCCTTTGTGCTCAATTTAGATGTAAGGTTAGACATCAGCATAAGTCAAAATCACAGGAAATCCTGGCATTTTTATCTGTATCCATGTCCCAAAGTATTTAAAATCTTTTATTGCTGATTTGAACACATCTTGATGACATCTTAATGTTATCAGTGCACTCACATGCCTTATTTAATGTGAGTTCAAACACTTTCCAAGCTCAACAAAGTAATCAATGGAGCAGATGTCAACTGCTTAGCCAGAGCATTGACAAGAAAATCAGAAAATGAGTCCATCCTTTTGCAGCTCAGTCAGTGCTTCAGGAGTGACAGATGGAAAGAGCCCGGAGCAAGTCACGTGACTGAGAGACGCAGAAAGGGAAAATCCTAAGAGAGCCTTTGCATAACAAAAAAATAGGATTAGCATTTAATGTTATAATTCCAACCTATACACCGTAATACAATATGCAGCCTCTGAACTGCTACAGCGAGACCAAGACTTTCAGGTTACTCAAGTTTGTGTTCACCACAATGAAAGGCAAGTCTGAAAAAAGAATTAATTTCTGCTTTTTATGCTTGAAAATGAGAAGTAGATGCTAGATTAAGCTCACTGATTATTGTCCCCAAAATGTTGTCTATTCCCATATTCACCTAATAATCCCAGCTAGACATATTGCATAATTGTTGTGTTTTTTTTAAATGAGGCCTCCTTCAAGTGGCAGCATGGTGGCTCAGTGGTTAGCACTGCTGCCTCACAGCACCAGAGTCCCAGGTTCAATTCCAGCCTTGGGCAACTGGCTCTGTGGAGTTTGCACATTTCCCCTGTGTCTGCGGGGGTTTCCTCCAGGTGCTCCGGTTTCCTCCCACAGTCCAAAGGTTAGGTGAATTGGCCATGGTAAATTGCCCGTAGTGTTAGGTGCATTAGTCAGAGGGTGATGGACTGGTTGGGCCAAAGGGCCTGTTTCCATACTGTAGGTAATGTAATAATAAAGTGAAACATTTAGTGACTGCTGATTTTATGTTCTTTATCAGTTATTACTAGAAAATCCATTGTCAAAATATAAATCTCACTTGTCAGACCATTAATTCACTTAAGAAGGTTATGGTTCCCAAATCAGATGAATTGGGAATTGCTTTGTCTCATTTCTTGCTTTGTGCAAATTGACTATAACATTTTTTAAACATAACAGTGACTGCATTTACAAACTATCTTGTTGAGTTATAAAGTGCTTTATGATGTCCTGAGGATGTGAAAAATGCAATATGAATGCAGGTTCTTTCTTTTATCAGTCCTCTCGATATACATTATGCTTCATTAAGCTAAATAAGTGGTTCATTGTGCAATCACTGGATGTGTCTGAATGGATTAAAAGGACATAAGAGAAATAAGAACAGACAGTAAAGGAAAATAGAAGAAATGAGGGAAAATGGATTATCCTGGATCTCCTGGCTTGAAATTGGAAGATAAGTTGAATTGCACATGGTCTATCTGCTGCATTCCTGCTGTGTAGCTCAATAATTCCAGACCAGGAGAGCAATTACTGTGAGTTTATGGAGAGAGAATATTGAAAACATGAAGTAAGAAATCAAAGGAATCTGAGAAATATATTTTAAAGAGCCATTGACATTTGCATCCAGGAATTCCTAAAGAAATTTCACATCTCTAAATAAAATGAGCTTGGTCATTGCCTCTAAAGCTAAATGGACATCTTTGATCCCAATTGATGTCAGCACAGCAACACGTCACAAACAATTCTAACTTGGAAATATGTTACAATTCCTACACTGTTGCTGAGTTCAAATTCAGCAACACATAGACAGCAGCAATTAACAACGACTTTCTCAAAAGGAGGAGTGGATGACAAATGCTGGACTTGCCAGTGACACTCACAGCCTGTGAGCACCTCAGCACAAAGACTGCTACAATGTGCCTCTTGTGTTATCTGACGTAAAGGGTTTATCATTTAACCTCAGCAACTAAAGTTGGTTATTATTATGTAATGATCAGGATATCACAGAATATCAAATTGGCTGCACAAAATGAAATGAGATCTCACAAAATATCAGGTACCTTCAGATGGTGATTTACAAAAAAACGTCATTACCAAAAATACATTGGAGAACACAAAACATGCAGTGGCAGCAATACAGTGTTCCCTCAAAGCATATTACTTGTTCAAAAGGTGCTGTGAAGTGTGGCAGTATTTGAGGTACACTGGAGCATAGATATTTAACATGATGGTTCATTAATTTCCATATTTGCTTTTTGCTGGCAAGCATATTGGCAGGTACTAATTCAGCGACCACTTGTACACTTGCCTAGAAGTAGTAACATTAATTTTGCTGGTTAATTCAAAACAAAAGTTAGCTCTAATGCATTAAACCACAGAGAGTTAGAAGTTAACCATGCAATGGAAACAGCAACTTGTACTCCTCTGAAACATTGCAAGATGCTTCGCCTCGATATTATAAAACAAAACATGACCCCAAATCACATGAAGAGATTTAGGTCAGATGACTAACTGCTTGGTCAAAGAGATAGGTTTTATCCCCGTGTTTGCGTGGGTTTCCTCCGGGTGCTCCGGTTTCCTCCCACAGTCCAAAAGATGTGCAGGGTCAGGTGAATTGGCCATGCTAAATTGCCCGTAGTGTTAGGTAAGGGGTAAATGTAGGGGTATGGGTGGGTTTCGCTTTGGCGGGTCGGTGTGGACTTGTTGGGCCGAAGGGCCTGTTTCCACACTGTAATCTAATCTAATCTAATCTTAAAGAAGGTAACTGAGGTAAAGAGGTGGAGCATGTAGTCGTAGGATTGATGATTGTGCAGAGTGTCTTCTAAGGCAAGCAATGATGTTTCCTCAGTAGTCATGCTGTAAGGTTCTACCAAAAAGTTGGACCCTGTACAGCTCACAGCCTACTGCTTCATAACCTTTTCATCATGTGCACAATAATCATAGTTCAACAGTTACTAAGAAATCTGGTTTGATTAATAAAGAGGATTTGGGAGTGAATCCTAGAGCATCGGTGCTCGACACATGAAGGCCTAGTCACAGATAGTGAAAGGATTCAAATACTCGAGGCTGCAGAGAAATGTAGATGTCTTGGGGAGCTGTAGGGCTGGAGGAAATTGTAGACATAGGGAGTGGCACGTCCTTGGAGTTTTTTGAAAACAAGAATGAACACATTAAAGTCAAAGTGTTCTACCACGCACCTGTGTAAATTAGAGAAAACAGGGGTGATGGGTAAATGGGATTTTTTGGATGTTAGAACAAGGGCAGCCATGACTTGGACAACCTCAAGATTTTGAAGGGTAGAATGTAAGAGATCAGCAAGAGAAAGTTAGAATAGTCATCTGGACATAGCAAAAACATGAATGATGGTTTTAGCAGGAAAGTTGAAGCTGTGGCAAGTTCTGATGTTAAGGAAATGAAAATGGTCAGTTAATGACAGTACATGTATGTGGTTGAAAGCATATCTCAGGGTCTAAACACCACCAAAGTTGTGGACAATCTCGTTCAGACCGAGACATTTGCCAGGGAAAGGGATGAGTCAGGAAGAGTTTCCAATAAGGACAAAAGTCAATGACCTCAGCCTTTTCAATATTTAATTGGAGGAAATGTCTGTTCATTCAGAACTGAAATAATGAAGAACTAATATTGATGATTAAAGAACTGTAGCAAGATTGTCTGCAGATGATATACCCTGAACTGCTCAGAGATAGTCTGACCCTCAAACAGGTCCTGGACTCACTGCCATATCAGCGTGGGCATTCATTTGTCAGGGCTCCAAGCTGACTCATAAATTTAAATCTTTCTTTTCTCTTCACCCCCTTTGGAGCCCATCTCTCCAGTCTCCTCTCCTTCCAGTTGCAGAATGAGATCTCCTTTTGTTTCTCCTCTTTGGGTAGTTAACCATCACATTATCACCTCATTCCCATCACATTCCGAATCAAATCTTTCACTATTCCTCTTCTCTTGCTTCCCCTAGATTGACTCATTGACAAACCACAGAGTAATCCTCCGTGCCTCCTTTGGCATTCTTGAAAATCCCTACCAAGTCACTTATCACTGTCTCCTTACAAGCAGCAATCTCAATTGCCTATCCTCTCATCTCATCCACTTTACGACTGAACCCAATAGTTGGGGACTAATTATTTTCAGCTTCTTTCCCATCATGGTCTTGCTGGACCTATGAATTCTGTCAACACTGACTGCTTTTCTTCATACCTTCTTTCAGAATGAAGGCTCAAGACCCTTGGAATCCATGAGCTTATTGTCTATGATTGTGTTACATCATGGCCTTGACAGAAAACCAGCCTACAGACTGTCACATACAGCCTGTCCCTCAGCAATGACCCCCCCCAGCTCAAAGAACAAAGAAGAGTACAGCACAGGAGCAGGCCCTCGGCCCACCAAGCCTGCATCAACATATGATGCCTTTCTAAACTAAAGATTTTTGCCTCTATTCAGTCCATTTCCCTCTATTCCCTGCTTATTCATGTGTCTGTCAAGATATCACTTAAACTTTGCTATTGTATTTGCTTCTACCACCTCCTTTGACAGAACATTCCATGCACCATGCATTCTACATTAAAAACTTGCCTCTCACATCTCCTTTAAACTTTCCCTCTTTTACTTTAAAACTATGTTGCCCAGTAATTGGGATCTCTACCCTAAGGAAAAAAAGACTCCAACTACCTACCAGATCCATGCCTCTCATAATTTTGTAAACTTCTTTCAGGTTGCCCCTCAGCCTCCAGCATTCAAGTGAAAATAAATTGAATTTGTCCAATCTCTCCTCAAGCTAATACCCTCCAAACTAGGTAAAATCCTGGTAAACCATATTCGTACCCTCTCCAAAGCCTCCACATCCTTCAGGTAGTGTGGCTACCAGAATGTACACAATATTCCAAATGTGGTCTAGCTGGAGTTCTATACAGCTGCAGCATGACCTGCCAATTGCTTTACTGTATGCCCTGGATGCTGAAGTCAAGTATGCCATATGCCTTCTTCAACACTTAGATCCCTCTGTATTTTGATGCTTCTAAAGGTTCTGCCATTTACTGTGTACTTCCCTCCTGCATTAAATCTTCCAAAATGCATCATCTCACGTTAATGTCTGTATTAAATTCCACATGCCATTTCTCTGCCCAAGTCTTCCGCCCAACTATATCTACCTATATCCTTTGGCAATCCTCCTCACTATTTGCATCTCTCCCAAACCTTGCATCATCTGCAAACCTACTACAGAGGAACCTCGATTATCCGAACACCATGGGTGGGGAGTATTTTGTTCGGATAATCAAATGTTCAGATAATCAAATGCCAGATAACACAGTTTAGCCAAGCATCAGGACCCTGCAAACCTGTTCGGATAATCAGAAATTTGGATAATTGACTGCCAGATAATCGATGTTCCTCTATAATCAGGCCACCTCCATACTCCTCCAAGTTATTGACAGAACAGCCCTCAGTTATCCGAACATCAATTATCCGAATTCCAGATTATCCGAACAAGATCTCAAGGTCCTATAAATTGTTATGAGCTCTATATAAAGTCACACACTATGAGAGAGACGCTTACTCACAATCACACACAGGACATCCACCAGGACAAACACAATTCTTTTGTAATTGCACATTAACAACAACAGCAAACAACATACAAAAACAATTGAGCTGCAACCTGAAATTCCAGTTCTTCCATAATCTTAAGTACCTGTTCCGATCTGCAATGCCACACAGACTAATGTTGGATTTTTCCCCCCGATAGCTTGTGCTTTCCCCTCTCTCTCTCTCTCTCTCTCTCCCCACCCCCACCCCCCACCCCCCACCCCCCATCTCTCCCTCTCCAACAGCGTCTCTTCTTCCTCAGGCAGCTGAGGAAATTTGGCATGACAGCCTTGCCAACTTTTATAGGTGCGCCATCGAGAGCATTCTGTCTGGATGTGTCACTACCAGGTATGGCAATTGTACAGCAGCTCAATACAAAACAGTATCACTGTCAGGACAAAGCAATAACTATTTACTCTGAAGTTCAGCAAGAGGTCTCCAGACATACATATCCGTAATTTGTGATTGGGAATCCGAAATGACAACCTTCTCAATTGGGAAGAAATAACTGGGGAGGCTGACTTAATTCACACAGGTAAGGTTTCAGTAAGATGCTAATATATACAAATAAGCTTGTTGATCCCGGCTGTTCAGTAGATCAATCTGCATTTGGGGACCAGAGAACCTAATTGTCAAAGTTTATCTAATGGCTTATCTAATCAATTTTTTTGATTCTCAACTGATTAATGTCACTCACCACCATTCTTCTGAGACTTCTGGAACCAGAAAATCCTGCCCATCACTTTTTACCCACCTCTTTCTCCTCCTCTTTAAAATGCACATTTTCTACCACCCATATCCTCAACCTTTGGGAAACATAACTTCTTTGATTTTAACCTCAGTCTTAACTCACCGTGCTGGGTTCTTCTGGATTCTTTCTTCTGGACTCATTGGTATCTTGTCCTCCCTCCAGGTAAACTCTTCCACCACCTCCTTGACTTTGTCATCTGCTGAGGGCTCTACATTTTCATGGTTTCAATCACATCTAAACCCATTTGTAATTAGTTTGTTGTGTCTCTCTTTCAGTCTATGTTACATAGTTTAAATATATGCTGTTACAAAGGAACAATGTACTCTGTTTCCTTAGTTTTTAAAATAGCATCATCTCTGTCACAAATGATTTGGCAAACCTGCTTATATTTGCAAGCCCATGACTTACTGATGTTAACCGAATGAAAATATTTTAATGTCACTCACATTTGATCTGAGTCTGATGAAGTGAAGTAATGGCTTTTCTGTTTCCTTCTCCTCCCAAACAAAAGAAAGTTTCTGAAACATATTCACATGAAGATGCTGACTTCTTTCAGTGTTGTTATTTGGATTGATGATCTTCTCCTTGCACCAGGCAGAAAGCATTGTCTGTTCATTCTGACATTACAAGAGATATTTAAGAGCCAATGTCCCAGCTACATTTAGCCTGTAAGCAAGTTTCTTTTGTCAGAACCATTATTTTCTTGTTACCTTAATGCTATTATTGTATTTTAACCATAAATTGGAGAAAGAGTCACTCAAGTGCCAACAAGCGACACATATCAGAACTGAAATTTAGCCTGAGGAAGAAAAGTGGAAATATTAAAGTTCAAGGGACTAAGAAAAGTCAAAATGTAAATTCAATGTGGCATTTGCTAAGACTAAAAATTACATTAAGTTATGGTAACCGTCAGCTTAATGTTAGATGGTTCCTGTCTTGGTTATAGCATGGAATGTCATGATTTGGAGATGCTGGTGTTGGACTGGTGTGTACAAAGTTAAAAATCACACAAAACCAGGTTATAGCCCAACAGGTTTATTTGGAAGCACTTACTTTCAGACACTGTCCCTTCATCAGGTGACAACCATCTGATGAAGGAGCAGCACTCCAAATGTTAGTGCTTCCAAATAAACCTGTGGACTATAACCTGGTATTGTGTGATTTTTAACTAAGCATGGAATATGCTAATTATATCAAAGTCATTTACTCAAAAGGTTCAATAGAATTCTGCTGGATTGCCGAGTCAATTTCTTTTCTTTGAGAACAGATAAATACCATCAAATTTCTTATTAATGATCAGTCCTAGTACAGTTAATTTGCAAAGTTATTCTTTGCACTGTAGCTTTTCTTCCTGCTTTTTGAATATGTGTTCACCGTGAAAATAATCAGCTGTATAACATTGGAGACTTTTTTCCTTCATGCTGTTTTGAAAACTACTTTCAGTAGCTGTTGGCAGCTTATTCTGCCAAAACAAAATTACGTTCAACTGCACTTTTCACTATTTTGAAAAGGGAGCCACTTGTGTAATGATGAACAGTTGATTATGGATATTTCATGTTTGTGTTTAGTCAGAAACAGTGCTAGTGGCTCAGTGACTGAGGGCTGATCAATCAGAGAAAGTATAGCTGCTTCAGACATATAATGTTTCCAAACTGCAACCTCAAAGAATGATCATAAAAGAGTTTCAGGTAACTTAATTAGTTAATCCAGAGTGCCACCTTGCAGTGCTGGAACAGTGCAAACTAATATAGTAATATCATAATCAAATGATTCATTGTATATCTGTAAGAGTTTCCTGTATACCAGTCATTAGCATCTTGTACTTGGGGTGGCATGGTGGCTCAGTGACTCAGTGATTAGTACTGCTGCCTCACAGCACCAGGGACCTGGGTTCAAATCCAGCCTTAGGTGACTGTCTGTGTGGTAATGCACACTCTCCCTGTGTCTGTGTGGGTTTGCTCTAGTGTCCTCCGACAATCTAAAGATGTGCAGGTTAAGGTGATTTGGCCATGATAAATTGCCATAGTGGTCAGAGATGTATTGGGTAGGTGCATGAGTCATGTGTAAATGTAAGGGAATCAGTTGGGTGGGATACTATTCGGAGGGTCAGTGTGGAATTGTTGGGCTGAAGGGCCTGTTTCCACACAGAAGGAATTCTAATGCGTGCTTTTAGATGGTAGATTAGGAACTATGGACCCAGATTTTTGATTGCATGGAATCGAAGAAAAAAATGGCAATTATGGCATTTCTGGAGATTTCACATTTCACCATCTCTGGCTATTTTCATTGATGCAGAATGGAGGACTGTTTGTGAACACCAGACATTGAAATTTAAAAGTTACCAGCTCCATTTTGGAAATAGAAACTTTCAAATTTTCTAAATTACAGCTGCTCAGTGCAGACAGAATTCATGGACTGAGGCAGAAAGAATCACAAAGGGGAGCAAAGATCTTGTAACATGCACTCCAGTTCCTCATGGAATGCTGTAAAATGCTTACTAAGGTGACGTCTAACAACGTTGTGATTGCAAAAGTAATAACATAGTTGTCAGGATGTTACTTCTGACAGCAGTGAAAATAAAACTCCATAAGCCTTGATATGCATTCAGATAGATCATCCTATCTTGTGGTACAATATGGAAATGATAGCCAAATGTGAGATTAATAGCTTATTGTTGAAACTTCTCCCATGACTTTCATTTATATTTTAAAGAATGTCTCAGCCATTTGTTCAGCTATTTGAGCTTTTGGCTGTCTTCAAACACTGCAGTTTGTTCAGACAACAAAGGGTGTGGTGTGAGCTTGGTTATTTTGATAGGTTTATAATTTTCTAAGAGTATTATCATTTTCTAAGTCATTAACAAAGTAATGTTTGTTTAAGATATTTCTGAACTTTTCAAAGACTTCCACGTGTCATTATAAACATGTGAATTATCATTTTAAAGTGGTGACTAGAATTGACAGTAAAGGGGGTGAGCTGGATGACAAAGGTGAAATGGTTGGGGAGTGAGGACGATGGGGATGAAGGAGTCAAAGAAGGTCTGAATGAAGTGGAGGATGGGATGAGTGGTGTTACAGGTGGGTAAGGAGGACTTTACATTTATCTGTAGAATTTGGTTCATATCTCAGTGAATGTTGACAGACCTTTCAACCCTCCATTTTTGATACACCTTCATTTTTGTCTCTGGTCAGCCATCTCAGTTGAGCCTATTTCACAAATGGCAATTGAACCAGCTAGCACCAGTGGAAAGGCACGGAATTTTTTTAGCTGCAAATTAGCTGCTTTGTTTCCTGTATTACAACAGCAGTGACACTTCAAAAATAATTAATTGGCTGTGTAGTGCTTTGGGATATCCTGAAATGCGAAAGGTGCTTTGTAAATGCATGTCTTACTTCCTTGCAACAAACATAATTTAGGAATTAGGATTGGAAATCTGTTCAAGCTAAACATTGGATGCTGGAATCAAATGTAGACCTTTCCATTTGCATTCCTGAAGAATAGTGGAAATTAAACAAAATTAAAGTCATCAGGACAAACAACATTTTCATGGTTTCATTTTAATCTTTTCCAGCCAAGTAACGAAAGACATCTTCCTTGGCAATATTCAAACATGACATTCGTATTACATTACAGTGGTATCATAAAATCATTGCCAATCAATAATACATAGGAGAATATACGGCTGTTAAAACATCTGTTAAATATTCTGAAAACTACAGCAAGGTGAGAGAGTATGCTGGCAAATAACATATCTGCTCCATAATTAACACTGGTTTACAGAATCAAGTTGTAGAAAAAAGCAAAATACTTACAAATTATGCAAAATTCATTTTTTTAAAAAATGACATTCACACAAAAAATGCAAAGCTTCACTACAGTTAATTCATTTGTGATTGCTGCCCTACCAAAATGTGTCTAGGCTGCTTCTAGAATAAATTGAAAAATAAATTATTAATTATTAGCTTCAATCCTGAAAGAATTCATTCATAAGCAGTTCTCGGCAGCTCATCAGTTTAACTTGTATTCTAAAGCACTAATATTCTGATTTTTCGGCAGGAATAATTAAGATGTTCATCTCAGCTTATTATCAGTGATCAAGGAGTGCTGCAAATAAATGTAGAAACTTAAGCTACCTGACTTTTGGGTTAAAGACAGCCATATATGAGCAAGGGGCCTTTGTGACAGGAAAATGAAAGCGTGAGATTAAAGTATCTCAGCATGCTATACATGATTTTTTTTAAGGTTAATGACTGTTTTATGCCATCAAAATTAAACATATAAAATAAGGTTTTTAGATTTACAGCCTGTTCACTTGCTGGTGGGATAAACAATGGATAAGCAAATCTATACTGTTTTATTATTAAGCTTCTTAATTCTGTAAAACCTATTTATCCAATCTATCCTATCATGCACTAAATTGTATGCAGTCTCCTTTTGTGCTTCCTTCTTCAACTGGCAACTGCAAAAATCAAGAAACATCTCACAGCCACAATTATATTAATGCCAGTACTAAAGGCCATGTTAAACTGCTAGATGCAGCCTAGATAGATAATTTCAACAGTACTTGTACTGCATTGTACTTCTGCCTTCAGCTGCTCTCTGAAAGAGCCAGAGACATAGGATTAAGCTATTCCGTGTTGAGCTGATAGGTCAGTCTAGACTCAATATATACAGCAGTATAATATCAGGGCTTTAAGCATCACATTATTGGACAAATAAAATTTGCAGAAACTTTTCACACAGTAAGACTATATCATATATCAAAAATTATTTATCTGTGATTTATTTTAAACAACTTCATAACAAACACTATTTAGCATGCAACGTTATTATGTTTTTCTGCCAGAATGTATGCATGCATGTAACTGAGCTGACAATCAATTTATACCGCATACATGAATATCTTCTGTTAATGTCTACAACAGTATGGCAATGTAAATTGACATTACTTTTAAGATTACTTAATATATTTAACAATTTACACCACTGAAATACATAGGTACTACTGTTTCAACTAAATTTGATTATAAAATAATACAGAAGGAAATTTCTGAGTAGCCAACATCTAAACAAATTGCTATCTGAAACATGTCTATAGATATACGATAAAGTTCAAGTCATTTGACAAGCTATGAAATAGCCTTAATAATCGAGTTGAATACAGATGAACAATTAAAATTAAACTTGTATTTTAGTACAGAAACAAAATAAAACAGATTATAGGAACAGATAGCATGCACACAGCATCAGCAATCAGCTGAGAGATTGAGGAAAACAACTAAAGATATTGAGAAAACAAGTTTATTCACAAGCTAGAGTAATCTCGAAATCTTGATACAAGTAATCCAGCATGAATTGCAAATGTATTTATGAAAATAGTAATATAAAATAATCTATTTTTAAATTGAGCAAGAATTTCAAAGATAACAATAATATTCAAATAAAGATCCAGTGAGAAATATATTTAAGCAGAAATTATGCATGGTAAACTCAATGTTTGTATTGAGAAGTTTAGAAGCTCCTTTTTAACAAAAGTCCACAGGCCCTTTTCTCATGGTTCTGCTCTATACACTTCTAATTGCCATGAAAGTGCCAGTGAATTTTTCCTAGTTTTCTTTAAAGTTAAACTAAACTAACTGATTGTTCACTTTTCTTTGTAAAATTATTGGTAACACTATTGTCTCACAGACTTCCCATCACAAAATGGCTGTGATAGAGAACCAAGTGACAATATGGATCAAATCTGTGTCCTAACCCTCTACACTGTCTATTCTAGGAGAGAACATACAAACAGTTCCTAACTGTCAACCGACAAAGCAGCCACACCATCAAGTCGCCACTGCAAATACAACAATGGCCTCATGAACATAAAAATCAGAGCTTTAATAAGACCAAGGCAATTTTTGAATTAATATTGATTGCAAAATGTGGCTCATTTTAAATTGGGTTTGTTAATAATCTGTTTTGTGGCTTAAGTCTCTGACCCAGTGTGCTCCACATCCATAAAATTAATTCTATTCTCTGTATAGTGAATTGAGGAAGCTTTCCTTTATGACTTTCCATAATTAAGAAAACTGTGTAAAGAGCTCATTGGGGTTTGATTTCAAGCTCATGATGGAGCTTGGTGACCCAAATGACCATTTTTCAGAGTTACAGCTTGCTTCTAAGGAAACTGGAAAAGTGATTGACAATGTATCAGCCTTGAGAACGTTGCTTTAGGACTCCAAATGGAAAGCCAACTGTCCTAAGTACAGCATGTTTTCCGGGCATGAGTGTGGTCCAACCACTAAAAATGTTTGTTCAATGTTTAGAAAAGTGTATGTGCAACACCATCACTGGCTGTTGACTGTCTCTCGCTGACTCCTGTCAGCCTTGGCTGACCTCCCAAGGAGTGGCATTATCCCTAAGGATGAACAGTAAGTTTCTGAAATGAGTGTACTTCCTGTAGAGGCACCAGCGGCTTGATCTGATTATTGAAATGAGGTATGCGGCAGTTTGGGGTGAACCTTGAACCCTCTGATTTAAGTTGTGTGCTGTGCTAGTGAAGTACACACTAAATATTTTATGTCCAGGTCCTTCCCATCAATTTCGCCAGACCTCTCTGTGTCATAACACACTGCCTGAATCAAAGGAGGCATAATCAGGGACGGATGGGAGGGGGAAATGTTCAGGGATTGTTTACTCCACCATCGTGACCAGAGGATCCTCCAACCAGCTAATGTATCCAGTGCACCCAATGGGAAGAGGTATGAGCTTATGGAATTGACCAGCAAGTAAATCAGACTGAAGATATAATCTGGACGCTTAGAAATTTGGAATCTTATGTATTGAATTGACCACTTTCTCTATGAAGTTGATGGAAAACATAGAAATGTCTCTAGGTATCACTTCCTCTTGTTCCAAAAGCAGTGGGTTTCCACTGAAATGATTGGCATTTCCAGGTTGTAGTATCCCTAATAGTGCAGGCACCTGACAGGATTTTTTAGTGGTGGGCTTAATCTCCATTGAGCCCAGAATGACTAACAGGGTCAAGAACACAGGGTCCCAGTTGGTCAGTACCTGAATGAACAAAGGACTGCAAATGTTCACAGCCATGGTGGTTATGGTTTGTGCTGAATACTGCAAGACCTCTTAGGAATTGAGATTACGCCTGATGATTTGTATTTATCAAGAAGAGTACAGTGGTCAGCTGAATAAAGTGTTTTTGTGGGCATTACTTATATCACATAAATGCTCCACATATTGATAGCCAAAGAAAATGATTCCCTAATTTACTGTTATATTTTTGATCCAAAGCATTTTAAATAAAGGTCTAATTCTAAACAACACTAAAATACATCTGTTCTTTTGATGAAGATTTACCTCCTTCTGTTTTGATGTTGCTGGCTTCCTCCTGCTGTGTCTGCTTTTCCCCTTGTTGCTTGCCATTGACTTCAGGGCTCCCAGTGATTGGAGTTCGCACCACACTGTAGTTAAGAGGAGTTGTGTACAAGGGACGCTGCTGTATGTCATCTCGGCTACAATTGCACAATTTTTTGAAAGCAGATCTGAATTTCTGGGACATCAGATTATAAATGACAGGATTGATAGCACTGTTGGCATACACACACAGTCTGCAGAATAAAAGGAACCAAGCATTTTCATATTGCTTGTCTATGAAGGAATTGACCACTACTATTGTTCTGTATGGCATCCAAAGTAAAGCAAATAGAATGACTACCACAGCCAACATCTTAGTGACCTGTAGAGAAGCAAAATCCGTACATTGTATTAAGACTTTGTAGTGATCTTGAATAAAATGTATTTTCCTTCAAGAATTTAGTTTATTTAAAATTGCTAGATCATTGAGAAACCTTTTAATTAAAATTTTAAAAAAGTTTTTTTTAAAATTGGACCAGTATTGTAGACTGGGGGGGTAAAAGATAGGTTTAAGAGAAAGGAATTGTAAATAGCTGTTGTTTTAATGTTCTCTGTTGGACTTAAAGAATGAAATTGTTAATTTTTACTTTAAATAGTGACCTCTGGGATAGTTCTTTGCCTCTCGAAATTTAACAGGTTACAGCGTGAGGTGAGCCGTGAGGTGAGCTTCTCTGTGTGTCACGTTTAAATTAGCAGAGGGATTTACACCATGCTGTAACACAATGTACATGATTAAAGAAAACTTCACATTTTTAATAACATTTTTCTCTTCCACTTTCTACCAAATCTCAAGCCAAGCTGTGATCCCAGTCTAAGGAGACAAATAAGCAACATATTTACAGACTTCCATCATTACATTTGGCTTCTATAAGAATTACACACATTTCCATCTTCCTATATCAGTATGATACAACACACATTTCAGGTTTTCTGAAATTTTGGTTGTACTGCACTCTATACATCAAAAGCTCTGTTCATAGTGCAATGGGGACATCAAGGGAAAAAAATTTGTTCATTGTATCATTATCTGCTCCCAAGAAATCTATATAACATTGCATATTTGAAAATGATATTGCTGAAGCACTTACAACAATCTTCAGCCAGAAGTGCCAAATGATGATCCATTTGGCCTCCTCCAGAGGGGCCCAATATGACAGATATTAGTTTTCAGCTAATTTGATTCACTCCATGTGATATCAAGCAACAGCAGGAGGTACTGGACATAGCAAAGGTGATGGGCTCTGACAGCATTCGAGCAATATTACTGAAAATGTGTCCTCCAGAATTTGCCATGCTCCTAGCCAAGCTGTCTCAGTATAGAGAAATTGCCCAGGTATGCCTTGCACATAGAAAACAGCACAAATCCAATCAAACCAATTAACAGACCTTCAGTCTATTCTCAATAAATAATCTTTAATAAAGCAATGGAAGGGGTCATCAACAGTGCTATCAAATAACACTTTTTTAGTTCATATTTAGTGTGATGTAATGTGTGTGACTTGTATATATTTTAATATCAATTATTTTAGAGTTCAGATTTGAATAAGTGGCATATGGGTTTTGGTCTGTGTGTGTGTGACCAGGTTTAATGATTAA
Source organism: Chiloscyllium plagiosum (assembly GCF_037043375.1). Classification (NCBI taxonomy): domain Eukaryota; kingdom Metazoa; phylum Chordata; class Chondrichthyes; order Orectolobiformes; family Hemiscylliidae; genus Chiloscyllium; species Chiloscyllium plagiosum. Next base: position 33,871,594 of record NW_028270155.1, on the reverse strand, counting down.
CTTGTCAGAATGCCATGAACCTTGTTATTTTGTAAGTATAAGAGTGATAGTTCTTGAAATGTGATCAGGAATTTGTTTGCATTAGGAGAGCTTTATAAGTATATAGAATAAACATTAAAGAGCGTTAGACTGCTTTCATTTAGAAAGATCAGGAATTGACTTTTGTTTTTCTTAAGGAAAACACCCATAGCTTGGAAACTTTTTGGTTTCAGTTTGCAGATGCCCTGACTGAATTTGGATGTGTGAAACAGTTACTTTAAAACTATTACTTTAAAACTAAGTAACTATTAGTTACTTTAAAACTATTATGTCAGTGTAAGGGTTTAGTTTGAAAGTTCCAGACTAGAAGTGTTTGGTTAGACTCCTAAAGGGGTTACTTGAAACTGGGAAATTCTAAGCTCAGTTGTATGAATACTCAAGGAAAAGGCTATCAGAACCTCAACACCAGAAAGTGAAAGCAACATGAAGTCAAATATACAGAATTTACTGTAAAATCGGTAGTGGAAAAGTTAATTCAATTTTTAATACGATATGAATTACCCAAAGAAATGGAATCAGATCAATGTTGAATTTTTACATCATAATATAAAAATAATTATTACTAGTTTAGGAATAAAACAATTTACATTCTCTGATATCATACACAATCTCAAGGTGCATTTGGAACGATGGCATCAAATTTTGAACAGCATGGTAAAGCTTATCATCAAGAATGTCCTTTTAATTGGAATAAAAGAATTTATTTGTTATTATTTGCCATTAGGGATGCTCCTAATGAGTTCACAAGGCTTAATCATTTTTGGACTTATATATGGACATGAGGTGAGAGGACCATTTAAATTAAAACTGAAGAAAAATTGATAAACCAAAGCTCAAAACTATGCCTCCAGACTATGTTTCAAATTTCAGAGAGAAACTTACTAAAACATGTGAGTTAGTTATAAAGAAATTGAAGGGTTTTCTCAATAAACAATGAAAATTATAGTAAGTAAAATGATAAAGTTTGAAATCTTGTTGCAGACAATGCATTAATATTGTTAACTGTCTCTGGGGAATCATTAGAAACAAGATTCAAATCAAAAAGAAGCTCAAAGATGTAGTTTCATAGTGAGTAATCCAGGCAGGAGAAAGAATCAATGATTGTGTCAAGTTAAAATGTTAGAAATATTATGACTGAGACTGAGATATTATTCCAGATTAGTGGTGCTGGAAGAGCACAGCAGTTCAGGCAGCATCCAAGGAGCAGCGAAATCGACGTTTCAGGCAAAAGCCCTTCATCAGGATATTATTCCAGCAACACATTTTCAGCTTATGACTGAGATAGCCAGGAGAAGAGTGTACTTACAGCTGTGAACGATGTAAGGACTGAAATAGAAATATTGGAACAAGTGAAGAATGAATCAGAAATTGAAAATTCAAAACTTGACCCTCCTGCAATTGAATTGGATAATATGGAACTGCTTAAAAGGTTAATAGAATATTTTGTATCTTCCAGATAGCCAATAAAGTGACTTATGAAGACTAATACAGAATCATAAATCAATTTATGGAAACAAGCCAGGAAAAGCAGGTTTTGGTAGTTTGTGATGTTAATATGTTAAATGTTACCTATAAAGACTCAATAAGCAGAGTTTAGCTTTTGCGAAAGATGAGTATATATCATTGTGAGAATGATTAGATTAGATTCCCTACAGTATGGAAACAGGGCCTTGGGCTCGACAAGGGAGTAACCCACCCAGATCCATTCCCCATATTTACCCCTGACTAATGTACCTAACACTATGTACAATTTAGCATGTCCAATTCACCTAACCTGCACATCTTTGGACTGAGGGATGAAACCCACGCAGACACAGGGAGAATGTGCAAACTCCACACAGACACTCGCCTGAGGCTAGAATTGAACCTGGATCCCTGATGCTGTGAGGCAGCAGTGCTAACCACCGAGCCACCATGTCACTGAAATGATTCATTGTTGCTGGAGTTTGCCTATTGTGACAGTGACAAAATCAGATGGGTCACAAAGATTCTAGATTGACTACTACAAAGTCAATACGCTGTGTTTCAACACCTGTCAAATTGGGTCATATTTAAGAACATCATGACATTGTCACTGGACTAGTAACCGAGAAAACCTGGCTAGTGCTGTAGGCACATAGGTTTGAAGCCAACTAACATGAATAGTGAAAGTTGAATTAACAAAATTCAGAAATTTAAAGCAAACATAATAATACTTATGTAGCTATTGTTGATTGTTGTAAAAACCCATCTAGTTCACTAATATGCTTTAGGGAAGAAAGTTGTTCTTCCTTACCTGGTCTGGCCTACATATGACGCCAGATCCACAGCGATGTGGTCGCATCTTAACTAACCCAGCAAGCCATTTGTTTCATGAACAATTAGGGATCAGTATCAAGTGCTGAGCTAGCCAGCAACACCCACCATACATTTTTAAAATTTTAATAGCTTCTATTTTTTCTTTGTCATTTTGTGTAAGAAATTTTGGTTTCATGGTTAAAAATCAAATCTTCCGCATTGTGTGCTTGTATTTCAGCAAAAGACTCACCTCATCAATTTTTTTAAAAATGGTCTATCAAGCCATATTTCATTCTGGGATCAGACTTGTCCAGTAATCACATCAGCTGGAACCATAACAAAGGCCATACTCCCTTATTTCTGACTCAGTAACCTGCCTTATGATAGTAATGGGAGCACTGACAAAGTTACTATAATATTTTGTGTGCCTTTTCTGGTGGAGGTATAGGACCCACAGCCCAATTCTGTCAAACTATCAATCAGTAATACCTAATCAGATAAACATGTGACTTAAGTATACATTTATTTTGAAGATGTCATTATTGTTATGTGGCAATACATAAATAATTATACATACCAAGATCCTAAAAATGATAAATGAAAATGAAAACCTGTTTTTGGTAGGTTTCACTGAGGGACAAGAATTCTGCTGCTCTTCCCTAAACAGTGCCATTGGATTTTTCACTATAGAGACTGACAGGGCCTCAGTTTAATGTCTCCTCCAGAATTGCAGTAAAATGAGGAAGGGAAGAGGATTAACATTATAATAGAAATATAAATAGAAGCATTAATAGGACTAAAAATCAGCAAATCCCCTGGACCTCACTCCCAACAGAAACCATAGTTCTAAAAGAGCTAACAGTCGCTTGGTTGATGGTGTTCTTTCCTAAATTCTGGAACAGTCCCTATGAATTGGAAAGTTTCAAATGTTCAAGAAAAAGAATGATAAATGGGAACTGCAAACCAGTTAGCTTGATATCAGTAGTAGGAAAATGGGAGCTCATGTTAGAATGTGATAAAAGGCCACTTAGAAAATTATATTGACCAAAGTCTGAGAGTAATGGCATGAAAGGGAAATTGCATCTGACAATCTTGTTAGAGCTTTTTGAATTTGTAATTAGTAGGATAAATAACAGGAACCATTAGATGTAACACATTTGAATCTTCAAATGCATTCATTAACGTAATACATGACAGGTCATTACCCAAAAATAAGACTCATGGGATTGCATGTATTATATTAGCATTGATTAAGGATTGGTGAACAAACAGGAACCAGAGGATAGCAATAAACAAGTTGTTTGTGGCTTGGCAGGGTGTAACAATGGGATATAGCAACAATCAGTTCTTGGGCCTCAGCAATTTACAATGTACATTCATCAGGTGAGTATAATTTGCTAAGTAATGAGGGCAAGTAAACTATGAGGAAACTGCAAAATGTATGGACAGTATGCTAGTGATAAGGATGTGATTAATGGAATATAATGTCGAAACATTGCAGCTTCAAGGAAAAAAATAGCACAGCAGAATATTTACCAAATTGTCAGAGCAAGAGAAATGTTGACATTTCGACAGATCTATGTATACATGTATCTTAATCCAGTAAATTAACAAATAACAAACAATTAGGAAGCACATTAGTGTTTAGATTAGATTAGATTACAGTGTGGAAACAGGCCCTTCGGCCCAACAAGTCCACACCGACCCGCCGAAGCGAAACCCACCCCTACATTTACCCCTTACTTAACACTGCGGGCAATTTAGTATGGCCAATTCACCTGACCTGCACATCTTTGGACTGTGGGAGGAAACCGGAGCACCCGGAGGAAACCCACGCAGACACGGGGAGAACGTGCAAACTCCACACAGTCAGTCGCCTGAGGCGGGAATTGAACCCGGGTCTCCGGCGCTGTGAGGCAGCAGTGCTAACCACTGGGCCACTGTGCCGGAGTGTTTATGATGAAGGGATTAGAGTATAAGAATAAAAAATCTGATACTGCACTTTTATAGTGCCTGAATGCTAAAACTTGGGGAACTGCATATAGTCTTAGTCTCCCTATCTCAGCATAGGTATGTTTCCCTCAGAGGAAATGCAAGAAATGCAGTGTTAAGTAAGGGGTAAATGATTCCTGGGGTGAAATGATCATGCAATGTCAAAATATTGAGTGGACAAGGCCTATATTCTCTAGATTTGTACAGAAAAATGGGTGATACGATTGAAATATATAAAATTATTCTGTTGCATAACCTACAAGTTGCCAAAAGGATATTTCTCTTTGCTTAGGTGTTTAAACCAGGTATCACAACCTCAGGATAAGAGTCAGCCATTTTAGGGTTAGGTTGAGGACAATCTTTTTTACTTAATGGGCTGTAAATCTTTGGAATTCTCTACTCTAGCAATCTTTGGATGTTCAATCATTGAAAGTATTCAAGATAGATCAATGAACTTTTGAATGCAAAGGGAATTGAGAGACATTGTGATCCTGTGGAAGACGTAGTTGAGCTCAAAGGTCAGACTTTATTTATTCAATGTTAAAGAATGCTCAAATGACCAAATGCCCCATGGGTTCAGATGCTATAGTAGTGTTTGACCTGTCAGAAAGGCAAAAGACCCACCAATGTGAGTCAAACAGAAACTGGTTGCATTCTTGAGGTTTTTAAGAAAACTATTCCTCACCTGGCTTTTGACCTCAATGCACAGGTGAGAAGCATTTAATTTCACAGTAGCACCAACCATGTTTTGGTAGGCACTAAAATCCACTCGTAAACTTTGAATTTTACACATAATGAATAAAGGAAACTTTTTTTTAGCTCTTGTTAATTTGGAGAGTGGCTGACATCAAAGGATATAAATTCATATGCAATGAATGGCTAAAATCCAAACACAGAATGAAATATTTCAGATTGATGAAAACAACCAACTGCATTAATATAGTACCTATAATATAATAAAATATCCCAAAGCAATTCTCAAGCAAGTTACAAACAGAATTTGAACCAAACTAGATATTCAGGCACGTGATCAAAAGACTGATCAAAGAGTTAAGTATTAAGGGACATCTTAAAGGAGGCTAAAAAGGAACAGATAAATAATATCCCAGGGTCTCAGCAGCTAAAGGCACAGTCACCAATGGTAAAGTGATTAAAATCAGTGATGTATAAGGCTCCAGAATTTGAGGAGCAAAGATATCTTGCAATGTTATAGGACTGGATGAGATCATAACAGATAGTGTGCAGATTCTTCTGCTCCTGGAGGGGACATGCTTAGAGAAGAGTAGGGCACTTAATGAAATGAGCAGGTTGCATATGCAAACCTCCATCTGAATTAGGTCTGAGATGGAGAGACCAATAGTTGACCAATCAGTCCCCAATTAATGACCACAGAAGGGTCTCAAGCTGCCACTGGAGAGACTAACCCAGTTGTAAGCTGTCCAGTCGCCATGCAGCATGCCCAACAGCTCAAACTGATTTAAGCAGCTTGTTGTAAAAACGTGAACTCTGCTTTCTCCCCCACAGATGCTGCTAGACCTGCTACGTTTCCCCAGCAATTCCTGTTGTCATTGGCAGCTTGTCACTTTGTGGGGAGGGACATCACTCAAGGAAAGGAAATCAGTGCCTGATTAAGGGATTGGAATAGACAGACGCTGTCCACTGAGCAACACTCCCCTACCCTTTCTTCTAACCTATTGCACCCATCTTCCCATATACTCCCAAGCTTTTAAACCACCCCCAAAGTATCCAACAAATCACTTACCTTTCTCCTGAGTCCTCCACAGTCCTAGTTGTTAATCCTAGCAGCAGCCATAGCCTCCTCCCTGTTGCTTGTGCGTACAATAGTTGCTGGTTTCTGACTGGCCTCACCAATAAATAATTAGTGTTAGATTTAGTGGCCCAGCTAGGAGAGGCAGCTGAGGTGTTTCATCAGCTCTCCAGTCTGTGAGACCCACCAGTGCCTCAAAAGAACTCCATTGAGGGATGGATTTCAAAAGATGAGAATTTTAAAACTGGTGTGTTGCATAACCAGGGTTAAAATAGGTCCATGTGCACTGGGGCTCATGCTAGAATATACGACTCAGGCAGCAGAGTTTACATTTGTGGAGTTTTGGACTATGGGAGGTTGTCCAGGAGTATGTTGGAATAGTCAAACAGAGAGATACCAAAGGCATGAATGAGGATTTCCGCAACCGAAGAACTGAGGCAGAGGTGGAGACAGCCAATATTGTGCACTTAGAAATGGGCTGATTTAGTGATGGTGAAGATAAATGATCAGGAGTGCAACTTGGGATCAAATATGATACTACGTTTGCTAACGGTCCAGTTTAGCCTTGGACAGTTCCAGTGGAAAGGAATGGAGTCAGTGGCTAGGCAATAGTTTCTGGAGCAGATCAAAGACAGGGGTCCTTGGATCAAGGCATTTGAGTTCATTAGGAAAAGAAACAGGAATGGCAGAGGTAGCTGAACAGAAGATCTTCACATTTCTGAAAAAAAGAATCCATGAGCCTCTCACATTCAGTGAGGGAAGAGGAGGCATGCAAGGGTGGTACAAGGAGTTCAATTGTAATGAAAAAAGAAAGAACATTTCTCATTTCATTCCTGCATGATCTTTGAAACTGAAGCAGTTTTACTGTTGGAGACCAGGATCCGATTATATTTTATGTGGTCTAGCCAGATCTGACAAAGGATTGCTAAACCAGTTCTCTTTTAAAGATGTTCAGATCTACACTCCTGCAACTTGAGTAGAATAAATTGTCAAAATGACTGGGGTGAGCGGGTTTTAATTAGATTGGTGGAGAGGATGTGATGTGGCAAATCAGAAGCTGTAGAAATGTTACAATGAATCGTGGGCTAAATAGTTGGAAATTGTTCGTTGTTGGAAATAAGTTAATTACCAGAAACAAACACAGACAATAATGGAGAAACTCAGCAGGTCTGGCAGGATCTGTGGAGAGAGAAACAGAGTTAATGGTTCGAGTTCAATATGACACTTCTTGAGAACTGAAAGGAAATTATCTTTTTGTACTTCTGACAAAAGCAGGGGTTCAGTGCAAAAGACAAAGAGGTTGTTAATGGTGGAGAAAGAGATAAAATCACATAAAATAGTTGTAAATGATAATGTGAATGGGAGAGACTGAGTCTTCTCGACTAAGCAAAGTAAACGGGCACCAACAAGACAAAGCTGTGGGGAGAGTTAGGAGCATAGGAAGAGAATGTAAGAAAATTGGAGAAAAGGCATCATTCAGTCAGTTTTGAAGTTATGGAATTTAATACTGTGACCTCAAGGCTACAAGTTCACTAAGTGGAAATTGAGATGTCATTCCTCGAACTTTCATTGTGCTTTGTTGAAACACGTTGAAAAGTGTGGAGCTGGAAAAGCACAGCAGGTTAGGCAGAATCCAAGGAGCAGGAGAATCAACAGTTCCAGCATAAACCCTTCACCATTGAAACATTGCAACTGGCCCAGAACAGGAATGTTACCATGAAAGCAAAATGGTTAATTGAAATGGTGAACAACTGGGAGGTCAGGGTCATTCCCATGAACAGAGTAGAAGTGTTCCACAAAGCAGTCATCCAGTCTCACCAATGTAAAGGAGTGTCAGCATCACAGCTATTTACCAAAGTGTTTTTCCAGGGGTTGACACAGAAGGAAGTGGGTTTTGAAGATGAAAGAGAATAAGAGATAACCTTATCAGTGATCAATATAGTAAGAAGAGCGAGACTACACCAAATGGCAAGATTAAGGCGGTAGTGATGAATGTGGGTGGGTGTACAAGTATGTAGAGAAAGATTTATACAGGGGAGGAGAGCAGCGTGCTCAGAGATAAAAGAACAAGAAGAGTTGAGATGAAAATCGAAATCACGAAAGACAAAAAGTAGAGGCTGAGAGGTGAAATACTTAGGAGACTATTAGGAAATCAGAATTATGAGGTTGGAACTAAGGGAAAGGGTCAAATTAAGTCAAAGTACTAAGGAGACAGGCCAAGGTTGACCTAGATATAAGGTGTAACGTAGAGACCACCACCAGCTTAAGTGTGGTGTGAGTGCAAAATAGGAGTGCAGGTGGAGAACATTCCTTAAGGAAAGTGTGGTGTGAGTGCAAAATAGGAGTGCAGGTGGAGAACATTCCTTACTGTCTTTTTAATTATTTATTGAAGCAAGAAAATCCTCTCATAATTGTTCCTTCGGGAACGCTATTTATTTTTTAACATTGAGTTTCTGATTATTCTCTTCACTTCAGATCCAGTCTACTTTCATCATTCCCCTTTCTTCAGCAGAATCATTACCACTAAAACCACAGTATTTCAGTTAGCTTTTCTACACAAAACAATCAACCCTGTATTCTGCCCATTTCCCAAGACACAGCATTACCTGTTTTCTAGATGAGACTCCCCCCTTGCTTGTCCGACTGGAAGACTGTGAACTGCTACTTTCTGTCCCAGGCCGCTCCTTCCAACGCTCCATTCCTGTCTCAATTTGGTTTGGAATAGGACTGAGGAAAAGGACCCGCCCAATCAGACCATAGAGCACAGTGGCCACAATCAGGGGAATCACATAGAAGATGGTGAAATCAATGAAGTAAATAGGTAAGTACAGGTTCCTTGAGACTTTGTAGCCACACTGAGCATTCTGTCTGCTATTGATGTTGATATCCACCAAGAAAAACCACAGCATGCAATAGAAGGATGTAACTGCCCATAGAAATGCTAAGATTTTCTTAGCTCTGGAGACAGTGCATATGGACTGGGCTTTTATTGGATGGCAGATGGCAATGTATCTTTCCACAGTGAATGCAGTGATGGAACAGGATGACACGTTAATGCCCAAGTATTGGAGGTAGGTAATACCCAGGCATCCTACATGCCCATAGATCCATTTCTCAATCAGACTGTCAGAAATATTGGGTAACCCTGCAGCCACCAGGACCATCAGGTCAGCCACAGCAAGACTGACAAGATAACAGTTGGTTGGGGTTCTCATGTGTCTGGCAGTCAGGACCACCAGGACCACCATAATATTCCCGATGATTCCAGTTCCACAAATGGCCAACACCAACAACACTGAGGCAGCCTTGTATTCTAAGGATTTGTAAATCAAGTCAGTCCCAGCAGAAGCAGAATTTGCTAGGGAGATGTTAGTGGGGGTCAAATATCTACTCATGTTTTTCATAGTGGAAAACGAAGTCTGTTTTTCTCCCAAATTAAGAGGAGATAAAGGATTTAACTTGAACGATGATGCTTCTGTGGCCTCACACGGTATTAGTCTGTAAAAAATAAGCCATTGCCATTATTTATACTTGATATATTCAATTCATAATTCCATTATTAACATGCACACACCACAACAAAATTGTTTGCTTATTTGGGACAAAGAATACAGTCTGGTGAATTAACCTTTGAAGACTGAAAGATTCCAGTTTTTGAAAAGCGTCTGCTTAATTTCTTGAAAATATTTTGAAAATCAATTGCTTCACAAATATCAAAAGATTGCTTTTATTTAAAAAGAAACTGCACAATTATTAACTCTCAAGGATTTATCAAAACATAGTCCTTTTGGAATCTATTTGAAAACATAATTTTATTAGTTTTCTTTTTATTGCAAAATGCTACTTCATTCATCAAGTACTTAAACATGTGATAAAGATATCTATTCCATTACTATTTAATATGGACCATCTTCAAATTTACAAACTTATTCTTCCATTCATCTGTTTTATGCCATAATTTTTTTTGGTACAATCTTTCCATTCCAGGATCTTGAATATTATTTGTTGATTTAAGCTTCTTACAATATATAATTAAATATATTGATAAACTATTACTTTGAATATCCAAAGTGAATTATTGATTCAAAATAACTTTAGAATACTATCACACATGCATACCTTACATATAATTAATCATTAATTGGATTATATTGAAAACAGAAACAAATTAACACAGATTAGCCAAAACTATCCATCATCTCGGATTATCAACTTCCTTACACGCTGTGGGAAAATGCTAATACATTTGAAAATATTAACCATACCCCTATTTGTAGCTGTCTTTCTTCTTAGTTTACAATGAATGCTGGTAATATTTCAATTAAGCAGGTAAGGAATGTAATCAGTATAATTAACATAGTTTTAATTTGCAAATTCTGAAATACATTTACTTCAAACATTTTGAAATAGTCACTACTCAGTCATTAATTTAGTTTTACAATGAACATTTGAGTTTTTTAATTTAAAATTCATGTTAGTTTCCTTCTCTCAAACTTGTACTTCCTCTAAAGATAATAATTTTCAAAGTAATTAACATACCTTGAAGTAAAATCCACTGCATTGGTAACATTCGCTTTCTGAGAAGGTTTGTGTGTATATCCTTGATTCTTGATGAGGCAAGATTTATGGAGAAAGACTGCAGAGCCCCCTGTAGAAGATTTGTTACAATATTGTAGGCAACCCAATCAGGGCAGGTTGATATAGTCCCCTTCAATCAGCCACTAGTCACATGCTTTTGATCTGAATTTATATCTGTAACCATAGTTACACTGCTTATATGCTTCCATGGTTACACTGCTTATATCCTTACACGTAATTCAACAATTTAGTCATCAAATGCCCATCAATTTTCAAAACATGTTGCTTTAGGATAATGTAGGTAGTAAGTCTTTCTTTTCCTTTTGCAATTGTTCTACAACGTGTTTCCCAATGTAATATTTAGTTGGAAATTATTATGTATATACTTTAGCAGGTATTTTTGCAAATTCTTTGATGGTATTGCCATATTATACATGCTTTCAGTAAATAGAAAACCTGCTGAACTTTTCAAAACTGCTATTTTGCCTTTTTCCTCCTGTTTTGTGGAGGTACATAGACCAATAAATTTCTTCAACTACTATTTTACTTTATTGAACTTTCTGGTCATTTGATTCAGTAATTAGTTTATAAAATAATTATAACTGAAATAACAGAAATAAGAAAGCTACATTTTAATATTTAATAAATCAGTATTTGTTCTAGACACTTTAGTTTTATTTTGAAAGGTTTTATTGGTTCATGAATTTCTGCTGTTTAATTATTTCTCAGCTATTTAACTATTGTGATTACTGAGTGTTATTTTCAGCTCTCAACATATTATGCCTGCTTTCTACAATATTGTGATGAATTGTATCTTACATGATGATAGCTACGGTTGAGAGAAATGTTAAACTTAAGAACCGATTTTCTGTTAATATGAGTAATTAATTATAAGATTCAATTCTGATAACTCAGTAGCTAATTTGGCCTCCATAGAAAATACTCTCCAATGCATATAGTCCTAATTATGATTTTCTGGTGTGCTTCTATGATATTGTACACCTAAGTAAATCCCAACACAATCCCTCAATGTATACTAACCCAATCAAGAATGACCAGGTATGGATAGGGTAGTCAGAGCAAAGGTATCCTCCCCGGCCTTGATGCAACAGCAATTCACAGACCTGGATGAGGAATGCTCAAGGTGACCATTTTTCTCTTAAGGTCTTCACTATATCTGACTGACCCTGAAGAGGGACCATGTAGTGTCCATGAAAATTCTCAAAGTCGACCATGAATAGAGGACACTGCAGAACATTCATTGCATGATTGACTCTGGTTGGTTCAATTAAAGCTGATTAGAGTTAAAAATCACACAACACCAGGTTATAGTCCAACAGGTTTATTTGGAAGCACTAACTTTCAGAGCGCTGCTCCTTCTTCAGGTGGTTGTGAAGCAGGACCATAAGACACAGAATTTATAGCAAATGATTACAGAGTCACACAAGTAAAATGATATATTTCACAAACCTAGATTGTTGTTAAGTCTTTCATCTTTTAGAATGGGTTACAGAATATATGAAATGAACCTAAGGTCCCAGTTGAGGCCGTCCTCATGGGTTCCAAGTTGGCTATCAGCCTCTGCTTGGCCACTTTGCATTGTTGCCTGTCCTGAAGTCCACTTTGGAGGATGGTCACTTGAAGATCCGAAGCCAAATGTCCCTGACCGCTGAAGTGTTCCCCGACTGGGAGGGAACACCCCTGCCTGGTGATTGTTGTGCTATGTCCATTAATCTTATTGTAGCGTTTGCTTGGTCTCGCCAATGTACCATGCCTCTTGGCATTCACACTACAAGTTACCCTACTGCACTATACACTCTCTCACACACACACACACACACGCTCTTACCTATTCACACACGCTCTGTCATACACACACACATACACTCCTCACACCCACGCAACACCCTCTCACAGGCTTATACCCCATCACACTCGCAAACACACTTTACCAAGCTTGCATATATGCAAACACATACTCTCTCATGTGCATTCACACACACACTCTCACATGCACACACTCTCTCTCTCTCTCTCTCTCTGTATCCTGCATGTGCACACACATATAAGTCTATGGGGTGAATTTACATTTGCAGAATTATATTTGTAGATACATTCTATTTTGCTCAAAAAATGCACAACTTATAGGCAGTCAATGCAGACAGTCAATCCATGTAATATTTTGTAAATTCACTTTGGAAATCGAACCAGTCAGACTCAAGATTGGGATACAGACAGACTCTGACCTCACAACTTTAATGCATTGTCTGAGCTAAGATGTCACCTTTTTTTAAATAAAACCTTGTTATCTTGAAAACGTGACTTAAAAGAAGTTCTAGGATTTACATGTTAATGAACCAAAACCTGTAACCCATTCTAAAAGTTAAAAAACTTAACAACAATCTAGCTTTGTTAAATATATCATTTTACTTGCATGACACTGTGATCGTTTGCAAATAAATTCTGTGTCTTATGGTCCTGCTTCACAACCACCTGATGAAGGAGCTGTGCTCCGAAAGTTGGTGTTTCCAAATAAACATGTAGGACTATAACATGGTATTGTGTGATTTTTAAGTTTGTCCATCCCAGTCCAACACCAGCACATCCACATCGGAACTGGTTAGATTATGGTAACGTGTGTCCCCTTACAGAGGACACTTTCACACTGAATTTTTGCAAGGTGCTCTTTTTAACAGTTTAATCAACAATACCAGAAACCTATGGAAATTGAAGTTCAACCAAAACCTTGAACAGGTCTCAAAAAAAGAGTGCGGAGAGAAGAATAACCTCTGAAAGTTAGTGATTGGATAATCTTTTCATAGTGTGGAAGTTAATAGTTTTAATTGTCTGAAAACAGATGGTTATCATTTTAAGCTCTACTTAATTAAATCAATCTGCTGGTTATAGCCAGGATTTATCTTTTGTTATTTTATTATTTTCAAAAAGTAACATAATTACATTAAATAATTGAGTTAAATATCTTATGCTGAACCATTTCAAAATTAAACTTTCCTATTTTCTGTTAACTTTTTTTATTCTTCAAATCTTACATTTTGGAATTGGACTTTTTATTTGCAGCTCCTACAAATTTATTGTTATTCACTCTTATTCCAAAACTCCTTCACATACTCAGACCACAACTGACAACAGACATTTGCTTCTGAAATCAAATCTATTTTTCTGTTAATATTTGTACAGCTGTTGACTTGTTTCCTACTGACCTTATGCTGAGCAGAACACACTTCACTGGCACACATTCTCAACAGCTTCTCACTGCATTGGCTGTAAAGTCAGTGGCCAGTACATATCAAACAATAGATGGATAAAAATAAATGCAGCGAGTCTCCTCAGCCGCGCAACACCTGTGGTCTGGTCCCCATTGAACTGGTATTATAGAGTGAAAGCAGAAAAATTATCTGCTACTAGTACTACACTTTTCACTTTTCTGAAGTGCTCCTTGAATTGATGGTAAATGGAAAAGATGGCTAATCTTTGTGCATAAATTAAGTGAACATTGCAAGATATTTCAGTGTACTGCATGAGCTCTGTAGCTCCATACCAACATTTCATGAAGGTTCAGATAGCTGCATATAAATTTATAACTTGCATGTGTCATTACATAGAGAATGTCTGAATTTGGACCAGTCATTGCAACAGTTGAAAGACATTTTGAAAAATGCATGACCATGGCCTCAAAGCAGGATACAAGGGAATCTCTTGAGCCCTCTGTGGTTTGGTATTTTTCAATGATTGAACTGTTTTCCTTTGGCTAATCGACAGTGTCTTTCAGAGGTTATTAACAGGGCGGGAAGTGGAAAGGGGGGAGCAGAGAAGAGGCAGATCCTGGAAATGTGAAACTTATCAAGGGAAGGGGGTCTTTTATACAAAATAAATTGGACTCAGATGCCACCTTTAATATTATGCAATGATCTATCAGCTTCTGCTATTATGGACAAGTACTAAAACATTTCATGGGAAATAAGACCAGAATGTTTCTCTGGCACATGGCACATCTTTCTGAAGACATCCTCCTTCATGGTCTTCTCTCCTCAGTACCTGTCAGACATATGATAGTTTGATAACATGGTATTGGCTCTGCAGGATTAGGACCTCATCTAGGCCTGCACAAACTGACCTTACCTTATTTTATATAAATATGGCCATATATAATGGCAAAAAATTGATTCAATAATTATTGGCAAAGTTTATATTTCAACAATGAACATTACTGGTAGTATTCTTAACTTGTTGGCCTGGTACACACATACATTATTAATAATAATATAATCAACATAAGAATAGTAATTGATTGTGAGTTGCTGAAGACCATTGTAAGATTGCAATTTCCATTTAATATGCAAAGGCACCTTAGACGGGGAATAATGAATTATTGGCTTTGGAAATCTAAAACAGTTTCTCAAAATTCTGATTCAGGGCTGTAGAGATATCAGAATTTGGAAGGATGGTTGCATGAGGACGTGTTAGTTAGCTCAATTGACTGGATGGCTAGTGTCTGTTTGGATTCTATTCTGGCTCAGCAAGTCTTGGGAACAGTTTCCTTATCCTGCCCTTATAACTGAAAGAAAATGCCAAGAAAACCATTCAGTTTAAAGCTTCAGCAAACAATGAGTCAAGGATCTGTCTTTAAACAAAGAACACAGAGACTGGATTGAAATGGATTGCTTGAGATCACAAAGCATTACAATGCCCAATATTTGTTAAATATGCATTTACCTTTGCTCAAATCTAGAAAGATAATATTGCTTGTCATGTAATTATGCTATGAATTTATTATTAGTAGAAGAGTAGGTAGTAAACCAACATCACAACTAAAATGATTGGTTACTTCTGTGGTAATTATGATGATTCAGGCTGCCTTACAACACGTATAATTCAAGTTCACTGCAAAAAGGGCGATTTTCATAAGCAGATCAAATCTTTTCATGCATGGCTTGAATGAATTGTATGTTATAGAACATGCTAATTATTACATTATAAAACAGCAGTGCCTATCTAAATGACCAAAATGCTCTGTGATTCACACCAAAAGCAATAAATTATATCCAATCAATATGTTCCAGGTGAACAGGAAGAGCCCTATCTGAGTTGGGTGTGAGCCTATATTTTGGGTGTGGGGGTGTTCCACCTACCAGAAATGGGATTTATGTCGACTCTGACAGTAAGTAGCAAACTGAATTCACTAGGTATGTGCTCTGGTTTTCATACTGAGTTATCTCAATTAGTTTCTCTACCACATTTTTAAGGTAGAAAGTTGAATATTAATGAGGTAAGTTGGGCAGTCAACAAGGCAAGTAATAATCCCCCTCAATTGGCAACTCACCACTGCCTAATGAGAAACCCACCACCCTATTTGTGAAAAGCATAAAAATGGAGTGAGAGTTTCCTGATGTTGTTTTCTGTTTTGTTGGATTTCTTGTCTAATTCTGCCACAAATGTCACTACAGCTCACAACACTCAAACCAGTATAAAACTCCACTTACGGAGTACTGGGCTGTTGTTTCCTATAAGCATTTTGAAACAATGTTTATATCTAAGTGACATTGCTGTACACCACATGAAGTCAGTACCAAATACAAAAACTGGACCAGACTGGAGGCTAAATTCTGAATAGAAAACTGTTACACACCAAATGTAAGATATTATTTAAAATATACACAGAAAGAGCTAGAGAAATTCAGCAGGTCTGGTAGCATCTGTGGAGAGAGAAACAGAGTTATTCAGAACTTCAGAACCTGTACCAGAATCAAAGTGTTAACTCTGTTTCTGTTTCTATAGATGCTGCCAGAACTGCTGAGTTTCTCCAGCACTTGCTGTTTTTATTTCAGATTTCCAGCATTTTATATGAGACATGAACTAGTTTCTTCAAGTTGATCTTGTCCATGCCGACCAGATATCCTAACCTAATCCAATCCCATTTGCCAGCACTTGGCCCGTATCCAACTAAACCCTTCCTATTCATTTTTGATTAGATTACCTACAGTCTGGAAACACGCCCTTCAGCCCAACAAGTCCACACCGACCCTCCGAAGAGTAACCCACCCAGACACATTTCCCTCTGACTGATGCACCTAACACTATGGGTAATTTAGGAGGCCAATCCACATGACCTGCACATCTTTGTGACTGTGGGAGGAAACCGGAGCACCCAGAGGAAACCCACACAGACACGGGGAGAATGTGCAAACTCCAACAGACAGTCGCCCGAGGCTGGAATTGAACCTGGGACCCTGGTCCTGTGAGGCAGCAGTGCTAACCACTGAGCCACCGTGCTGCCCGATGCAGATGCCTTTTAAAAGCTGTAATTGCACCAGCCTCCACCTCTTCCCCTGGCAGCTCATTCCATTCACACATCGCACTCTGCATGAAAACGTTGGTCCTTAGGTCTCTTTTAAATCTTTCCCCTCTAACCCTAAACCTATGTCGTCTAGTTCAGTACTCCCCCACCCCAGGAAAAAGACCTTATCTATTTATCCTATCCACGCCCCTGATGATTTTATAAACCTCTATAAGGTCACCTCTCAGCCTCTGACACTCCTGGGAAAATAGTCCCAGCCTACTTAGCCTCTCCCTATAATCTCAAACCCTCCAACCCTGGCAACATCCTTGTAAATCTTTCCTGAACCCTTTCAAGTTTCACAAAAACCTTCCGATAGGACTCCTCAGAATTTTACATTTACGTATATTACTATCCCACTGGGTCTGATGTAGACTTCAAATAACCTTCAACAATTCATTTCTGAACAGAAGCAGTAATACCAATATAGGGACACCACCTAGGATTGACAACTTTGTTTGAAACGTGGCATCTGGGCAAAAACAAAAGTATCAGTTTAAATTATAATCATTGCAAACCAACCTTTGGAATACATTTACCTTGTGATAAAATATCATAAAAAATAGGCACATGGTTTCCTTTCGGATGTATGATTAAATCATTCATCTTCAAATTTGTGGTCATCAATAAGTTGTTATTTTCAGTGAATGGCCGGTTTGTGTGATAGTCCATTGAAAGAGAATGGCACTTGCTCTCAGCAAGAACCTATGGGCAGAGTCATTTAACATGAGAGACTGCTGCACTGCATGGATCTAGATGAACAGGAAGCACTTATTTTACTGCTTGTTTGGCCATGTTATGAAACAACTTCTGTGGCCAATAGATCCTGAGGTTGTGTGAACTCTGAAACACTAGCCCAAATCAGGTAAGCTTTCGTTTCTTATAAGGGAGGTTAGCAGAGATGACACTCCAGGCAGTGCAATGTTCCTCCTGTGGGATGTTTGAGGTGAGGGACACCATTAGTGTCCCAACTGAGTATACCTGCAGGAAGTGCACCCAATTCCAGCTCCTTGAAGACTGTGTTAGGGAACTGGAGCTGGAACTGGATGAACTCAGGATCATTCGGGAGGCAGAGACAGTTACGGATACAAGCTACAGGGAGGTAGCTACTCGTAGAAATAAAGATACTTGGGTGACTGTTAGAAGGGGTAAGAAGCAATCAGTGCAGAGATACCGTGTGGCCCTTCCCCTCAATAACAAATATACCATTTTGCATATTGTTGGGGGGGAATGACTTACTAGGGGTAAGCCATGGGGTACCGGTCTCTGGCACAGAGTCTGTCCCTGTTGCTCAGAAGAGAAGGGGGAGAAGAGTAGAGCATTATTCATTGGGGACTCCATAGTTAGGGGGACAGATAGGAGATTCTGTGGGAATGAGACAGACTTCCGATTTGTATGTTGCCAGGTTCCGTGATGTCTCAGTTGTGTTTTGGCGATCCTTAAGAGGGAGGGGGAGCAGCCCCAAGTCATGGTCCATGTAGGCACCAATGACATGGGTAGGAAAAGGGTTGGGGATGTAATGCAGAAATTCAGGGAGCTAGGGTGAAAACTTAGAGCTAGAATAAGCAGAGTTGTTATCTCTGGTTTGTTACCCAAGCCACGGGCTAGCAAGGCGAGGAATAGGGAGAGAGAATAGTTGAACATGTGGCTACAGGGATGGTGCAGGAGGGTAGGATGCAGATACCTGGGTAATTAGGGTTAATTCTGGGGTAGGTGGACCCTCTACAAATGGATTGTTCTACACCTGAATCAGAGGGGTACCAATATCTTGGGGGGAAATTTGCTAATGCTATTCGGGACGGTTTAAATTAATGCAGCAGGGAGACAGGAACCTAAACTGTAACTCCAGTGTACAGGAAGTTGAGAGTAATGAGATCGTGAATAAGATTCAAGATCGCAGGAATGTACCGACAGGCAGGAAGGGGGTTTGAAGTGTGTCTACTTCAACGGCAGGAGTATCCAGAATAAGGTGGTTGAACTTGCAGAATGGGTTGGTACGTAGGACTTCGATGTTGTGGTCATTTCAGTGACATGGATAGAGCAGGGCAGGAATGGTTGTTGCAGGTTTCAGGATTTAGATATTTCAGTAAGAACAGAGAAGGTGGTAAAAGAGGGGGAAATGTGACATTGTTGGTCAAGGACAGTATTACGGTGGCAGAAAGGACATTTGATGAGGGCTTGTCTACTGAGGCAGTATGGGCTGAGGTTAGAAACAGGAAAGGAGAGGTCATCCTGTTGGGAGTTTTCTACAGGCCTCCAATAAGTTCCAGACATGTAGAGGAAAGGATTGTAAAGATAATTCTGGATAGGAGTAAAAGTAACAGGGTAGTTATTATGTTACTTTAACTTTCCAAAAATTGAATGGAAACATGATAATTTGAGTACTTTAAATGGGTCAGTTTTTGTCCAATGTGAGCACGAGGGTTTCTTGACACATTATATGGTTAGGCCAACAAAAGGCGAGGCCACATTGGATTTGGTATGAGATAATGAACCAGGCCAGGTGTTAGATTTGGAGGTAGGTGAGCACTTTGGTGATAGTGACCACAATTCGATTACATTTATTTTAGCAATGGAAAGGTTTAGGTATATACTGCAGGGCAAGAGTTATAACAGGGGGAAAGGCAAATTTGATGCAATTAGGTGACATTTAGGATGCATAGGCAAAGGAAAAGGCAGGCGATGGGCACAATTGAAATGTGAGCTTCAAGGAACAACTACTGCGTGACTTTGATAAGTATGTACCTGTCAGGCAGGGAGGAAGTGGTCGAGAGAGAGGGAACCATGATTTACCAAAGAAGTTCAATCGCTTGTCAAAAGGAAAAAGGAGGCTTATGTAAAAATGAGACGTGACGGCTCAGTTAGGGTGCTTGAGTGTTACAAGGTAGCCAGGAAGGACCTAAAGAGCGAGCTAGGAAAAGCCGGGAGGGGACATGAGAAATTTATGGCTGGTAGGATCAAGTAAAACCCAAAAGCTTTCTATAGCTAGGTCAGCGATAAAAGAATGACTAGGGTAAGATTAGGCCCAGTCAAGGACAGTAGTGGGAAATTGTGTGTGGTGTCCAAAGACATAGGAGAGGCACAAAATGAAATTTTCTTGTCAGTGTTCACACAGGAAAAAGACAATGTTGTTGAGGAGAATACTGAGATAAGACTACTAGACTAGATGGGATTGAGGTTCATAAGGAGAAGGTGTTAGCAATTCTGGGAAGTGTGAAAATAGATCGTCCCCTGGGCCGGGTGGGATTTATCATTAGATTTTCTGGAAACCTACAGAAGAGATTGCCGAGCCTTTGGTTTTGATCTTTATGTTGTCATTGTATACAGAAATAGTGCCAGAAGAATGGAGGATAGCAAATGTTGTCCCCTTTTTCAAGAAGGGGTGTAGAGACAACCCTAGTAATTATAGACCAGTGAGCCTTACTACAGTTGTGACAAAGTTTTGGAAAGAGTTATAAGAGACAAGATTTATAATCATCTAGAAAGGAATAATGGTATTAGGGATAGTCAACACAGTTTTGTGAAGGGTTGTCACAAACCTTATTGAGCTCTTTGAGAAGGTGACCAAACAGGTGGATGAGGATAAAACAGTTGACGTGTTGTATATGGATTTCAGTAAAGTGTTTGGTAAGGTGCCCCACAGTAGGCTGTCACAGAAAATACAGAGGCATGGGATTGAGGGTGATTTAGCGGTTTGGTTCAGAAAATGGCTACCGGTAAGAAGACAGAGGGTGGTTTTTGATGGGAAATGTTCATCCTGGCATTCAGTTACTAGTGGTGTACCACAAGGATTTGGTTTGGGGCCACTGCTGTTCGTCATTTTTATAAATGATCTGGATGAGGGTGTAGAAGGATGGGTTAGTAAATTTGTGGATGACACTAATGTTGATGGAGTTGTAGATAGAGCAGAAGGATGCTGCAGGTTACAGAGGGACACAGATAAGCTGCAAAGCTGGTCTGAGAGCTGGCAAATAGATTTTAATGTGGAAAAGTGAGGTGATTCACTTTGGAAGGAGTAACTGGAATACAGATTAATGATAAGATTCTTGGTAGTGTGGATGAGCAGAGAGATCTTGGTGTTCATGTGAATAGATCTCTGAAAGTTGCGACCTAACTTGATAGGATTGTTAAGAAGGCGAGTGTGTTTGCTTTCATTGGTAGAGAATTGAGTTTTGGAGCCATGAGGTTATGTTGCAGGTGTACAAAACTAGTTTGCGGCCGCACTTGGAGTATTGCATACAGTTCTGGTCACCGCATTATAGGAAGGATTGAAAACGTTGGAAAGGATGCAGAGGAGATTTACCAGGATGTTTCCTGCTTTGGAGGGAAGGTCTTATGAGGAAAGGCTGAAGGTTTTGAGGCTGTTTTCATTAGAGAAAAGAAGGTTAAGAGATGCCTTAATAAAGGCAAACAAGATGATCAGAGGGTTAGATAGGGTGGACAGTGAGAGCCTTTTTCCTCGGGTGGTGATGGCTAGTGCAAGGGACCATAACTTTAAATTGAGGGGTGATAGATGTAGGATAGATGTCAGAGGTAGTTTCTTTGCTCAGAGAGTAGTAAGGGCATGGAATGCCCTGTCTGCAACAGGTGTGGACTTGTCAACATTAAGGGCATTGAAATGGTCATTGGATGAAGATATGGATGAAAATGGAATAGTTTAGGTTAGAAGGGCTTTAGATTGGTTTCACAGGTCAAGTCCAACATTGAGAGCTAAAATGCCTGAACTGCACTGTAATGTTCTATGTTCTAAGTCCTCATTAAAATGTTTAAATATATTTTAAAACTGGTAATAAAATAGCTTTAATCAATTATTTTGATTGCTGAAAGAACTAATTTATTAAAAGGATTAATCAGCATGCTTTCTAAGGTGCCAGACATTTATTCTCTGACCATTTTTGTTTCATACACAACACATGACATTTAATTATAAAGATTATTTGGATAGTTCCTGCAAAATCCTTTAATGTCATTATACCCTTACCCTTTTTAATGAGCTCACTACCTTTCTGATTACTTTTAATGTAACCAGTAATACAAAAAACCTGTTTGTACATTAAAGAAACTCTAAACAAATACTGAACTTCCATATTGTGTTGACGTTGGTATTAATGTCCAATTTGTATGCCAGTGTTTACACTTCATTCAAACATTGCTATATGCCCTCCTTGAACGCTCCTTCAATTAATCAATACTTGCATGTATGTCATTTTTCCAGAAGGTAACTAGATTGTGCAACATTTCATACCATCAATTTATTGCTTTTGTCTTTGGTTTTGAAATATTTGTCTGCTCCCAGCTTTTTTTCTGAACCACTGGTTCAGCAAGTGCAAGAGAGAGGCTATAAAGTTATTAGCATGTATTCATTGGTATATTAAATGTATTAATTGCTCCTCAAATAGTAAAACATTTAAACAGTGTCTTATTAGAATAGTCTACTACAGTAGAAATACACTTAAATAAACAATGTGGTTCTAACGTAGTTAACAGCTCCCTCACATGCTACAATAACATACATTTCAAGTTGTTTTGGAATAAAATGTTTCAACTGAAAAAAATCCAAATATGCTAGGAAACACAATAGTGCCATCTTCTGTTGGAAATTGTGATAGTCAGCTATTTCCACAATGAGAAATCCGTTCTTAACCTAAGGTTTTAATGGATAAAAAAACATTTGATCCATGATCTTCTTATCCTGACAAAGATGTTTTGTTCAGGAAATTCTTCTGAAAATCAGGACATTTCAATTACTGAACATACAACTAAGGTATATCATATACCAAATGTTTTTCAAACTCTTAATTTCCTTCCTGAAGATTGTCTTCTGCAATATTAATGATATGCATTTACTCAGCACAAAATTACCACACCTTTATCAAATTAATTTCTTAGATCAGTAAAGATTTCTCCTAATCTTTTTATTTTACAGGGCAAACAGATTAAACTTGAACAAAGAACCTTTGAATTAGAAAGCACTGAGGGAGGTTATCCAGGTTGTCAGGTTTGTGCACCCTTTGAAAGAATGATCCAGGGAACTCTTCCCTGTTCATTATTCTCAATTTTGTTAAATGTTTCCACAGCATCACATGAATAAGAAAACAGCAGCTTGGAAATCAATTAATTCCTGCATTCTTATTAGTTAGATTAGATTTTTTTTAGATTAGATTACATTACAGTGTGGAAACAGGCCCTTCGGCCCAACAAGTCCACACCGACCCGCCGAAGCGAAACCCACCCATACCCCTACATTTACCCCTTACCTAACACTACGGGCAATTTAGCATGGCCAATTCACCTGACCCTGCACATCTTTGGACTGTGGGAGGAAACCGGATCACCCGGAGGAAACCCACGCAGACACGGGGAGAACGTGCAAACTCCACACAGTCAGTCGCCTGAGGCGGGAATTGAACCCGGGTCTCAGGCGCTGTGAGGCAGCAGTGCTAACCACTGTGCCACCGTGCCACCCACAAAATGGCATTGAGATGTGTGTGTACACAAAATGAACTGAATTCAATTAGTACCTGCATTTATTCTCCAGCATGACCCAAGTGCACTTCGGAACCAATAGATTACTTTTGAACATAAAATATAGAACAATACAGCACAGTATAGGCCCTTCAGCCCTCAATGTTGTGCCAACCTGTGATACCAATCTGAAGCCCATCTAACCTACATGGTCTCATTATCATCCATACACTTATCCAATTACCATTTAAATGTCCTTAAAGTTGGTGAGTCTACTGCTGTTGCAAGCAAGGCATTCCATGCTCCTACTACTCTCTGAGTAAAGAATCTACCTCTGACATCTGTCCTATATCTGTCGCCCCTCAATCTAAAGCTATGTCCCCTCTTGCAAGCTATCACCATCTGAGGAAAAACTTTCTTTTCTCTAATGAAAACAGCCTCAAGTCCCTCAGCCTTTCCTTATAAGACCTTCCCTCCATACCAGGAAATGTCCTGGTAAATCTCCTCTGCATCCTTTCCAATGCTTCCATGTCCTTCCTGAATACGCCCACCAGAACTGTATACAATACTCCAAGTGCAGCCGCAGCAGAGTTTTGTACAGCTGCAGCATGCCCTCATGACTCCGAAACTCAATCTCTCTACCAATAAAAGCTAACACACCATACACCCTTTTAACAACCATATCAACCTGGGTGACAACCTTCAGAGATCTATGCACATGGACACCAAGGTCTCTTTCCTCATCCACACTACCAAGAATTTTACCATTAGCTCAGTACTCTGTTATTCCTTCCAAAGTGAATCACACTTTTCCACATTAAAATCCATTTGCCACCTCTCAGACCAGCTCTGCAGCTTATCTGTGCCCCTCTGTAATCTGCAACATGCTTCCACACTATCCACAACTCCACTTACTTTAGTGTCATCTGCAAATTTACTAACCCTTCCTTCTACACCCTCATCTTGGTCATTTAGAAAAAAGGCAACCAGCAGTGGTCCCAAAACAGATCCTTGCAATACATCACTAGTAACTGAAAAAGCACCGAATGAACATTTCCCATCAACCACCACCCTTCTGTCTTCTTTCAGCTAGCCAATTTCTGATCCAAGCTGCTAAATTACCCTTAATCCCATACCTTCGTATTTTCTGCAATAGCCTACCGTGGGAAACCTTATCAAACACTTTACTGAAATCCAAATACACCACATCGACTGCTTTACCCCCTGTTCGGTCACCTTCTTAAAGCACTTAATAAGGCACTACCTACCCTTCACAAAACTGTGTTGACTATTCCTAATCAAATTATTCCTTTCTAGATGATTATAAATCCTATCTCTTCTTTTCCTTTCCAACACTTTACCCACAACCAAAGTAAGGGTCACTGGTCTATAATTACTAGGGTTGTCTCTATACCCCTTCTTGAACAAGGAGGCAACATTTGCTATCCTCTAGTGTTCTAGCAATATTCCTGCAGACAATGATGACATAAAGATCAAAGCCAAAGGCTCTGCAATCTCCTCGGCAAAATTGAGGACTGCAGGTCTGAAGGCAGGAAGCCTCCAGGGTGGAGGCTCAGTCCTGATGAAGGGCTTTTGCCTGAAACGTCGATTTTCCTGCTCCTCGGATGCTGCCTGACCAGCTGTGCTTTTCCAGCACCACTCTAATCTAGACTCTGCAATCTTCTCCCTGGCTTCCCAGACAATCATAATGGATAAATCCCATCCAGAACAGGGGACTTATCTATTTTCACACTTTGCAGAATTGCTAACACCTCCTCCTTGTGGATCTCAATCTTTTTCCAGTGTGAATACTGATGAAAAATATTCATTTAGTGCCCCTCCTATCTCTTTGAACTCCACACACAACTTCCCACTACTGTCCTTGACTGGCCTGAATCGTACTGTAGTCTATCCTTTATTTGTGACTTTGCTATAGAAAGCTTTAGGGTTTTACTTAATCCTACCTTCCATAGATTTTTCATGTCCCCTCCCGGCTCTTCTTAGCTCTCTCTTTAGATCCTTCCTGCCTACCTTGTAACTCTCAAGTGCCCTAACTGAGCCGTCATGTCTCACCTTGACATAAGTCTCCTTCTTCCTTTTGACAAGAGATTCAATTTCTTTAGTAAATCACGGTTCCCTCACTCGACCACCTCCTTCCTGCCTGACAGATACATACTTATCAAGGACACACAATAGCTGTTCTTTGAACAAGCTCCACATTTCAATTGTGCCCATCCTCTGCCTTTTCCTTTGCCATCCTATGCATCCTAAATGTCACCTATTCACATCAAATTTGCCTTTCCCCCAGTTATAACTCTTGCCCTGCAGTATATACCTATCCCTTTCCATCACTAAAGTAAACTTAACATTTGTCACTATCATCAAAGTGCTTACCTACCTCCAAATCTAACACCTAGCCAAGTTCATTGCTCATTACCAAATCCAGTGTAGCCTCACCTCTTGTTGGCCCATCTACATATTGTGTCAGGAAACCCCCTTGCACACATTGGACAAAAACTGACTCCTCGAAGGTACTCAATCTATAGCTTTTCCAGTCAATATTAGGAAAGTTACTAATAAAGTCCCCATAAAACTACCATGTTACTTTCACTCCTATCCAGAATTATCTTTGCAATCCTTTCCTTTACATCTCTCGGGACTTCTCAGGGGTTTATGGAAAATGCCCAACAGGGTGATCTCTACTTTCCTGTTTCCAACCTTAGCCCATACTACCTCAGTAGACAAGTCCTCATCAAATGTCCTTTCTGCCACCGTAATACTTGACTAACAATGCCACACCTCCGACTCTTTTACCACCTTCCCTGTTATGACTGAAACACCTAAATCCCAAAACCTGCAACAACCATTCCTACCCCTGCTCTATCCATGTCTCTGAAATGGCCACAGCATCGAAGTCCTAAGTACCCCAGAATGAGACCCAATTACCCAGGTATCTGAGTCCCTCCCTCCTGCACCATCCCTGTAGCCATATGTTCAACTGCTCTCTCTCCCTATTCCTCACCTCGCTAGAACATGGCACAGGTAACAAACCAGAGATAACAACTCGGTTTGTTCTAGCTCTAAACTTCCACCCTAGCTCCTTGAATTTCTGCCTTATATCCCCATTCCTTTTCCTACCTATATGGACCACGACTTGGGGCTGCTCCCCCTACATCATAAGGATCCCAAAAACAAGATCCGAGACATCATGGACCCTGGCACGTGGGAGGCAACACATCAACTGCGAGTCTCTCTCATTCCCACAGAATCTCCTATCTGTCCCCCTAACTATGGAATCCCCATTGACAGATGGTCTGTTCCTCTTAACTTCTCTTCTGAGCAACAGGGACAGACTCTGTGCCAGAGACCTGTACTCCATGGCTTACCCCTGGTAAGCCATATCCCCCAACAGTATCCAAAATGGTATACTTGTTATTGTGGGAAACGGCCACAGGGGATCCCCTTTCTGTTCCCTGACTGTAACCCATCTACCTTGTTCCTGTACCTGAGGTTGTGACTACCCCCCGTAACTCCTATCAATAACCCACTCCACCTCCCAAATGATCCGAAGTTCATCCAGCTCCAGCTTCCGATCGCTAACGTGGTTTCTGAGGAGCTGGAGTTGGGTGCACTTCTCGCAGATGAAGTCAGCAGAGACACTGGTGGTGACCACTGCCTCCCACATTCTAGAGGAGGAGCATTCAACTGCCCTAACATCCATTCCCACCATTCTGAATTCCCAAAGAGACTACTGAAAGAAAAACTAGTAACCTTACCAAATCAACATACAGGACCTTTTAGTTTGTTAGAGGAAGAGGATAGGTGGAAGACACTATCTAAATAATGTTTCGGGTAAAGCAACTGGCCAAATATATAACCTCACTTATTCATCCCTCCCGTGTCTGCCCCTGCTCAGCATGTGCTTCGCCTATTCACGAGGTAAGCTTTTTATACGATTAAGTTACCATCCCGGCAGCAGTACCCTCTCCGCCCACCCCCCCCCCCCCACCCCCGCCCCCCCCCCCCCCCCAACACCACCACCACCTGTCCTTGCTCTCACCACTCTCACTGCAAACATGGAAGGCATTTATTGTTATTGCTATTGCAAATGAACTTTCAATAGCCCAGACAACATGTTATTGGCTGAGGGAGAAATGTACGCATGGACATCTCTCATGATTCTCTTCAAATAGTGGCAATTGAACAGAGAATCATAGAATCCCTCAGTGTGGAAAGAGGACTTCCAGCCCATTGAGTCCACACCAACCTTCTGAACAACACCCCACCCAGACCCCTAGCCTATCCCTGAAATCCCACATTTACCATGGCTTACCTACCTAGCGTGCATATCTGGACAATTTAGCATGGCCATTCTACCTAACCTGCACATCTTTGGACAGTGGGAGGTAAGTGGAGCACCTGGAGGAGACCTGCACAGACACAGGAGAACATGCAAACTCACATAATCACCCAAGACTGGAATCAAATCAAATTAGCACTGTTGGCACTCTGAAGCAGCAGTGCTAACCACTGAGCCACCATGCCACCCCTGAGAGGCAGAACTCATGTTCCATGAAAAAGCTGTACCTCTGACATTGGAACTTTGTTGGTGCAATTCTGAAGTAGCAAGTTAAATCATGCACTAAGTTTGTGCCAGGGCTTTATCTACAATCTCAGGGCAAGCGAGGGATAGAGTCTGCAAGCGAATGGAGTTTGGAGTGGGGACCTAAAACAATGTCTTCAGTCTTCATAATATTTAATTGGAAGTACAATTAAATATAAACAAATGCAAAAATTCACAGACAAGTATGGCCATTCAGTTTATTGATAGTTCACTTATTTTGTAGCATTTTTGACTATGACACTCTGCCCTCAGCTTTGGAATTTACTCTGACAAATAAACTAGCTGAGAACAGCTCCAAATGCTTGTAACTTTCAATGTTTGATCATTTGCGACATTGAATCTGCAGATTGTCTTCACTATCACTAGCCCCATGCCATTACTCAAATGATCCTACATGGCATCTCATTTAGCAGTTTGAAAGATTATTAAAGAAATAATTTATATTGGGAGCATCTGAACATAATCCAGGATTAAAACATAATTTTATCATTACGAGAACAGCATTGTTTATTTAAACCTTATCATTTATCATTTCTGTACAGAAAGAAGGAGCAGGTATTTGCACTTATAAATGATAACCAGATAGCTATGCTGACAATGGATATACTGTTAGTTTTCAGATAGAATGGAATTAGAGTCTAAAAGATAACTAATTAGCATTTCTATCTACATATCAGGTCACTGTGATCTGTATTGCAATGGAGATAGACACTGAGAAGGGAAGGATCCTCCACAATTTAAATGTTTTTCTTAAGCTATTCTACATACAGGTTAATTTGCAATGAGTGGAACAAGCTATCTTGTATCCGAGTCTCTCTTTTCGGGACAGCTCTGTTTTCTTTGCCTGGCCTCCCTTTCTTTGCAACTTGTCTCTGGGCTATCTACCTCATCCTTTTCTCGCTCTCTGGTCTGTGACGGTTTCCAGGCCCGCTTCTCTGAGTTTATGGCAATGTGCCAGAATTACACCTTTCTGGGACCTCTTAACCTTTCTCACCAGGAGTCAAAATTGCAGAGAGTATGGAGATTCTTTAAGTCTTTGAGGAGAATTACTTCACTAAAGTTTTCATAGCTGCTTTCAATTTAAAGTGCCAATACCCATTTGTCAAAAACAAGTTGGTTAAGCCATTCATATTCTCAGAACGTCTGGCCAGGCCATTTCTTGAGTGTTAAGAATTTTTTCCATGTACTTCTGGCACTAACTGGTACACAAGTGAAACAGTCCCTTTTACTATGGCATCAGAGTCAGTGAAATTGTCCTCAGGTAAGAGGGAGTAAGGTTTATTGCCTTTCTCTGTTAGCCTGCCATGTAACATCTTGTCCAAGAATGGACTGGCTACTTTCACTACTTTCAGAGTAGTGCTGGAAAAGCACAACAGGTCAGGTAGCATTCGAGGAGCAGGAAAATCAATGTTTCGGGCCAAAGTCCTTCATCAGGAAAGGCTACTTTCACTTCTGTGCTAATCTTTCAGACGAGATAAAGAAGGTGTCCACGTCTTCTTGTCAAATTTAGGGACTTCATAGGAAAAATTGAAGACTTCAGCCCTTAAATCTCAGTTGGGTATGGTTTCCCTACACAAGCCGCTTCCAGCCTCTTTTCTCAGCTCGATCTGCCTCAATTAGAACTCCTTTTTTCTTGTTCCCTTTCTCGAAATTCTCTTTCTTGCTCCCTTTCCTGTCTCACTCTATTTGTTTACATTTCCCATCAATTTTTCCTTTTTCCTTGAATTCTCTTTCAATCTATTTTGTAGAAATTCCAGCTCATAAGTGTTTCAATTTTACTTTATCCATCTCATTATCATCAGTATATAGTTGTAGCTACTTCAGCACTCATTTTGCAATTTTTATTTTTATTTTTTCCTGGCTTTTATGCAGAACTCCACCTCTGAGCACTTAGTTACCTCTTTTCTTTCCTCCAGGAATGAGGCTTTTTGTTTTCCTCAGTTCATTCATCCTGCTACATGAAAATATCAACATCACATGTGGATATGTTGGCATCTTTTGAGCTCAGAATGAAATAAAACTTTTTTTCAGCTTTTTGTAAACATATTTTGAAGAAACATTTTGTTTCACCATTCTACTTCATTTGTAATCAATAGATTCTAAGTCCCAATGAACCCTCAAGTTTGTAACCAATGGTAAGGAACCGTGATGAGTTCTTCTCTTTTTAATCCCTCTCACTTGGTCATAAGAAATATTTTTGTGCCTTTTATTAGCACTTTAATTAAACTTAAATAAGATCATAAATTAAGGTGAATCAATTCAGACTGGAGTTTTGAATGGAGTTTTATTATTTATTAAACCCAATAAAAATAAGTTAATGTGACATCAAACATATAAGCACAGGTAATAAAGTTTTAGAAAGAAATGGGAGGGGTTTCAATATTGATAGGAATGTAAAGGTATTTGCAGATTAAAGTATATAGAGTCCTTGAGGTTGCTAGATTAAGCTTGAGTCCTAACTATTTACCTGTTTCCATGATCCCTCAGGAGTGGTGAAGCTTGCAATAACCTTGATTTGTAGTGAACAGTGGTTTTCCAAGTTTTCTTTTCACCAGCCCTGGTTTCGGAGATTGAGAGTGCAGAGAGAAGAGCTTTCAGCATCCTTACTGTTACCAGTACATGTTGCTTTCTTTCTCCTTTGTTGCTCAAAGGCTATTGTTGATATGCTGATCCTTTGCAGATGCTGATATCTGTGATACTGTTTCATTCCAAGGTGGATGGCTCTAGGCAATCTTTCATGTCTCAATATGTGAATTTATCATGCAAGTATAATTAAAACAAGAGACATGGATTTCTTGATACTTAAATGCAGCCAATCTGCGAAAGTCCATGTGGGTTTCCCAGGCTTTTCAGTTGATCATAGTCACTTTTTCGAATTAGAATTAGATTTTATTGTCACATGTACTCAGGTATAGAAGTACAGCAGTACAGTGAAAAGTATACAAAGTTGCCATTCCGGCACTGTGGCTTTACCCTGGTAGGTCGTCCTCGCCAACAGTATAGAGAGGGGTATACTGATTATTGAAGGGAACGGCCACGTGAGCGACTCCTCATGACAAGTGCAAGCCCAGTTCAGGATAGAGCGAGGTCAGTGTGGGGTAGAGTGAGTCCTCATGGGGGGAGCGAGCCCCTGGGAGGGATGTGCAAGCCCTCAGGGGTATGGTGAGCACTCAGGGGTATGGTGAGCACTCAAGGGGAGAGTCATCCCTTCGGGGGGAATACGAGCCCTCAGAAGTGGTGGGTGTGCGCGAGCCCCCATGGGGTGAAGCGAGCCCTCGGGGGGAGAGTGCGAGGCCTCGGGGGTGTGGAGTGCGAACTCTTGGGGTAGGGTTAGGGAATACGTAGGTATACAAATACGTAGGTACAAAACCTTAGGTACAAAACAGAAAAATAAAGCTACAAGTTAAAGTTCAATAATACAGTTCTTCTTCGTATAAAGCAGAGAAAATAAAATTCAACATTGCAGTCCTTCTTTAGCCATGGGCTTGCAGTCACTCGGAGCTGGACTTTCCCCATGAGGGCTCACTCTACCCGATTCTGGGCTTTCTGTACTCCATGCTGCATGGGAGGGGGGGGGGAGTGTGAGCCCTAAGGGGGAGTGTGAATCCTCGGGGGTGGTGTGTGAAACCTCGGGGAGAGTGCGGGCCATTATGGAGAGTGCTCGACTTCCCTAACCCTACCCCAAGAGTTCGCACTCTCCCCCCGAGGGCTCGCTTTACCCCATGGGGGCTCGCGCACACCCACCACTTCTGAGGGCTCGTATTCCCCCCGAAGGGATGACTCTCCCCTTGAGTGCTCACCATACCCCTGAGTGCTCACCATACCCCTGAGGGCTTGCACATCCCTCCCAGGGGCTCGCTCCCCCCATGAGGACTCACTCTACCCCACGCTGACCTCGCTCTATCCTGAACTGGGCTTGCACTTGTCATGAGGAGTCGCTCACGTGGCCGTTCCCTTCAATAATCAGTATACCCCTCTCTATACTGTTGGCGAGGACGACCTACCAGGGTAAAGCCACAGTGGCCAGGTTTCTGGCTCTGAGCCTGGCTCTGTGGCTTAGAAGGGAAGTGGGGAGAATAGGAGAGCGATAGTGGTAGGAGATTCAATCATGAAAGGAACAGAACGTGGCTTTGTGTATGGGAAATCATGTCTCACAAACTTGATTAAGTTTTTTAAAGAAGTACCAAAGAAGATTGATGAGGGCAGAGCAGTAGATGTGATCTATATGGACTTCAGTTAGGCGTTCGACAAGGTTCCCCATGGGAGACTGATTAGCAAGGTTAGATCTCATGGAATACAGGGAGAACTAGCCATTTGGATATAGAACTGGCTCAAAGGTAGAAGACAGAGGGTGGTGGTGGAGGGTTGTTTTTCACTCGGGAGGCCTGTGAGCAGTGGAGTGCCACAAGGATCAGTGTTGGGTCCTCTACTTTTTGTCATTTGTATAAATGATTTGGATGTGAGCATAAGAGGTACAGTTAGTAAGTTTGCAGATGACACCAAAATTGGAGGTGCAGTGGACAAGTGAAGAAGGTTACCTCAGATGACGAGATCTTGATCAGATGGGCCACTGGGCTAAGAAGTGGCAGATGGAATTTAATTCAGATAAATGCGAGGTGCTGCATTTTGGGAAAGCAAATCTTAGCAAGACTTATACACTTAATGGTAAGGTCCTAGGGAGTGTTGCTGAACAAAGAGACCTTGGAGAGCAGCTCCTTGAAAGTAGAGTCGGAGGTAGATAGGATAGTGAACAAGGCGTTTGGTATGCTTTCCTTTATCAGTCAGAGTATTGAGTACAGGAGTTAGGAGGTCGTGTTGCAGCTGTACAAGACATTGGTTAGGCTATTGTTGGAATATTGTGTGCAATTCTGGTCTTCTTCCTATCGGAAAGATGTTGTGAAACTTGAAAAGGTTCAGAAAAGATTTACAAGGATGTTGGAGGATTTGAGCTGTAGAGCATAAGAGGTACAGTTAGTAAGTTTGCAGATGACACCAAAATTGGAAGTGTAGTGGACAGCGAAGAGGGCTACCTCAGATTACAACAGGATCTGGACCAGATGGGCCAATGGGCTGAGAAGTGGCAGATGGAGTTTAGTTCAAATAAGTGCGAAGTGCTGCATTTTGGGAAAGCAAATCTTAGCAGGCCTTATACACTTAATAGTAAGGTCCTAGGGCGTGTTGCTGAACAAAGAGACCTTGGAGTGCAGGTTCATAGCTCCTTGAAAGTTAAGTCACAGGTAGATAGGATAGTGAAGAAGGTGTTTGGTATGCTTTCCTTTATAGGTCAGAGTATTGAGTACAGGAGTTGGGAGGTCAAGGTGCGGCTGTACAGGACATTGGTTAGGCCACTGTTGGAATATTGCGTGCAAATCTGGTCTCCTTCCTATCGGAAAGATGTTGTGAAACTTGAAAGGGTTCAGAAAAGATTTACAAGGATGTTGCTAGGATTGGAGGATTTGAGCTATAGGGAGAGGCTGAACAGGCTGGGGCTATTTTCCCTGGAGCGTCGAAGGCTGAGGGGTGACCTTATAGAGGTTTACAAAATTATGAGGGGCATGGATAGGATAAATAGACAAAGTCTTTTCCCTGGGGTTGGATAGTCCAGAACTAGAGAGCATAGGTTTAGGGTGAGAGGGGAAAGATATAAAAGAGACCCAAGGGGCAAATTTTTAATGCAGAGGGTGGTATGTGTATGGAATGAGCTGCCAGAGGATGTGGTGGAGGCTTGTCCAATTGCGATATTTAAGAGGCATTTGGATGGGTATATGAATAGGAAGGGTTTGGAGGGATATGGGCCGGGTGCTGGCAGTTGGGACTAGATTGGGTTGGGATATCTGGTCGGCATGGACAGGTTGGACTGAAGGGTCTGTTTCCATGCTGTACATCTCTATGACTCTATGACTAGAGGGTGAGATGGGAAAGATATAAAAGAGACCTAAGAGGCAACGTTTTCACGCAGAGGGTGGTACATGTATAGAATGAGCTGCCAGAGGAAGTGGTGGGGTGAGTACAATTGCAACATTTAAAAGGCATTTGGATGGGTATATGAATAGAAAGAGTTTGGAAGGATATGTGCCAGGTACTGGCAAGTGGGACTAGATTGGGTTGGGATATCTGGTCGGCACGGACGAGTTGTACCAAAGAGTCTGTTATCGTGCTGTACATTTCTATGATTCTAGGACAGGAGATTCTGTGGTTATGAGCGAGACTCCCGGATGGTATGTTGCTTTCCGGATGCCAGGGTCAGGGGTGTCTCGGATCGGGTCTACAGAATTTTTAAGGGGAAGGGAGAGCAGCCAGAAGTTGTGGTACACATCAGTACTAATGACGTAGGTAGGGAAAGGGTTGAGGACCTGAAAAGAGAATATAGGGAGTTAGGTTTGAAGCTACAATGCAGGATGAGCAGAGTAGTAATCTCAGGGTTGCTACCGGTGCCACAGGCTAGTGAGACTACAAATAGAGAGTGAGTGCAGATATAACACGTGGCTGCAGGGCAGGTGAAGGAGGGAGGGCTTCAGATATATGGATCCTGGGAGGGAAGATGGTACCTCTACAAGGAGGATGCGTTGCATGTGAACTGGAGGGGCACCAATATCCTGGGCAGGAGGGTTTGCTAGAGCTCTGCGGGAGGGTTTAAACTAGATTGGTGGGGAGTGGGAATCTGAGCTACAGATTGCAAAGAGTCTGTGAGGAGGGATAGGCACTAGATAGAACAAAGGTTTAGTACTTGGAACTATGATGTTGTGGCTATAACAGAGATTTGGATATCACAGGAGCAGGAATGGTTCTTGGATGTTCCAGGGTTTAGATGCTTCTTAAAGAATGGGAGGGGAGGTAAAAGAGGTAGAGGAGTGCATTGCTAATCAGGGATAGTATCACAGCTGCAGAAAGGGAGGTCGTTGAGGAGGGTTTGTCCACAGAGTCAGTTAGGGTGGAAGTCAGAAACAGGAAAGGAGCAGTCACTTTACTGGAAGTTTTCTACTGACCCCCTAATAACAACAGAGACACGGAAGAGAAGATTGGGAGGCAGATTTTGGAAAGTTACAGAAGTAACAAGATTGTTGTCATGGGTAACTTTAAGTTCCCTAATATTGATTGGAACCTCCTTAGTTCAAATAGTTTAGATGGAGCAGTTTTTGTCAGGTGTGTCCAGGAAGGATTCCTGACTCAACATGTAGATAGCTGAAAATGTGTTGCTGGAAAAGTGCAGCAGGTCAGGCAGCATCCAAGGAGCAGGAGAACCTCCCTTTCTGCAGCTGTGATACTATCCCTGATTAGCAATGCACTCCTCTACCTCTTTTACCTCCCCTCCCATTCTTTAAGAAGCATCTAAACCCTGGAACATCCAAGAACCATTCCTGCTCCTGTGATATCCAAATCTCTGTTATAGCCACAACATCATGAGCCCTTCTTCAGGAAACATGTAGATAGGTTGACTAGAGGGGAGGCCATATTAGGTTGGTGCTTGGCAACAAACCAAGCCAGGTGTCAGATCATTGGTAAGTGAGCATTTTGATGATTGTGATTACAACTCCCTGACCTTTACTATACTCACAGAGAGGGATAGGATCAGACAGTATGAGGAAGTATTTAACTTGGGGAAGGGAAATTACAATGCTATTAGGCAAGAACTGTGGAGCATAAATTGGGAACAAATGTTCTCAGGGAAATGCATGACAAAAATTAGGAGGTTATTTAGAAAGCACTTGCTGATAATGCTGGACAGGTTTGTCCCACTGAGGTAAGGAAGGGATGGTAGGGTGAAGGAACCTTGGATGACAAGGGATGTGGAACATCTAGTCAAGAGGAAGAAGAAATCTTACTTAACCTCGAAGAGGCAAGGATCAGACATAGTTTTGGAGGGTTACAAGGTAGTCAAGAAGGAACTGAAGAATGGACTTAGGAGAGCTAGAAGGAGGCATGAAAAAGCTTTAGCAGGTAGGATTAAGGAAAACCGCAAGGCATTCTACACTTATGTCAGGAACAAGAGAATGGCTAGAGTAAGGGTATCACCGATCAGGGATAGTGGAGAGAACTTGCACCTGGAGTCAAAGGAAGTAGCAGAGGTCCTTAATGAGTAGTTTGCTTCAGTATTCACTACTGCGAGGGACCTCGACATTTGTGAGGATAGCGTGAAACAGACTGATATGCTAGAACAGGTTGATGTTTGGAAGGAGGATATGGTGAAAATTTTGAAAATCATAAGGGTAGATAAATCTCCTGGGGCAGAAGGGATATACCCCAGGTTACTACAGGAAGCAAGAGAACAGATTGCTGTGCCTTTAGCGATGATCTTTGCATCCTCACTGTCCACTGGAGTAGTGCTGGGTGATTGGAGGGTGGAAAATGTTATTCCTTTGTTCAAGAAAGGGAATAGAGATAGTCAGTCTTACATCTGTGGTGGGCAAAGTATTAGAGAGGATTCTGAAAGATAGGGTTTATGATTACTTGAAAAACCATAGTTTGATTAGAGATTGTCAGCATGGTCATGCCTCACAAACCTTCTTGAATTCTTTGAAGATGTTACAAAACACATTGATGAAAGTAGAGCAGTGGACGTGGTGTACGTGGATTTTAGCAAGACATTTGATAAGGTTCCCCATGGTAGACTCATTCAAAAAGTAAGGAGGCATGGGATACAGAACAATCTGGCTGTCTAGATACATAATTGGCTATCCCATAGAAGACAGAGGGTGGTGGTAGATAGAAAGTATTCAGTTGGATCTCAATGACCAGTGGTGATTCACAGGGATCGGTTCCGGGACCTCTGCTCTTTGTGATTTTTATAAATGAAGTGGAAGGGTGGGTTAGTAAGTTTGCCGATGACATGAAGGTTGGTGGGGTTGTAGATAGTGTGGTGGGCTGTTGTAGGTTGCAATGGGACATTGTCAGGATGTAGGACGGGGCAGATGGAGTTCAATCTGGAAAAATGTGAAGTGACTCATTTTGGAAGGTCGAATTTGAATGCAGAATATAGGGTTAAAAGCAGGGTTCTTGGAGGAACAGAGGGATTTTGGGGTCAATGTCCACAGATCCCTCAAAGATGCTACTCACGTTGGTAGGGTTGTTAAGAAGGCATATGGTGTGTTGGCTTTCATTAGTGGATTGAGTTTAAGAGTTGTGAGGTTATGCTGCAGCTCGACAGACCTCTCATTAGACCAAACTTGGAATATTGTGTTCCGTTCTGGTTGCCTCATTATAGGAAGGATGTGAAAGCTTTAGAGAGAGTGTAGAAGAGATTTACCAGGATGCTGCCTAAAGTGGAAGGAATGTCTTCTGAAGAAAGGTTGAGAGGGAAGAAGGATGAGAAGTGACTTGATAGAGGCGTACAAGATGTTGAGAGGCATAGATAGAGTGGATAGCCAGAGAATTTTTCCCATGGCAGATATGTCTATCATGAGGGGGCATAATTTTAAGGTAATTGGAGGAAGGTATGGGGAGATGTCAGAGGTTGGTTCTTTACACATTGGGTGTGTGGAATGCATTGCCAGCAGTGGTAATAGAGTCAGATACATTAGGGACATCCAGACGCTAACATTAGGGGCATTTAAGTGACTTGTGGATAGGCACATGGAAGGGTATGTAGGTTAGTTTGATCTTAGAGTAGGATAAAAGACTGGCAAGGCCGTGTACTGTGCTGTACTGTTCTATGTTCTCCTATTCTCTCCCTATGCTGAGTTCACACTCCCCATGAGGGCTCACTCTACCCCACACTGGGCTGAATCCCTCACTTGCGACTGCCATTTGGACTTGCCAGTTGTGCCAATGCTGACCCCAGCCATTGCCATACTCCGCACTCCGATGCCGTCATCGCTGCTGCCTCCAGGACTGAGCTCTCTCCAGAAGTGAGTTAAAAAAAAAACTAAAAAGCTAAAAAAACAAAAAAAAATGAGAAAAGAGAAAGATAAAAAAGCAGACAGAATGGATAGCACAGTGTCATCTTTCTCAAACCATTTTTAGTTCATGCAGATCTCAGGTATTAAAAGCTTAATAATGAAAGTTGAATGTTGATGGTTCATGTTCTTTCTGATTGTAACACCACACAGAATATGCTTGAGCTCAGAGAGAACAGATGACATTCATGAGGACTTAAACGAGAATTGTCTGGAATTGACCAGAAGGCGGGATCTCCTAGATAATCCTTACCATGAAGATCAGTTAAGAGATTCAAATTATCTACCCATAAATGGGAAAAGGAACCAGTAGTCAAAAATATCTTTAAAATATGGTGAATGAAGTACTTGAAGAACTTAAAAGCACTAGCATTGAGGCCATGATAAGCCAAAGCCAACACTGCTGGACAGGCTATCTACTTAGGATGTCTGAGTTCCAACTGCCAATGCAAATCTTCTTCACCCAGCTCAAGGAATACACTCGAAAGAGAAGAAGACAAAGGAACCATTTCAAAGACTTCTGAAGGTTTCCCTAAAGAAATGCAACATTGATGTTAAAGCATGGGAGACTGCCAATCAGCAGAAACATGATTCGAAGGAATCTTGTGAAGGAAGGGACACAATTCTTTAAGAACATCAATAGTAAGAGGAAGTACGGAAGAGAACCGGAAAAAAGAATGTCAGTCAGCTGAAGCCAAGGACCATTTCCACCTCCTGGAAACATATGCCAAATGCATGGCTTAGAGATGTGGTTCTAGGATTGGCTCATCAGCCACACAAGGACCCACAGAATCCACGACCAGTAACACAGAATTTCCTAGATGAACAATTTTATTCAATAGTGAATGATTGCTGACAACAACATGAGCATGTTTCTTAAAGATATGTTGACATATCGATTCATGAGATATAACACAACATTCTTCTTTCTCCAAAGATAAAAAATATTCCAAACACATATACATGATTGTACATAGATATGTGTAGTCAATTTGATAATTATAAAAACAGGTAGAACAGAGTTTACAAGACTAATATTTCATATTTAAGTGTAATGTTTTGCAATTATGACAACTCATCCTTATCTGGTGATCATTTACCTAATCTGGAGAAGTGTGTGCCGTTTTTGGTTGTATTTGTTGTCACACATCATCACCACACAACCAACATCATTGCTGTGGTCTTCCTCACTTCCTTTATGCATTATTTGAATGTCTTAAGTCAGTGTGAGTTGGCTTTTGTTCCTTTGCAAAGTAGCACTATGATCAGTGTTGACTTCATGATCTAGACTGGTTACATAGCCTAGAAACCTTTGCCGGTATCCAAGTATTTTCTTAGATTAGATTAGATTATTTACAGTGTGGAAACAGGCCCTTCGGCCCAACAAGTCCACACCGACCCTCCGAAGAGTAGCCCACCCATTTACCCCTTCACCGAACAATTTAGCATGGCCAATTCACCTAACCTGCACATGTTTGGACTGTGGGAGGGAACCAGAGCACCGGGAGGAAGCCCACGCAGACACAGGGAGAATGTGCAAACTCCACATAGACAGTTGCCTGAGGCGGGAATTGAACCCAGGTCTCTGGCGCTGTGAGGCAGCAGTGCTAACTGCGTGCTCATGTATGTCTTTCATTCTCCTCTATCTTTGAATGGTTCGACATTTGATTGCTAGGCAAGATCATGCACATTTAACTTTTGAGCATATGTTGTGCTGAGGATGGTAGTCCCTTTTCTATTGGTGATGCAAAGAAGGCAGCAAAGCAATGTGAAAATCTTTCTTCATTGCTTCAAACATAATGATCAATTATTTGAATGTATGTACCATACATTCTGCCAGACTATTTGAACATAGGTAATGAAATGATGAAGTGATATGGATCATTCCTAAATTATTACACATCTTAAATAATTTGCCAGTTCACTACGGTCTGTTGTCAGACACTATCCATTCTGAAAAGTTGAATGTACCAAAGCTGTGCTCATTCTGTCATTCATGGTTACATTTGTTGCAATGGCAAATTGTCAAATAATAAGAAATTTAGAGAAACAATCCATTACAAGGATAATCTTCTCCATGAACTGTGAATACTTCAATACTTATTTTGCCATTTTAATTTCATGAGTCAATGTCATCAGGTTTTAGGGGGTCCCTCCAATGCTCGGGTTGATACTTTTGGCATATGGCACATGCTTTCATGAAGCAATGAATATCCTGATTCATCCCTGGCCAGTACACAGATTTCATGTGCTTGTGTTTTCACTATCCATGCGCTCCTCTTATAACCTGGGCATGATATCTTGACATAATCCCTTTGGTATTATGACTCATTTGCCCCTGAAAATGACGTTTCAATATATCTGATTTATCTGTATGTCCAGAAAGGAATGAATTCTCCAGTTTCTCATACTATCAGGCCATCACTGGATACACACCTTCAGTAGTTGCCAATTGCGACTGTTCAGACTGGCTCTGGACAAACAGCAACAGGTCAGCCTGGATAACACCTTCAGTTTAATAATCCAGAGCATTGATATGTGGATTCAGAGGAATATCTTAGTCTTTCTATGAGTGGAACAATCTACTCATTATGTCAGACAATTATCCTGGTACTTGACTTATACCTCATTTCAAAGTCGTATCCTTGAAGATTAGTGACTGATTACATTGTGATACGTGTGGTCTGTTCTTCTACATTTGGTGGCGTTTGAATCACATGAACTATAACTACAAAAATGCCAGTAGTCCTGCCACTGCTGGACAATTAGTGATGATGTGGAGGTACCAGTGTTGGACTGGGGTGGACAAAGTTAAAAATCACAAAACACCAGGTTATAGTCCAACAAGGTGTTTTTGGAAGTACAAGTTTTCAGAATGCGGTCCTTTTGTCAGATAGCAAGGGACCTTGGACTACTTGATGAAGGAGCAGTGCTCTGAAAGTTTGTACTTCCAAATAAACCTGTTGGATTATGACATGGTGTTGTGGGGCTATTAGTAACCTACCAGGTAGATTTCAGGAAGTCAAGATGAGCTTGCATGTTAGCACAGCAAGGTGATTCTGTCATTGGATAGAACCGATAATCCATTACATGTTGTGAGATGGTCTCTTGTGGGCCATGAACCAGCAATCAGATATATATATTTCAGGATTCATTGTGCCAATATGTTGGCACTAGCTCTTGTGTCAAGTTTAGCTTTTGGTGCATGGTGTCCTATCTTTCCAGGAAATACTGTAAAAGCTTTTGATCACCTTTTACCAGTGATATTTACATGAGGTTAACAATATGTTAAGTTTGGTCATCTTGTGGAATTTGTCTATAAGTTGGTTGCTTCTATGCCTCATTGATGTGTTTGTTTTTGTGCATATTCTTAAGATTGCCTTGCTTCCAGTGTTGTAACGTTGACATTGTCAATAGGGAAGCATCAAGGAGCGTCCTTCTCCTCTTGGCTGCACCATGGAGTTTGCCACCATCCTTCCCCTGCTCCACGAGGGCACAGAATTTGTGGTAATGACAAATGGCTCCGCCACAGACTGATTGCCCATTCAGACCAATGTCAAGCAGGGCTGCATCACTGCCCAATAATGTTCATAGAATCACAGAATTCCTACAGTGTGGAAACAGGCCATATGGCCCACTGACCATCTGAAGAGATTCTCACCCAGACACATCCTCCGCCTCTATCCCTGTAATCCTGCATTTCCCATGACCAATCTACCTAA
This sequence comes from Chiloscyllium plagiosum, assembly GCF_037043375.1. Lineage (NCBI taxonomy): Eukaryota > Metazoa > Chordata > Chondrichthyes > Orectolobiformes > Hemiscylliidae > Chiloscyllium > Chiloscyllium plagiosum. Next base: position 33,829,881 of record NW_028270155.1, on the reverse strand, counting down.
CCTTTACATCTCTGGACTGTGGGAGGAAACCAGAGCACCTGAAGGAAACCCACACAGACACGGGGAGAATGTGCAAACTCCACACAGTCAGCTGAGACGGGAATCAAATCCATGTCCCTGGCACAGGTGAAGCAGCAATGCTAACCACTGAGTCTTGATCTCATACAGTCGTAGAGATGTACAGCACAGAAACTCATCCATGCCAACCAGTTATCCCAACCCAATCTAGTCCCACCTGCCAGCATATGACCCATATCCCTCCAAACCCTTCCTATTCATATACCCATTCAGATGCCTTTTAAATGTTGCAATTGTACCAACCTCCACCACTTCCTCTGGCAGCTCATTCCATACACGTACCACCCTCTATATGTAAATGTTGCCCTTTAGGTCTCCTTTATATCTTTCCCCTCTCACCCTAAACCTGTGCCCTCTAGTTCTGGACTCCCACACTCCAGGAAAAGACTTAGTCTATTTATCCTATCCAAGCCTCTCATTATTTTGTAAACCTCTATAAGGTCACCCCTCAGCCTCCGATGCTCCAGGGAAAATAGTCCCAGCCTATTCAGCCTCTCCCGATAGCTCAACTCCTCCAACCCTGGCAACATCCTTTTAAATCTTTTCTGAACCCTTTCAAGTTTCACAACATCCTTCCAATAGGAAGGAGACCAGAATTGCACACAGCATTCCAACAGTGGCCAAACCAATGTCCTGTACAGCCGCAACATGACCTTCCAACTCCTGTACTCAATACTCTGACTGATCTATCTTACTGTAATGCTTTACCACACCCCTGACAGCTCCCTGCTGGAGTGAAGCCAACTTACAGAACTTGTGCAAACCTGTGATGCCTTCAAGCCACAACCAAAATCACCCCAACCAGTGTCATTGAGCTGCAGTACGCAGGATGATGCTTGTGTATGTGCAGTCTCCAAGAATGTACTCCAGATCATTCTTAGCACATTTATGGAGGCAAATGAGAGCATGAGTCTCACCCTGAATAAGGCAAAGATCCTCCATCAACCTTTCCTGGCATTGTGGAGCAAACCTCCAATCATCAAGGTCCATGGGGAGGCCTTTGAGAATGCTGTGCACTTCCAATACCCCGGGCGTATCCTTTCAGTCAAAGCAACTATTGATGAAGAGATCTAATATCACCTCCACTATGCTAATGCAGTATTTGGTCACCTGAGGAAAAGGGTGTTTGAGGACAACAACATCAGATTCGACACCAAGCTCATGGTTTACACGCTGTGCTGGTTCCTGCCCTCTTATATGGCTCTGAGACATGGAGCAGTACCACCAACACCTCTTGTGCAAGATTCTGTGTATCTACTGAAATGAAAGATACACCAACACCAGCATCTTCGATCAAGTCAACATCCCTAGCCTAAAGATACGGACCACCCTTTTATTGACACAAGACTCCCAAGTAGGTGCTCTACACCCAATTCAAAATAGCATGCGAGTCCCAGGTGGACAGAGAAAGCGCTTCAGTGCTACCCTCAAGGCGTAACTGGCAAAGTACAGCATTCCCATAGACACCTGGGAATCACAGGCCCAAGACCATTCAAAGTGGAGGAGGAGCATCCTGAAGATGTTGAGCACTTTGAGACTTGCCATCAGGGCAAAAAAAATCAAGGATCCTCTGCAACCTTGTGCTATCGAAAATTGTAGTATGAGAAATGGTTATAGAAATCACTCTGTAGAAGATTGCACTATGGAAACCCAGCTATACCCATTCAGCAGAAAGCTTGCGTTATGCTAACAAAGTCCACAATTCATCAATCACGTTAAAGCCAATTTGCACTGATGAAACGCATGTAACAGAAGAATTACTTGTATTTTCATAGGGTTGTGTTTTGGGTACAATAAAGGAATATTTTGATATAATGAGATCATATTTCTACAGTGTGTTTATAAATCTTTGAATCTATATCACAAGTAAGAAATATGGGTCATTTTTATCTTCATTTCTTTTGGTACAAACTTGTTTTATTGTTAAAGCAAAATCTGCAGCCTTGTGTGCCCATGTTTCAGTGAGAGAAACAGTAAAATATCATCTATCAACTCAGGGATGTGTTTAGAATCTGACTTACTGAGTCGTAGAGCTGTGCAGCACGGAAATAGACACTTCAGACCAACTCATCCATGCCATTGCCCAGCAATAAGCAGCTGGAATCATAACATTTGGAACCAGATGTATGTATATGTGTGCCAATGCTCCTTGTTGACACTTAATTGAAAAGATATTTTAAAAAACGGTCAGCTTTTGGGAAGATATGGCAAGCCATATGTGTAACAGTTGTTTGGTCCACTTTCCTAACTGTAGCAGTAGTGATGTTTGCCCCTAAAACATGTTGTTGTTGTTGACCAATATCAGTATGGTTTCATATGTCCATTGTTCCTCAAGTAATGCATCAATGGTGTTGCCCTTGTTGTCTAAAGGAGCCTTCCTAAAGACCTTAATTTGTGTGGAGATGATTACTAACTCAATGAGCCTTTCTGGAAAAGTCAAACTAATGCCCTTTCCTGCAACAACTTTCAACAAATTGGTCAATAGATTCTTGGAGTACTTGTCTACACAACATGAATTTTAGTCTGTTTATACTGAAGTTAATTCTTACCATGAACTGGTTTTCAAAAACTTTCCAAACATTTTCTGGATTTTTCTAGTTGTCTGGATATATTAATGCTGTGAAGCCCCTCCTTGTTGATGTCAAGCAAGAATTCTTTTCTTGAGGAGTAAAATGTAAAATTGATATGGAAAATCAAACTGCATAAATTATTTGAATAGGGTCCCCACCACCAAGGATATACTTCCCTCCCCTCCCCTATCAGCATTCCATAAAGACCACTCCCTCCGTGACTCCCTCGTCAGATCCACACCCCCCACCAACCCAACCTCCACTCCCGGCACCTTCCCCTGCAACCACAGGAGGTGCAAGACTTGTGCCCACACCTCCCCCCTCACCTCCCTCCAAGGCCCCAAAGGAAACTTCCATATCCGCCACAAATTCACCTGCACCTCCACACACATCATCTATTGCATCCTCTGCACCTGATGTGGCCTCCTCTATATTGGGGAGACAGGCCGCCTACTTGCGGAGCGTTTCAGAGAACACCTCTGGGACACCTGGACCAACCAACCCAACCACCCTGTGGGGCTCAACACTTCAACTCCCCCTCCCACTCCACCAAGGATATGCAGGTCTTTGGACTCCTCCATCGCCAGACCACAACAACACGACGGTTGGAGGAAGAGCGCCTCATCTTCCACCTAGGAACCCTCCAACCACAAGGGATGAACTCAGATTTCACCAGTTTCCTCATTTCCCCTCCTCCCACCTTGTCTCAGTCAAATCCATCGAACTCAGCACCGCCTTCCTAACCTGCAATCTTCTTCCTGACCTCTCCGCCCCCACTCCAGTCTGACCTATCAGCCTCACCTTGACCACTTTCCACCTATCGCATTTCCAACGCCCCTCCCCCAAGTCCCTCCTCTCTACCTTTTATCTTAGCCTGCTGGACACACTTTCCTCATTCCTGAAGAAGGGCTTATGCCCGAAACGTCGATTCTCCTGTTCCCTGGATGCTGCCTGACCTGCTGCACTATTCCAGCAACACATTTTCAGTTCTGATCTCCAGCATCTGTAGACCTCACTTTTTCCTCTGAGTCATACAAGTACCTGCCACGTACACGGTGGGAGGTGTCCCCATGCGTAATGGTGGTATCCATGTCCACACTTTGACACTTGCAGAGTTACATTGTACTTTGCTCAAAAACTGCATGAATCCATGTAAGACTCTATTAACTTATTTTTTAGATTAGAATCAGTCTAAACATTATGGCACTGACAACAGCACACAGGGGGCTAACACCTTCAACACATTATCTGGGCTGACACCAATTGTTAAAGTTAATCTGAGAATGTAACTTTTAAAAAAGTTTTGTGATTTACATATGAAAGAAGTGAAACTAACACAGTCATTCTAACAGATGAGAGACTTAACAATCAAGGTATTTTTCAATGCATAATTTCAGTTACATCACAGTGTAAACTTTTGCTATAAATTCTGTGTCTTACAATTGTGAACTCCACAGCCACCTGATGAAGAATCAGCGCTCGAAAGCTAGTGCTTCCAAGTTTGGAAGAAGATTTGTAGCTCGGGTGCTCATTGTTGATGTTCTGTTCGCCGAGCTGGGAATTTGTGTTGCAGATGTTTCATCCCCTGTCTAGGTGACATCCTCAGTGCTTGGGAGCCTCCTGTGAAGCGCTTCTGTGATGTTTCCTCCGGCATTTATAGTGGTTTGTCTCTGCCACTTCTGGTTGTCAGTTCCAGCTGTCCGCTGCAGTGGCCGGTATATTGGGTCCAGTGTGTTGTGGCCCTTTTGAACAGTGTCTTGATGCAACTTCTTTTGTGTGTGTTGGGGTGGTTGCTTTCGTAGTTCAAAAGGGCCGCAACACACTGCAGTACACCAGAAAGTTGCGGCCCTTTTGAACTACGAAAGCAACCACCCCAACACACACAAAAGAAGTTGCATCAAGTCACTGTTCAAAAGGGCCACAACACACTGGACCCAATATACTGGCCACTGCAGCAGACAGCTGGAACTGACAACCGGAAGCGGCAGGTACAAATCACTATAAATGCCGGAGGAAACATCACAGAAGCTCTTCACAGGAGGCTCCCAAGCACTGAGGATGTCACCTAGACAGGGGATGAAACATCTGCAACACAAATTCCCAGCTCGGCGAACAGAACCACAACAGCTAGTGCTTCCAATTAAACTTGTTGGACTATAACCTGGTGTTGTGTGATTTTAAGTTTTGTACACCCCAGTCCAACACGGGCATCTCCAAATTATAACATTTGTCTGGGCTAACATTGATTTATGAAGTTAACATATTACAGCAGAGCAAGTGATCTAATTTAAAGTTGAAATATGCGATTTTAATATCTTCAGGTTATATCTTCTAAAGTTCTAGAGATTCTGGAATTATTTCTGTAGATTGAAAAGTAGCAAATGTTATTTCACTATTTAAGAAAGCAGTGACTGAAAAAAATAGGGAACTACAGATAGCCTTACAACAGTAGTAGGAAAAATGCGAGAATCTATCACAAAAGATGTGATAAATAGACACTTGGATGATGATTTAGAATCATCAGGCTACGCACAGTCAGAATATGAATGGGAAATTGTGTTTGGTGAACTTGTTGGCGTGCATTGAAGATAGTACTAACAAAATTGGTAAAGGAGGGCTGATGAACATGGCATACTTAGACTTTCAGAAGACTTTTGATAAAGTCCCCCACAGGAGGTTAGAAAAATTAAAGCACATTGGTACATAAGGTAATTAGATTAGATTACATTACAGTATGGAAACAGGCCATTCGGCCCAACAAGTCCACACCGACCCGCCGAAGCGCAACCCACCCATACCCCTACATTTATTAGATTAGATTACATTACAGTATGGAAACAGGCCATTCGGCCCAACAAGTCCACACCGACCCGCCGAAGCGCAACCCACCCATACCCCTACATTTATTAGATTAGATTACATTACAGTATGGAAACAGGCCATTCGGCCCAACAAGTCCACACCGACCCGCCGAAGCGCAACCCACCCATACCCCTACATTTATTAGATTAGATTACATTACAGTATGGAAACAGGCCATTCGGCCCAACAAGTCCACACCGACCAATGTACTAGCATGGAATAATGATTGGCTACCAGACAGAAAATAAAGAGGAGGAATAAATTGGTCATTCTCACATTGGCAGTTCACAATAAGCATCAACGATTTGGAGGTGGGAAACAAATGTATTTTTCCAAACTTGTAGATGATATACAGCTAAGTGGGAATATGTATTATGATGGAGATGGAAAGTAACTTCAGGAGGATTTGGAGAAGCTTAGTAAATGGACAAGAATATGACAAATGGAAAATAAGATGGAAAAACGTTGTTACCCACTTTGGTAGAAGAAACAGATGTGTCGAGTATTTTGAAAAAGGTGAGAGGTTGGAAAGTGTACATGTGCAAAGGGATCTAGGTGTCCTTATCAATGAGTCACTGAAATCTAACATGCACGTGCAGAAGCTATTAGAAAGGCTAGTCGAATGATGGCCTTGGCTGCAAGAGAATTTGAGTACAAGATTAGTGAATTCTTGCTTCAGTTGTGCAGGAACTGAGTTAGACTACACCTGTAGTGTGAGGAGAAAGTGAGGTCTGCAGATGCTGGAGATCAGAGCTGAAAATGTGTTGCTGGAAAAGCGCAGCAGGTCAGGCAGCATCCAGGGAACAGGAGAATCGACGTTTCGGGCATAAGCCCGAAAGAAGAAGGACTTATGCCCGAAACGTCGATTCTCCTGTTCCCTGGATGCTGCCTGACCTGCTGCGCTTTTCCAGGAACACATTTTCAGCTACACCTGTAGTGTGCACAGTTTAGGTCTCCTTATCTCAGGAAAGATGTTATTGCTGTGGAGGGAGAGCAATGCGCTCTATGGAGTTTCAAAGATTGAGTAATGATCTACAGAATACTGAAAGGGACAAACAAGGTAGATGCAAGTAAAATGTTTCTTCTGGTTGGGGAGTCATGACACTGGTAGTGGGGGTTCCATTCAAAAAAATGGGATGCCACGCAGATCTAGATGAGAATTTGTTTTACTCAGAGTTGTAAACCATTGGAATTCTCTTCCAGACAGCGGTCTGGAACTTCAGTTTTTGAGTATGTTTAAGGTAGAAACTAATAGATTTCTGCTTACCAATAGTGTAAAGAATTTGGGAATAGTGTGGATAAATGGCATGAAGTATTAGATCAGCAATGATCGTATTGAATGGCAGGGTAAGCATGACATTCTGAATGACCTACTCCCCCTCCTTAATGTTACGGTAGTCATTATGTCATGGGCTGATATACTGATATATTAACCATGTAACAAAGCTGTTAGGAGTGGGTGAGACAAAGTCAAAATATACATCTATGACAGTACTGAAGACAAGAAAGATTGAATGATAGAAGTTAGGACTCAAGAGATGAAAGGAATGGAGCTGGGGGTAAGAGAAAGACAAGGAACAGAAGATTTACTGAGATCAGATGTGGGTTCGATGAATGAAAATTGAAAACAAAGGAAACAAAATGGGAACATGAGTTTATAGTTTGAAATTGTTGCTAGATATTGAGTTCAGAAGGTTATAAAGTATCAGATTGAAAGATGAGGTGCTGTTTCTAAAGTTACATTACAAATTACTGGAACAGTGCAGTTGACCAAAGACAGCGGTGTTAGTGTGAGAGCAAGGTGGGGAATTCAATAACAGACCATTAAAAGTCTAGAAACGTTCTGCAGAAGCACCCTGCAAAATGATCACACAGTAATCTCATTGGTTGTTCTCCACACTGTAGAGAACACATTATAGGCAGTAAGTACAAATCTCATCCCTTCCCACAGGATCTTTCCATGCCAGGATATGGTCAAAAATCAAACGACACCGGGTTTATGCGGAAGTGCAAGCTTTCAGACGTCAACTCCTTCCTCAGGTATGGTATGATAGAGAGGTATGATACTGTATGTATAAGCAAAAGTTAACAACTTAAAACTAGCTGCCCTTGTTGAATCTTTTAATCGGTTAGTAGATAGACTGCTGATTAAAATGCAAAATCCAGATTCCCTTGTCCCTAAATAATTAAAGGTTTTAACAATGTACAAGACGTGACATCTCAGGTTAAACAATGCACTTTAGGTGTGAGGTCCTGCTTCGAATCTGTCTATGTTTTAAGCAGAAATCAGGTTTTTGTTTTGACAGAAAAGCATTTTAAATGAAATAATTCTCCCCAGCGTGCATGTGTACATTTGTGAAAGTCAGTGCGTGCGCTTGTATGTATACGTGAACCTGCATGCATATGAGTGTTCATGTGTGCGAGTATGTGTTACAAGTGTGTGTGGGGGAGTATAGTGTGGCGAGGTTACCAGTAGTGACTCTATCATACCACATCTGAAGAAGGAGTTGTGCTCCGAAAGCTTGCAATTTCAAATAAATTTGCCGGACTATAATCTGGTTTCATTTGATTTTTGACCTTGTACACCCCAGTCCAACTCCGGCATCACTACGTCAATACAGGATATGTAATGTCTATCCTTTTAACTCCTCCCTTCTCACCATCCATACTCACAAACACTCCATTCAGTTGAAGCTACTTGGTGATAATTATCAAGCATTAGGGCTAGCTTATGCATAGCAGCAAACAAGATGCAATTTTTGTTGTCTATTCCATCAGCAAATAGGGTCTATTTGCCCATTTGATAACAGGAAAACTGATAGCAAAAACGCACAAGTGTCAAATCTCTTACAGTACACAGTGGATTAATTTCTGCTCAGTGTGGTGTTGCCAGAAAGAAGCCCAAGTGGTACATTCTGGCTTCAATTGACTGATTACAGCTCCGCTGATGCTGTTACCTATTCAATTGCATCTATCTGCTCCAGCTGTAAATTCCTGCATTCTTTTACATGATTTCTTATTAAATATTTATTCAATTCCCTGTAAATGTAATAAAATGCTGCCTCAAGTCATGGAGAAAAATGTTCATTGATAGTCTAAGGGGAGACTTCTTAGAATTTATAGTTTTTGAAATCCCAAATACAAGATTTACTATTCAGAAAATCACTCTTTATGCGGTCAGTAAAGTGACAGAAAAGATTGTTGACAATGCTGTCATGTGGTACCTGCTCAGTGATAACCTGTGTCATTAAACATAACCATAAGGCTATTCTGTCCCGACCTCACTACAGCTTTGGAACAAATATGGACAAAAGACCTAAAAAACCAGATGAGAGTGACTAACCTCTTGGGGAACGATGGCCCTGTGGCACTATTGCGAGACAATTAATCCCACCATAGTACATGGTGGAATTTGAATTCTGTAAAAATCTGGAATTAAAAGTCATAGTTGATTATTAGAAAACCCCATCTAGTTCACTCATGCCCTTTAGGGAAAGAAATCGGTCATCCATACCTGATCTGACTTCTCTGTGACTTCAGACCCACAGCAATGTGTCAATGCTCCTGGTGGGGGGGAGCATGCAGTGCTGACCTAGCCAGCAATATATATATACCACGAACAAATGAGCAAAAAACTTGATATCAAGGCATTACTTAAAATACAGCATCAAGGAACCCTAACAAAAGATCTCCTTGATTCCAATAAAAATGGCACTGCATTTCACATCATCAAAAAAAGCAGTAGGTACTTAAGCCCGTTAAACCTATGCTACCATTCAATAAGATTATGGATTGTGGCCTGTCACCCACAATCCTCAACTACACCGTTCCCCCCCCCCACCCCCTCTGCCTCCCCACACACACACACCCCACATCCACTTGTCAATTAAAAATCTATTCACTTTGACTTAACCTTCGCTGCTCACTGGGGATAAGAATTCCACGGACAAAAAAAACTTGGAAGGGGGCGAAATGATTTTCATCTGCCGTAAATGGGAGATCCTTTTTTTTTTAAAGCTGCTCTCCCCATTCTAGATTCTCCAAGAAATATTCTCTCTACATCATCTCTGTCAAGTGTCCTTGAAATATCAACAAGTGCAATTCATTCTTCAAAATTCCAATGTTCATCGCCCATTTCCTCAGAGGTCACCTTTATACCAAGAGTCAGCTGAGTGAACCTTTTCTGAACTGCTTTCAATGCTAGTACATCCCAAGGAGACCGAACTGCAGGTCGGAATCCTCCCACTTCCTCCAGACCAAAGGAGTAGCCATGGGCACACATATGGGCCCCAACTATGCCTGTCTCTTTGTTGGCTACGTAGAGCAGTTGATCTTCCGTAATTACACTGGCACCACTCCCCACCTCTTCCTCCGCTACATTGATGACTGCATTGGCACCACCTCGTGCTCCCGCGAGGAGGTTGAGCAATTCATCAACTTCACCAACACATTCCACCCTGACCTTAAATTTACCTGGACCATCTCTGACACCTCCCTCCCTTTCCTGGACCTCTCCATCTCCATCAGTGACGACTGACTTGACACTGACATTTTTTACAAGCCCACCGACTCCCACAGCTACCTGGATTACACCTCTTCCCACCCAACCTCTTGCAAAAATGCCATCCCGTATTCCCAATTCCTCCGCCTCCGCCGTATCTGCTTCCAGGAGGAGCAGTTCCATCATAGAACACACCAGATGGCCTCCTTCTTTAGAGACCGCAATTTCCCTTCCCACGTGGTTAAAGATGCTCTCCAACGCATCTCGTCCACATCCCGCACCTCCGCCCTCAGACCCAACCCCTCCAACCGCAACAAGGACAGAACGCCCTTGGTGCTCACCTTCCACCCTACCAACCTTCGCATAAACCAAATCATCCACCGACATTTTCGCCACCTCCAAACAGACCCCACCACCAGGGATATATTTCCCTCCCCACCCCTCTCCGCCTTCCGCAAAGACCGTTCCCTCCGTGACTACTCGGTCAGGTCCACGCCCCCCCTACGACCCACCCTCCCATCCTGGCACTTTCTCCTGTCACCGCAGGAACTGTAAAACCTGTGCCCACACCTCCTCCCTCACTTCCATCCAAGGCCCTAAAGGAGCCTTCCGCATCCATCAAAGTTTTACCTGCACATCCACTAATATCATTTATTGTATCCGTTGCTCCCGATGCGGTCTCCTCTACACTGGGGAGACTGGGCGCCTCCTAGCAGAGCGCTTTAGGGAACATCTCCGAGACACCCGCACCAATCAACCACATCGCCCCGTGGCTCAACATTTCAACTCCCCCTCCCACTCTGCCGAGGATATGGAGGTGCTGGGCCTCCTCCACTGCCGCTCCCTCACCACCAGACGCATGGAAGAAGAACGCCTCATCTTCCGCCTCGGAACACTTCAACCCCAGGGCATCAATGTGGATTTCAATAGCTTCCTCATTTCCCCTTCCCCCACCTCATCCTAGTTTCTAACCTCCAGCAAAACTGTCCCCTTGACTTGTCCGGACTTGTCCGACCTGCCCAGCTCCTTTTCCACCTATCCACTCCACCCTCTCCTCCCTGACCTATCACCTTCATCTCCTCCCCCACTGACCTATTGTACTCTATGCTACTCTATCCCCACCCCCACCCTCCTCTAGCTCATCTCTCCACACTTCAGGCTCTCTGCCTTTATTCCTGATGAAGGGCTTTTGCCCGAAACGTCGATTTCGAAGCTCCTCGGATGCTGTCTGAATTGCTGTGCTCTTCCAGCACCACTGATCCAGTACTACAGATACAGTCTCACCAATGCCTTATACGCTTGCTGCATTCCAGCTCTCTTGCAATAAAAGCCAATATTTAATTTGCCTTAATTACTGCATGCTAACCTTCACACTCATAACACCCAGATCCCTCTATACAGCTGCATTTTGCACCCTTATTTAAATATTTTGCCTTCGATTCTTTGTCAAAGTGAATAACCTTAAATTTCCCACATTGTACTCCATCTACCATTTTTACCACACTCTCAACTTGTACACCTTTGTAGGTACTAAATCGTCCTTAACTTACCCAGCTTGTTTCAACAGCAAATTTGGCTACAATTGGGTCCCTTCATCTAAATCACTAACTTAGATGGTAAATAGTTGAGGCCTCAGCAAATCACCAGCAGTACTTCATTAATTGTTTGCTAACCTGAAAATAAACATTTATCCTGACTGTTTTGTCATAAGTCAATCTGTGCTAGCATATCACTTGCAATAACATGAGCTCTTGTTTTCTGCAGTAACTTTTTATGTAGCACTTTATCTCACCAATTTGAACTCCAGATGCACATCTACTGTTTCCCCTTTATCGGCCTTGATTGCTACATACTGAAAGAACTCTAATTTGTTAAAAACATTTTCACAAAACCATTTCAAATCCACCTTATAGTAAACTTCCCATTATTCAGTACCCAAACAACCAGAATTCTCATTCAACTAGCAAAAGCTTCAAAGAAAACTTACCACTTTAATGATGTTTCTCCAAAAAAGATCTATTCCAAGGTACATATGTTCACCTGCCACATGGCAGTTCTTCCAGTCACCACTAGCAGCACTGTCCATCATTCTCCTTCACGCAGATGCTAATTTATAGTATAGCAGATAGTTGAATTGAGATTATGTAATATCTGTAATCTTTTGCCAATCCACTGTCACCTAAGACTCCTATGCAAAGACGAAAGCAAAAATGTGCTGTTTTGACTCTGAAAGTCAGGGAATGGGTGGAAATCACAGTACCCTTATTGAGGAACTCTATATTGATTCATTAACAGTCTATGACATTAAAGGGCAAACTAGAAAGGTTGAAGGGTTCTTTATGAAATCAGAGAATGATAAAAGTGCATTCTGGTGTCATACAATGCATATCCCCAAGTGTGAATTACGCATTATAAAAATGGTTTATGTTAAAGAGGTCAGAATGTGAAGCTATCTCTGGATCAATGCTAGTGGAAAAGGCAAAGTAATTTCATGAGAAAATGAAAATCATGGAGTGGTGTACCTTTTGTCAAGGATGGCTCACACATTAAGAGATGGCATAGAATCTGATCAGAAAATTGCAAATATAAAATCAGCTGAACATGTCAATTTTTTTTTTTTAAAACACAACTGTAATCGAACATGACCTGACAAGCAAATATGTAATGCTCCTGAGAGAGGGTTAGAGTGTGGCAATGCCTTCCAATTACAACCTTAGCTGGTGCTTAAGAAAAGGCTGCTTATGGTTTTAGGCAAAATAAAGACTGTATAACATGTTTGTGTATACAAATGCCTTGGGAACAAAGTGAAACTGACTTACCAGAAACATACAAAACCAAGATATTTCAAAGGCATAATTTATCTGTTGATCACAAAGTCTAAAGTAATACTTCAACAGATGCAGAAATTTTTACTTGGTTGTTTCATGTTTTTGAGCCAAATATGAAAGAACATTTTTGAAAAAATGCCTGAAGATAATGAAGTTGTGCTCCTATTGGATAATTGCCACACATCCTACTGCAGAAAAGCTCAATCTTTGGGTGCCTTCTCACTCCCACTGTGACAACTTGATTCAACCAATGGATAGGGGCACGATACAAAATTTGAAAATGTTTTACTGACATTAGAAAGCTGACAAACCATGAACAAAAACTTAATTCCCCATAAATGCCATTTTCAATGTGTCATCTGCATGGAACCAAACATTTTCTAAAGATCCTACTATTGTCTCTTTAAAAAGTGGATATTATTTCTTCCAATAAAATGTAAGGAAAACCAGCTTATAAAAGTTTCCCACTTTCCATTTCTGTCCTGGCTTGAATAGTTGAATTCCACTTATGGCTTTCTAATCCACTGAAGCCCTTCCAGCCTGAACATGGAGAAAACCTCCATTGTTCCTTCTGTTCTGTGCGGCCAGGGTTGGAGGATTTCAGGTATTGAGAAAAGCTGAAAAGGCTAGGGGTGTTTTCCCTGAAGCGTCAGAGACTAAGGGATGACCTTATAGACTTTTACAAAATCTTGAGGGGCATGGATAGAACAAATAGACAAAGTCTTTTCCCTGGGGGGGGGGGGGGGGGGGGGGGGGAGAGGGGGAGTCCAGTACTAAAGGGCATAGGTTTAGGGTGAGAGGGGAAAGATATAAAAAGGGACCCAAGGGGCAACTTTTTCACAAAAAAGGTGGTGCATGTGTGGAATGGGCTGCCAGAGGAAGTGGAGGCAGCTAGTACAATTGCAACATTCAAAACGCATCAGAATGGGCTGGGTGCTGGCAGGTGGGACTAGATTGGGTTGGGACACCTGGTCAGCATGGACGAGTTGGACCGAAGATGCTATACATCTCTATGACTCTATATAAGAAATGCTCAAAGACAAGCAGGAAGTTCACCATTTTACAGTCAGCCACTTCTTTTAAGACCCTGGAATACAGGCCATCAGACCCAGGAGACTTATCAATTTTCAGTGCCACCAGTTAAGATTTATTCCTCGAGAGGTTGTTATTCAAAGCCCCACTCCTCTACTCTAATGCAGCAATGTTCACCTCCATTATTTTGCTTTTCATATACTTGTAGAAGCGTTTAACTGTCCACATTGATGTTTCTTGTTAGTTTTCTCTCAAGCTACAATTTCGCCTCAAATTTCAAACATCCTATACTGATTTCTACAATGTTCCCCATGTAATCTTGTCTACTACCAATCTACACTGCATTGTACATTTTTGAAAAAAAAAAGATATTCAACTTCTTCACTTCCCTTTTACTTAATTGTTTGTGTCAGCTTAACTTCCTTAACTACAGATACTGTATCCTTTTAGTCTCTTTGTTGACTATTATGAATTACTTCCTGGATTCTGTGCCATTGCTTCCCTAGGGGATCAAAATGAATTACAGACAAACTGGATTACTGAGCTTGTGTACACTGCTGAAAAATGAAACAGGATTCCATAGCTTTAATTTATTTTGAAAAGGGCAAATGCATCTTTCCATACAAGCACACATCTCAAAACAGTATCATATACAGTATATTTACAAGTCGTCAGTTTAGGTTCATTAATAGCAGATCCAAAGCAATACAATTTTAAAAATGTCTAAATTACAAAATACATAAATCTGTTTATGTACTCAAGAATATACATTAGAGAAGATCTTGAATGACACTATTTCCAGAATTAATGCAAAAGTAAAAAAATTAAAATGACAATTAAAAACAAAAGGCATTGCTGAATACTTTTGGACTTGGTGCATTCTGGTTTCAATTATTGATGTTACAATCATAGAAAAACATACAGTGGAGATGCTAAGTGAAATACTGGTGAGAAGTGGTACCAATTTCCCAGCAACATCACTGCTTCAGAGGCAATGAATAATGCTCATTAATACCTAGCCTGTTTTACAACAGATTTTGGAATGTGGATTAGTTGCATTTGTAAATGTTCTAATATAAAAACTGAACATTCATTAAATCTTTCAGAATTAGTCAAACATATGCAGTATTAAGTCAATTCCAGAATATATCTGATGCCCAAATGTTGACAGCGCCAGCAGTTAAATTTACAACTAAAAAAAGTACAACAGTTCCAGGCAATAAGGTTATCCCTAACCTTCAATGTTATAAGCTAGTTTACTGGCTCAATGCCTATACTCTTTACAGTGTGGTAATCTGAGGATGCTATAAAGCATTATTTCTAATGATTCACCTTTCTAGTATTAAATGTATGCAGCAAAAGCAGAATATCAATGAAGGGACTGTCTCCACTAATACATGAACAAAAGAAAATGTGCATTATAACTCATTATAAACTTGGAATTTCTGCCCCATTGGTCTTCTAAAAACTTCAGAATAAGTTTTGTTTAAATACATTTTATAGTACAAAGTTAATAGTTAAAAGTACTTAACATTAAGCAAACAAAACAGAATGAACCTTTTAAATATACAGATAAGACAAAAACTTAAAAGGTAGTTATTACTGGTATTTGAATTTACAGTTTACAATTACACTGTGTATTCTGACTACAAACAGGCTGCTTTGAAACTCATCCAGTGGAGATATTGGTATAGCAGAGTTAACCAATTTGTCTGCAATATCAAGTCAGCAGTAGTTTGAGAACAAGTACATAGAAATAAAATTCAGGACTAAATTTCATTTCAGGTGAACAGCAGATTCTAACAAGAGTATGAAGGCTTTGCACAAATGGTATAGAGTATTTTAGGATGTGTGTCTGTAGACTAGATTATATGATGCATTTTTGAACAATTACTTTAAAACATTTTATTCCAATAATTTGCTATTAGATTCACAAGAAATGTATACTAGATATATTCTGAATGTATTTATTTCCATAGTCTGCAAGTTTCTCAATGTGCAAATCCGAGCAACAGCTAGGATAGCTAAAGATTAGATACATTTCTGAAACAGCTCATTAGAAATTAATCTAAGAATAAACAAACAGCTATTCACAAGAAAATGTACAGCATTTTAAATTGGCCTGGACTAATGACAACAAATTGAAAAAACATGTTGAAACAAGTTTACATTGAGCAATTTTCTGAACAAATTATGAAATTTAAACAGACGACTTTGCAAAGTGAAATTATTGGCTTTCCTCATTTTAGAACCTGCTATAAGTATTAAATGAATCACTAAACTGCTTCGCAGCTCATTCACAATGACTATCCTGTTTCAACTTGTGGATGCATATTATTTCTTGCAGTGTTTGCACATCCATTTAAATGTCACACTGAAGAACAGTAATAATTGATCAAAGTTAGACATGCAGCAATTATGAAAATTAGCCGCTTAATATCTTAAATGAAACTTTAAAAGTGGTATTAAGTGGGGCTTAAAGAGTTTAGTTTTAAATACAATTCCTGATAATCTCACTCAAAGCAAATATGTCAGCCCAGACAATGTAGCTTTTTAGCAGAAGTTATTTGAATTTACTTAAGAGTCTGTAGCTGATACAAGATACCTGATGATCTCTGAACACGATTAGGATTTGGCTTAAAGTTGCTGCAGATAGCATTTACAAGAACATAGTACTCAATTTTGAGAACCTAACAAGCAAAAGACTGCAGTTACACTATCAACTTTTATATCCAAATAATTTTATGCATCATCTTTCCAATTCCTGGTTCATCTGGGTAAGCCACCTTTTTGGTTTGCAATGCATTATTACAGGTCACTACAGGGACTTCAAAGGCAGCTATTCCAAACCAGCATTATGGTTACAGTGCTGTGTCCATTCCAAAGGTCTCTTGAGATGCATAGACCATGTAGAGAAAACCATCATCATCCTTCTCACGTTCATAAACCTCAGATATGGGTGTAGAAACACTAACCATGCTGTGCCCATTCACTAACAGGAAAAATGCTTGGTTTGAATTTAGCTGCAGGCGCCTCCTATAAAGCACATGTCAGAAAGTAAGTGTCAGATTCTTAAAAATTAATTCTTTGTAATTTCTGCTGCTTGAAATATATAAGAATGCAATATCAGCAAAATTATAATTTACCTAAACTTATTAGCACCATAAATTACTTCAATCATCAAGACTGTCTCCTTGCTGAAAATTCAAGTTATACAGCAAGGGAGAAGGCCCTGTTTAGTATTGTACTAAGCCATTCAAGTCAGAAGGTTTGCATGAAACAAGTAGATTTCAATAATTTGGACTGCTACAATTGAGGTCAGCTTCCAAGCTATGGCAGGGAATTTAAAAATCAACCCCATTTCCCCTCCTACTAGAAAGCACTCAAGACAGGTGAGGACAGGATCTTTTGGAGAGAGGAGAAACAGTTTCAAGTCCAATATGACTGCTCTTCACGAATGACATAACGGACTCTAAACACTAACTGTTTCCACGGTACTGCCAGACCTCTTGAGTTTCTCAACCATTTTGTTTTTATTTCAGATCTCCAGCATCCACAGCTTGTATTTCAGGGTAGAATTCTGCCCTGCTGTAAAAGCAGCCATGCTAATTATCCTGCCAACACAGCATTTAAGTTAATTCCCACAGTGATAATTAGCAGACACAAAAGGCAAAATAAATAGTTAATGTTCAGACTCCTTTTCTGTATTGCTACTGTTGTTAGTAAGGGAAGTAGAAAAGACAATTTGTTACTCCACATATTGCATGCAGTGATATATCAATCATTCCATTTACAATATTCTACAATTGGCAATTAATGGATAAGTAAACAAAATGAAGTTTGGATTTTATATTTCTACTTTCCAAGGCCAATCTTTTATTGCACATAATTTTCAACTAATTTGTTTATTTTCTTTTAAGAAGTATTTTGTGCTCTTGCATGTATTGTTGAATATTTTGATACTTTGAGCTAAAGTAGATGTTGTTAAATATGCCTGTTCTAACAGAAGTTGGGTGCGATATTTAGGTACAATAACTGGGCAAGTTGTACAGTCTAAATTTTCCCACTGTGTTCCCATTTCAGAATAAAATGTCAGAAATTAAGTTATTGAATTCTAACAGGTTGGAAGCCACTTTCTAAGTGGACAAATGTAACCAACTCTTATAGCAGGTCTGGATGAGTGAGGCGACAATTATGATTTCTAAGATACCAAACTGACCATCTGGAGTTTTCTGCACTCTTTCAATTCTGGCATCAAAAATACCCAGTTTAAAACTGCACTACATTGCCAAGATCACAGATTTTGGGACTTTGTGCCCAAATACCTTCCTTCTATCCTCTGAGAAAGCTATCCTAATACAGGTAGAAGATAGTTTATCCAAAGACCCAAAAACCGAAAAGCTCCAAAATCCAAAGGATTTTTTGTGAAGTTTTTTTCTCATGAACAAGGTTGTTTGGCGAGCAAACAGTTAACCCAAGTCGACACCCACTCGATACATGCCACTCAGATGCGACATGGGGGCATGGCCAAGCAGGTTCTTAATTGGGTCTGCTTTCACCATTAAACTATCACTATTCTGAAAACCGAAAAATGCTGCATTCCGCAAAACAGCTGGTCCTGAGCTTTTCAGATAAAGGATCTTCTACCTGTATTCTATTATGTGGTTCAAATTTTGTTAAATATTGCTTAAGTGCAGCACACAGGGTCATTTTACTATTTTAAAGAGTGATAATGAACAGGGTGGTTCCAAGCAGACAAGCAGTTGGGAACTTAAGAACAATTTGGTCAGCAGCAACGAAAATTTTAGTCTGTCCTTTTCACATTGTTGGGTTTTCCTCAAGTCTTAACTTCTGATAATTGTACTCAATCTTTCTAGAATTAAATGAACTTTTGTATGAACATATTAAACAAAGATCCTCATTAACAATATTCATTTTTCAACAACATATTTTTTAGTGACTGGAGAAGAATAATACATTTCAGTATAAAAACAGGTCATTGATTCAACAGTGTTTTTGATCAATCTATTTAAATATCTGCTGGATTGCAACACTTCTGATCAACAAGGCAACAACTGATTTCTGGAATCGGACTTAAGATTCACAGCTTACCTTATGATTTTGATCAGTTCACTCATGTTTACGTGGTCAGGAACAAGAAATTTGGTCTTGTCTAACACAGGCAATTGCTTTTCTCCCTTGTACCTTTCAATTATGACCTGCAAAATGGAAAGCAAAACACAATACAATCCAATAGCTTTCTGTCTTGTCTTAATTATAAGATGTTTCGCTCAAAGCTAGAATATCATGAATGCAAGCCCCAGTTCAGACGTTAACTGCAAAATAAGCTGGGAGTATTCAATAATCCTGGTAGTACCTGCAGGTCAATGAATTTTCATCATAATAAAAATGGCACACATTTTAACCACGTGAAAGGTTAAGGGGTGGAAGACAGCAGAAATTAAATGACAAAAGCATTCATGATGCAAGGTCAAATGGTATGCTACAAGGTCAAAAATGAACAGAGGTTGCTTCGAGATGAAGTACAATCAGAATCAGCAATGAAAGCAATGAGAATGAGAAGAAAGTAAAATGAGAAAGGGAAAAGAAATGGAAGCAGAAATTGTGATCTAAAATCATTGAGCTGAATACTAAATTCGGAAGTTAAACCCAGCTGCACTTCGAGCTTACATTTACAACTCAAAGTAATCTAGGCTAACAAAGTGCAACATTATATTTGCCTATATGCCAGCATGGGATCAGAAATGATCCCCAATTTGCCTGCTCAGACATGCTATTTGAAAGACGGGAGGTTTCCTGTCAAATTAATCTCAACCAAAACAGAAATAAATCGTGCATCCACTGCATGATCCACAACTTCTCTAGGTAACTTCTCTCGGTAACATCAGCAACGATTAGTTTCCTTTTTGCTGTAAGATTTGGCTACACAGCCATATGCAATGCATTGCACATGAAATAAGCATGCTGTATACAACCAGTGTTTCCTTTAATGTCTATGTACAGTGAAACAGCTATGATACAGAGCTTGCATTATTCAAATGTGACGTCAATGGCAAAGAAAAATTAGTAACATTGGTGCCTATACTTCTTACAGCCAAGATGGTTGCTTACAAGTAATGACGATGAAGTAAATAAACCGAGGGTTATACTTACTAATGACAATGTCCTGGAGATTTGTTGCATTTTATAGAATGTGGCTTAAAAATACCTAATGCAATCCAACTGAACCGAACGATAGTGATTAGGTCTGCTGCATGCCAACTTTACTAAAGTTTGCATCCCATGAACTTGAACGGTCTACTGGGGAACATGATACCTAAAATGACAGCATTTCATTCAACAAATTGACATCCACTGAAGTGGTGGGGTAAATAGAAGGCCAAAACAAAGGCAGTTGGAGTATTGTTTTTTGTATTTGCCAGGGACCTGGGTTAAATTCTAGCCTCAGGTAACCGCCCTTGTGAAGTTGGCACATTCTCCTCGTGTCTGCGTGGGTTTTCTCCGGGTACTCCGGTTTCCTCCCACAGTCCAAGGCTAGCTGGACTGGCAACGTTAAATTGTCCATTGTGTCCAAGGATGTGTAGGTTAGGTGAATTAGCCATGGGAAATGCAGGGATGGGGGTGGGGAGAGCCTGGATAGGATGCTCTTTGGAGACTGTGGGCTTATTGAGCTGAATGGCCTGTTCCAAACTGTAGGGAGTCCATGGATTCTGCAGAGATACAGTAAGCAATTAAAGGCATGGAAGCGGAGGGGCACTAACATGGCAACTTTGAAGCGGTCATCATGAATATAGGTAGAATTCAGATGGGGTCATTTTTATGGTGGACAGTAAAATCACAAAAGGACAAAGGACAAAATTGAAATGAAGCTGTAAACTTCCTGAGATGGGAAACTGATCAGTTCTGAAACTTAGGAAGGATATGAAAGGGTGAAAAAAATGGATCGAGTGCACATGGATAAGAATTTTAAAAACAGACAAATGTGGTGGAAGATGTTAGCTTCTCAAGGGATCCGAATGCACAAATAGAATGAAGCCACAAATTTGCAATTTATTGATAACAGCCATATGACTATCTCAGGGTTCGGGTTCGTGCAGGTGATGAAAGAAATAGACTAGAAGCCTTCAAGGGACAAGGTGTTATCAGCCATGAGTCGTATTTCACTCAATGCATTGTCAATACAACACAAACAATCAAAGGGCATGATCAGTTTATACATCAATGATTTGTCCTACAGGGGTCAAAATATACCAAGCTAGCACCAGTACCTTTGTTTTAACAGTGCTTGTTCAAGTATGGGTTTCAGTGTATCTATAAAGAAAGATCAACAAGAATCTTGGTAAGAAAAATTAAACCTGCCATGTAAATGAAGATCATCAAGGGACTTGTAGCATATCCTATCTTTGCTTGTGACCTTACTTTCATATGGGCTGTAAACTGAATGAGCCAAATATACAGGGATTGGCTTTACCTCATCCGCAGTTGGTGCACTGTTTCATTCTGGAACCCCGTCAACAGGATGTGATATTATTTTAGTTCATTTCTGTTAGACTTAGTTTATTGCCATTCCAAGGTCATTTTTGAGTCACAGCTTTCATTATTCTGGGATCTGCTCTGATGGCAGCCTGCACAAGATTATGTAGTTGCTGCAGGACAGGATTGCCTAACATGTCATTAAAGCCCTACACGTTGTTGTCTGTTTTTCCTCTGTCTAATGCAGCTACTAATACTTTAAGTGCTGCAGAATGGTATTGACTCACTAGTACAAACTGGACTGTGAACAATGATTGGAGGCTCGTCAGAAGGTCCGACTATCATGGAATAATTCAATCCATACTTGTATAAATGTTATTAAATCTAAGTTATAAGATTATGTTCCCACAGCGATTTATACTCAGAGCATTTTTAATGTAATGAAATATCCTAATTCTTCACATGCATCTTAAAACGTAGGATGACGCCAGATATAACAAACCTTAGACCAAAAAACCAAACGGTCGGCGAACAAGGGAGGTTTCAATATCTCCTGCACAACACTTTTTAAAAGAGGCAGAGAGATGAAGGAAGGGAAATTCCAGAGTTTGGATGAGTGATTGAGACACAGGTTCATCAACTGCAGCAATTATAATTGGGAACTGCACAACAGACCAGAATTAGAGAAGCAGACAAAAATAAGAATTTCAAAATTAAGAAATTGCTCAACTAGGAGCCAACACAGATTACTAAGCATGGGTGAGAACAAATCTTCAGCCAAGGATGACAGAATTTTGCACACCCTCAAGTTTATAAGACCACCATTGAAATTGTCAAGTCTGGATGTAACAAAGGCATGATTGAGGGTTTCAGCAAAAGATGAGTAAAGCAGGTGAAATATAATTAAAGAACATTAGAGAGGTGGAATGAGAAGTTGCACAAATGGGAGGTCAAAAAGCTCAACTGATAATCAAACATATCAAGGTTCTGAACAGACTGGCTTAATCTCACTGCTGATAGGACAAGGGACGGAATTGGTAACTATGGAACAGAGCTCGTAACGAGTACTGAAAACTATGGCCTCAGACTACTTCAGAAATATCCTCTAGTTAAATATGAAGTTGTATAAGCAGCCTGACAATTGTAGAGTGGAGGAACCGAAAGATGGTGGCAAGCTAAAGCTAGGTATCAGAGTGAAAACTAACTACAGTTAATCCTCCACATTCCTGAGTTCTGTTCCTGAGAACGCCTACCAATGATAAAATTCACGAGTGCTGAGTTCATTAAAAATAGGTCAAAATGGTTAGAAATATCACGGATACACTATCTTTGCCTGGGAATGTTGATTGTCATGTATTTTTTTGGTGAAGATAGGCAAATTTGCAATTCATAATTTCACAAAGTGGATTTACTTTATAGTCAAGAGTTAAATGTAGTTTTGTGTTGACAACTGTTGCGAAAATCAGGAGATCACACAAGAGGAGGAGGAGGAAAGAAAGGCAGTGGGGAGAACAGGAAAGCATAGTCTTCTTTTCTTCCCTTCAGCCAACACAACATTCCATTCTACCCTCCAACTTGAGCCCCATTCATGATTGTCCACACTTGACACATTCAATTGAGATGCTACCCAGTATGCATAGCAAAGAAAACTTCTGATGTATCAATGGCGTTGTGAAAGCTTTAAACTCTAAAAATAGAAATGTTTCTTTTTCACTGTGCATGCAAAATAAAGAGATCTCCAGCACAATAAACCTGTTTCTTTCCCATCCCTGCCAACTTTTAATTATCTGCAGGACTGATGCTTTTTGTTGTAAATTCTGTTGTAGAAGTTATGCTTTGGAGATTCCTCACTGCTTTGAAGTTCAGAGTGGCAGTAGATTTAATTGCCAGTTATTCAAAACTGCAAATGTGTCTAATTTTAGGATGTCCATTTTTATAGACAGTGGCACCTACACAAAGAATTTGCTAGATTAAACCGACTTATGCCATGCTCTGTATCATGGAGTTAGTAAATATGCTGTATAAAAAAACTTGCTCAATTGCCATTTCACCACACACTACTTTAGAACTTAAAAGGGTATTTTAGTTTTAAATTACTCCAAGAATACTCACAGGGATTTTGTTGGGGTGTTGTTCGCGAATAAGACGCACATCTTCCACTCTCTGTTCTGTAAAATAGCAGTGATTACTTTAGAAAATGAAATGCAGAAGCCTCAAAAGCAAAATATTGTGGATGCTGGAATTCTGAAATAAAAGCAGAAATTGCTGGAAGCACTCAGCAATATCGGGGAGCAGATGATCAGAATTAAAGTTTTGAGCCCCTGAAAAGGAGTTATAATTAGCTCTACATTTCTATCCAGGAGTGTTGCCAGACCCAAGGTTCTCTGGCATTTTCTGAAACCTTGATCGAGTATTGCATTGGATTTTCTTTATAAAAAAATCTCTTTACTCTCCATGGAATTTCTACTGCCAAGAATAGCCCAGCAATTCCTCTTTACTCAATCATAGATTTCTCATGTTTTGGTATAAAATTAGACAGTAGCCAGAAAACTGTTGTAATCCAACTCCCTTTAGGCATGCAATAAAACAATGCTCTAAATCATAAAATATACTACATAATATAGGTGATAATAGATCCCATTTTAGATGAGAAAGTGAGGGCTGCAGATGCTGGAGATCAGAGCCATTTTAGATCCCAATACATGCAAACTTCAAGGCCTTATTTCACAAATGGTAGACTCAAGCAAAAAAAAAGTGCCACGTACACCAAGAAAATCTTTCCCAACAATTACAACTTTTCTTGAAGTGTACAGGGACACAACTGACTGAATGGCCTTATTCTGTTCTGTGAATCTGTACGTCAAACTTTCAAACTCAAAACTTGAAAATTTCAACTCAAGACTTGAAAAGATCCAATTGATAAAAAAAACTATTTTTTACTAATGTATTTTTTACAAAGCCAAAGCAAAGCAATATTTCTACAAGTGTAAATAACTGATTCACTCTGTAAACAAACAAAAATCACTATTCTTGCACATGAATCAAGTTCACTGCCATAACAGTAGACTAAAGACAAAGTATAAACAAAGCCTAGACTTACGAATTATTTAATGAGTGAGAAAATAACTAAGAATTATTGAGGGAGTGGTTCTGACCCCTCAAAATCAGACACATGGCAGGTCACTCGTCAACTACAATGGGAGACTTACTTTAGACAAAACAGGTGCAGTTATAACACAAAAAACCCTCAAACCATCCAGAACAATGCAGTCCACTTCATCAGCAAACCCACCAGTTTAAATGTCTGCATCACCAGTCTTTAAATGCCGAGTATCCCTCCAAGTCTCACCATCCCAATTTAAAGATAGGTTGAAGATCTTAGGCATAGGTAGAAATAGACATTTATCTTCAACTACCTCACTAATGACGTTCCTTCCACCCATCATAAAAAGGTCAGAAGTGTCGAAATTTATTAACGATTGCACAATATTCTGTGCTATTTGAAATATCTCAGATAAAGCAGTCCATGCAGTATGCAGACAAGTAACATTTGTACCGTTCAAGTGCCGCTCAATGATGATCTCTAACAAAATATTATTTACCCTCAATATTCAAATGATAGCAACAAAGCTGAATACTCACCTTCAACCTCCAAAGGGTCACCACTAATCACAAATTGAACTGCATCAGCCATATAAATATTGCAGCTACAATCGCAAGTCAAACATAAAGAATTTACTAAGACACTAAGAACTAAGACCAGCTTCCTAAGCCTGCCCATAATTTACAAAACACAAATCAGGAGTGCAATTAAATGCTTTTCACATGCCTGGATGAGGTCAGGTACAACACCACTCGAGATGCTTGACTCCACACAAAGCAAAGCAACGTATTTGATTATCACCTTGCCCACTATTCTAAAAATGTATTCCCCTCAACCATGAAGTGCACGACCGCAGTATCTACCAGCTATTTGCAGCAATTCACTGTGGTTTCTTTGAAAGAACCTTCCCAACACTGTACCTTTCCTAAGTTACATTCATCCCACAAGCCACAGAAAACAGCCATGTGACTAGAAATGTTTCAGATGGCTCTTTTCTGCAGCAACCCAAAGCTAATCTATTGTACAGCACATTCCCTACAGTGATGTAATATTTTCTTCAACCACTTATGCAGAAACCCTTAAAACAAACAAAAGAACTGGATTCACCCACTCCCGCTGGTTGAACATTACAAGCTCCTACAAAATCTCACACCAAGCAATTCCTAACACTTCCCTTCACTGATGAAGTCATGTGACATTACAATTTGAGGGCAAGTAATCTTTCCCAATTCACTATGATAAAAGATAATCAATTTTAAAAATCTCAAATTTCTTCAGCCTTCCCTGACGCAATGGAAATAGAAAGAGACATTAAAAGATACTAACTACATACTCACTACACAACCCAATATCTGGCAGTCAAATAAATTGAGACCGCATGTTATTGCTTTAATATCTTTTAATATGAAACACAATACCTTTGATTAACGACCTACCCATGTTCTTGGATAAATTCTGTATGTTTACTTCTGAATCCTTTTTTTTAGAAAAAAAACTGCTATCAGCCCTCAAACTTTACTGACTTCTGGAGAAGTATTTATTTGTATCCACAAGCCTCGGTTTATAGGATCCCACTGTATTCTTCACTGCAAGTATTCCCATTTCATGTTTTCCCTCCCAAAATTCATTACCTCACACATATCCAAATCCACATTAACTTGATCTACCATTATTCACCAATCAAGTCTTCTTGAAATTTAGCCCAGTTTGACACTTGCCAACACCTCAATTTCAGGTGCATTTTGAGGCTGCCTTTGTGCTTAATTGGAATCATGTGATTATAAAGCAGAATAAAAAGAACTAACACTGCTCATGCAGAACATCCTATCTAATTCTTTCTAATCTGAGAAATAAGTATTTATCCCCAGTGCTCGAATCAAGTTTCCTATCAATATTTCCTCTTACAAAGTTGGGTTTTGCCAGGGTCACTCAGCTCCTGATCACATTACAGCCTTAATTCAAACATGGACAAAAGAGCTGAATTTCTGAGGTGAGGGTAGAGTGACAGCCCTTAACATCAAGGCCACATTGCACCAAGGAGCCCTGGCAAAACTGGAATCAATGGGCATCGGTGGCAAACATTCCACTGGTTAGTGCAATACCTGGCACAAAGGAAGATGGTTGTGGTGGGTCAGTCATCTCAGCTCCAGGACATCTCTGACGGAGCCCCTCCTCAGGGTAGTGTCCTCAGCCCAACAATCTTCAGCTGCTTCATCAACGACCTTCCCTCTGTCACAAGGGAATGTTCGTCAATGATTGCAGTGTTCAGCACGATTCGCAATTCCTCAGATACTGAAGCAGCCCATGCTCAAATGCAACAAGATCTGGACAATTTCCAGGATTGGACAAATAAATGGCAAGTAACATTTGTGCCACACAAATGCCAGATAATGCCCATCACCAATAAGAGACACTCTAATCACTGCCCCTTGACATTCAATGGTATTACCATCACTGAATTCCCCCACTGTCGACATCCTTGGCATTACCATTGACCAGAAACTCAACCGGACTCACCACGTAAACACAATGGCTACAAGAGCAGGTCAGAGACTAGGGATACTACTGTGAGTAACTCACCTCTTGACATCCAATGTTTATCCACCATCTACAAGGCACAGTCAGTAGTGTGATGGAATACTCCCCACTTGCCTGGATGGGTACAGCTCCAACACCACAAGCAGCTTGACCCAATCCAGGACAAAGCAACCTACTTGATTGGCACTACATCTACAAACATTCAATCGCTCCACCACTGGCACTCAACAGCACCGGTGTGTACTATCTACAAGATGCAAAACAGAATTCAAAGATACTTAGACAGCACCTTCCAAACCAACTGCCACGTCCTTCTAAAAGGACGAGTGCAGCAGGTACTCGGAAACACCATCACCTGCAAGTTCCCCTCCAAGCCACTCACCACCCAAATATACCGCCGCTCCTTCACAGTCGTTGGTTCAAATTCCTGGAATTCCCTTCCTACCAGCAATTGTGGCTCAACCCACAGCAAGTGGACTGCAGCGATTCAAGAAGGCAGCTCGCCACCACCTTCTCAAGGGCAAATAGGAATGGACTATCAATGCTGGCCAGCTAGCGACACCCGAGTACCACAAATGAATTTTAAAAATGTGAATTTGTTTTGAAAAAACTTTGATAAGTAACTTCTGGAAATCTAAACAGAACACATCAAGTGCACCCCATTGACTAAACCATTCAATCCCTTGTTCAAGTTTAGTTTTGACAGCTAATACTAGAAGGCTATCAAACCACAAGGTTGTTATAATGCTGCTCCAACTTTCTTGCACTTAGTATTTAAAGGTAACGAGCATAGTGAGTTGAAAACAAAATCCGCATCAGATTTGGCACTGCAGATGTGCTGACAGAATAAATGTACACGAACAGTTACAGTTTCTAAAAGGGACAGCACTAGTTAAATCATATAACTCTAGTTTCAGACTTAAAAGATTGGAAGAAAGTTGTGCGGCACGGTGGCTCACTGGTTAGCACTGCTGCCTCTCAGCACCAGGGTCCCAGGTCGATTCCAGCCTCGGGCGACCGCCTGTGTGGAGTTTGCACATTCTCCCAGTGTCTGCGCGGGTCTCCTCCAGGTGCTCCGGTTCCCTCCCACAATCCAAAGATGTGCTGGTCAGGTGAACTGGCCATGCTAAATTGCCCATAGTGCGAGGTGCATTAGTCAGAGGGAAATGGGTCTGGGTGGGTTATTCTTCGGAGGGTCGGTGTGGACTGGTTGGGTCGAAGGGCCTGGTTCCACACTGTAGGGAATCTAATCTAATCTAAACTATCATCTAGAACAATCTGAATCCAATGCTGACATTAGTCAGAATAATTCCAAAACTGCTGCACTGAAAAGCTTGTTTTGTTGGATGGGTAACATTTAAATTGAAACTCAACTAAGCATAGATGCTTAATGGAATCATCCGGTACAATAAAAGTTGCAACATCCTTAAAATTACACATGAAAATCACCAAAAATCCCAATTACCTTTCAAATTAATGCAAAACAATCTTCTAAATGCAGGGGTTATTAGCAGAATCATTAAATAGAAAGTAGTATTTAAAAATATACTTTTAATTCTTTCAGGCAATATATGCTTCACTACTCAACTCATCCAAAAACATTTATTTAACAAGCTACCTCAAAATTTTAAAACTCCAGGGGCAACAAACTCCCAGACGTTTTCTAATAAACCTTGTCATCAATCATATAAATCACCACTGAAGTTGATGGTTTAGTTTCCATGTAAAGAGCATTTCTCAGCAGGAAAAAAAGCCACTCATTACTGCACCAGCAGCCAAATAACCTCAAGTCTGAAAGCTGCTTTGGAGTATATACAGTTGGATGACACTAATTTGATACTTCCTGGCAATTCCTGGGCAGATCCAGCTCTGACCAACATGATTGACAAGGGATTCTGATGGAAGACAACTAATGTTCGTAAGGTATGGAATATCACATTACAAGAACACAACAGCCAGCAGATTTAAAAAACTGGTGATTTTATACTCAAATAATGCTAGGTAAAGGACATCCATAATATTTTGGATTTGAAAAATAATCCTGTTTTTCCCATTTCAAAATTTTCTTATTTCTTTCCTAAGATACCTACCACCTTAAATGGAAGGAACCCTAAATATCCTACCCCACTGCAGTAGCTAATTTTAACCTTGGGACTAACCATGAACTTGGGTAACTTTAGAAAGTTGTTCTTTCTGCTGAAAAACAATTATATAGACATCCATACAAAACAATTTCTACAGCACATTCTCTGATTCTACCCAAGGATGCATGCAATAGGATCAAAATGGCTACTCATGTTATAGTATGAGACAAGGGGTACAAAGAATTGATCACAATAAAGCAACAAAGGCCAACTCAGGCATTAATTTCTACCATTGAACTCAAACTCTGGTCTGATTTTTACTAAAACAATTTCACATATTCAGGGCAAGAATATTTTGATTTAATGAGAATCCCAGTGTGGAAACAGGCCCTTTGGCCCAACAAGTACACACTAACCTCCAATAACTCAAATGAAGTTATATGTCTAACATAAGATGATCACGTGATTTACTGACAATTTATGAAGAAAACAGGGCTACAATAAACCACCTTCAATAGAGTGTAGAGACTGGGTGATCCTATTGTGACTTCCCCATTGTGACATTGAGAAAGTTTAAAAAAAAGTGCAGTGTACATTGGCAGATTCATGATGCTACTATATTACTCTGTCTGACCTCAATTACAGATCCACCTAAGGAAATATACTTTTATTTTAAAAATGGCCAAATTATTCTAATTTTATAAGTAGCAATGGCAACCAGCTGACACTTAGCCTAATACATCAAGACTTAATAACTGGGAGCAAACTGGAATGGTGCCAATGCATCAGCTAATCAGGTCTCAATTTAATCTGAAATACTGTTAGGTAACCACTTCCCGTTTTTCCTACTACTGTACTTTGTTTCACTCCTATCTTTTGTTATTCGTTTATCATTCATCTTCAAGCTTTTGCTAGTTTTATAAATATCAATGCAGCTTGTTACACGATGTTATCTTAGCAGGTTGACGTCATTTTGCTGCTCAACTGCAATACACAAAGGGGAAATGGTTACTTCAAATAAACACAGCCTTATATCGCGGCAGTTCCAAAAACGAGAGATTCAGGGTACGGCTACCGCAGACATGAACTGGATTCATGAAATCGGGTGTTATATTTGGGAAAACGAGGGAGGGCGCGGCAATCAAGATCAAACAACAGAAGAAGGTTTTTCACCTACAAAATTAAAACCAAAAGTAATACCTCAGAAACACAATCGTCAGTCAGGCTCAGAGTTACTACCGCTGATCTATTTGCAGGTCTCCCAATGTCAGTAAACATTGTTGATTTCTCCCCCCACCTCGAGCAACCCCCTTTCTCCCCCCCCCCCCCCCCAGCCCGAGCTCACTAACGGTTTCCGGCGTTTGGTGCTGCAGACAAACCGCCCAACTCCGACCCACCCGCGACTCCGGCGACACAGGCCTCAACCCTCACTCCAGCTCGACTCTGACCAGGGCCAGGCAAACGGCCTTCTCTCCTGCTGGGAGACAGTGAGGGCGTCAGATCAGAGTGGAGAACTGTGTTACCGGGAAAGCACAGCAGGTCAGGCAGCATCCGAGAAGCAGGAGAACCGACAGTTCAGGCATAAGCTCTTCGTCAGTGCTCGGGCCAGAAACATCGACCTTCGGGCTCCTTGTCTCCAGCTGCCCGGACACTGCACCATCACCGCCCTGCGGGCAGAAGGCCCCAGCTCTACCCTCCTTTCGCCGCAGCACCTACCGAAAGTCCTCCTCTGTTTGAAGGACTTCTCTGACGGCATCATGAAGGGTTGGATGTAATGGAGGATGCCGGACTCGGTCGCTAGCACAGGCCCACTTCGCCAAGTGAGCTTTCCTTCTCCGACACCGAGCGGATCCTGCCTTCGACTGTCAGCTAACCGAAAACGTGTACCCAAACTTAACACCTCATTACCCCGCTCCCATTCGTTCAGCTTCCGATTGACAGCCTATGCAGCCAATCATCGGGATTCATTACATCTGATTGACAGTGCACCCCATCTTATGATTGGATAATGTTGCCGAATATAATACTATGCAAAGCATTCCACCCGGAGGTTGTTCTCGATTGGTCAGAACGACAAAGGCGGTGATGTAAGACTGCCAACAGTCTCTCTGATTGGCTATACGGGGTTTAACATCAGGTTTGATTGGGAATCCAGAAGTAAACAAGGTTGGCGGCTCGAGTGGGGCGGAGCTTGGGAGACCAGCACGAGCGACACCTTAGCCTGCCTGTCGCTATTTTGCAATTGTAACGCACAGTTATCAGCTGACTCACACTCATATAAAATATAAACTTTTAATTCGCCTCTTACCAGGCACTTTCGCTCTCTTACGTCCGAAATGTTTTTTTACTCGCATGCAAATGTGTATGTTAATTAAGGAAAGTAACAATGCCAGCAATCACAGCAGTCAGGCAGCATCCATGGACAGAGCAAGCTACCGTTTTGAGCCTAGACTCTTTATGGATGCTACCTGATCTGCTGTGGTTGCCAGCATTTCTTGTTTTTAGTAGATTCCAGCATCTTCAGTAATTTGCCCCTAGATGTTAATTAATTTGGTGTCTCATCTTAGTTCCATTTTGTTTGGCAATTTGGAAAGCAATGAGAGTACAGTAAAAATGTTGGCGAGTTTTGAGAAGATTTGCAGCTCAGGTTGAGGTTTTAGATGTAGGTTTGCTCGCTGAGCTGAGTAAAAATGTTAACAAATACGCTCAAGGAAATCACCAAGATAACCCAGCTGGATAGCAATAGTAAATTGTACGGAGGTGGCAAGAATGGGTGCAAATTTGTTGGGTGCAAATTTGTTGGGAAAATTACTCGAATTGATCCCAACGGTATAGAAGAATGGATTCGATGAAGATAAATATATCTAAGTAAGTTGAAGTTGCAAAGATTATCAATGAAAACAGGAATACTGGAGAAACTCAAAGCCTGGCAGTATTTGTAAAGAGAAAGCATTGTTGGTATTTTGGGGTGGGGTGAGAAGAGAGAATGAACAGATAGGAAAAAAAGTTAGGCAAAGTGATTGCTGAAGAAGAAG
Organism: Chiloscyllium plagiosum; assembly: GCF_037043375.1. NCBI lineage: Eukaryota > Metazoa > Chordata > Chondrichthyes > Orectolobiformes > Hemiscylliidae > Chiloscyllium > Chiloscyllium plagiosum. The sequence goes on along the minus strand of NW_028270155.1, from coordinate 33,797,756 downwards.
AGCTAAACAGATGATTAGAGGGACTACGAGTGGGTGAAAATGGGTTGGATGTACTGAAAACAACCCATATCATGACAGGCCCTGCTGTCTGGTGAGAAAAGACAGGGAAGGTGGTGTTCAGGCTCTAAAATTATTAAACTCTATATTCAGTCCAGAAGGTCTCATAGACTTCATTTGAATTTTTTTTTCTAGATCACACTGCCTCAACCTTGGTTTCTTGTGGCATCACAGTAATCCAGTCCCTGCCTCTGATCTTTGGAAAGGCATCACGTCGGAAATTCTGCATAGATGTCTGTTCTAAAGCTATGCAGCTTGGAGGAAAGTAACCCATTATCTATAATCATCTTTATACTACTGCTACTTATCTATTATACTATATAAACATTACAAGTTAATTTATGATAGCTATTAAAAGCCATCCTATCAATTCATTAGTGAAGCATCCACCAATTTGTGGGCGGCACGGTGGCACAGTGGTTAGCACTGCTGCCTCACAGCGCCTGAGACCCGGGTTCAATTCCCGCCTCAGGCGACTGACTGTGTGGAGTTTGCACGTTCTCCCCGTGTCTGCGTGGGTTTCCTCCGGGTGCTCCGGTTTCCTCCCACAGTCCAAAGATGTGCAGGGTCAGGTGAATTGGCTATGCTAAATTGCCCGTAGTGTTAGGTAAGGGGTAAATGTAGGGGTATGGGTGGGTTCGCTTCGGCGGGTCGGTGTGGACTTGTTGGGCCGAAGGGCCTGTTTCCACACTGTAATGTAATCTAATCTAATCAATTACTGTTTAATATTACATCATATCATATGACATGAAAAAGACCTTTAATGAATCACAAAGACACTATCTACTAATCTATCCATCTTGTCCCATACAAACGTGACACTGGTACTCCCTAAAAAGCACTCTTCTAGGGGCAAGTAGATTACAGGGGAATGGGGGGCAAATCCTCTGACCCCCATTAGGTAATCAGTTTATTTAAATGGCTATTCAGCCTCCAGTAATGATAAAAGAGGTAAAAACGGTCTATTCCGGGCAGAAACAGTCTAGCATTTGATTGAAGGTGTTCAGCAAATCAGCATTACATGAGCCAGCAACCTGCTCCCTGAGTCAATCTTTATGTAGAAAACAAAAAGCTCCTCATATCTAACAAAACCAGTTCGATCAACTGGTCAACACAAACACATTCAAATCTTTTCATCCCGCTTATAAACAAACAATTTGGCCAGATCTATATAGAGTCATACAGCATAGAAACAGACCCTTTGGTCCAACCCGCCCATGCCAACCAGATATCCCAACCCAATCTAACCCCACCTACCAGCACCCAGCCCATATCCCTCCAAACCCTCCCTATTCATATACCCATCCAAATGCCTTTTAAATGTTGCAATTGTACCAGCCTCCACCACATCCTCTGGCAGCTCATTCCATACACGTACCACCCTCTGCATGAAAAAGTTGCCCCTTAGGACTCTTTTATATCTTTCCCCTCTCACCCTCTATGCCCTCTAGTTCTGGACTCCCCGACCCCAGCAAAAAGACTTTGTCAATATATCTATCCACGCCCCTCATAATTTTGTAAACCTCTATAAGGTCACCCCTCGGCCTCCGACGGTCCAGGGAAAACAGCCCCAGCCTGTTCAGCCTCTCCCTGTAGCTCAGATCCTCCAACCCTGGCAATATCCTTGTAAATCTTTTCTGAACCCTTTCAAGTTTCACAACATCTTTCCGATAGGAAGGAGACCAGATTTGCACGCAATATTCCAACAGTGGCCTAACCAATGTCTGTACAGCCGCAACATGACCTCCCAACTCCTGTACTCAATACTCTGACCAATAAAGGAAAGCATACCAAACGCCTTCTTCACTATCCTATCTACCTGCGACTCCACTTTCAAGGAGCTATGAACTTGCACTCCAAGGTCTCTTTTTTCAGCAACACTCCCTAGGACCTTACCATTAAGTGTATAAGTCCTGCTAAGATTTGCTTTCCCAAAATGCAGCACCTCACATTTATCTGAATTAAACTCCATCTGCCACTTCTCAGCCCATTGGCCCCTCTGGTCCAGGTCCTGTTCTAATCTGAGGTAACCCCCTTTGCTGTCCACTACACCTCCAATTTTGGTGTCATCTGCAAACTTACTAACTGTACCTTTTATGCTCGCATCCAAATACTTCTCTGAAACAGAACAACCACTCCTTTGAATTGTATAACTAAAATATTTTAAACTGGGAATTAACCTTTCAACCATTCCCTGTTGTTTCCGAAGCTTCCAAACATTATCTATGTGAGGAAACCAAAATGGTATCTTAACTAAAGACCCAAGGTGTTTATACGATAGATGTATGCTTTGCTTAAATTGCATGATCTTCTAAATGCTTATCACATGTAACTGCAGCTTCATACGGTTGGTCATGAATAATTAGAGAGATTGATACACTAAAATGAACAGTTTTTTTAAACCATTGGCTTTAATTAGTTCCCCTCCTACACACCTTCATTGTTTTACCTGTACCTGTATTCATGCACAACGTTGGCACATACATGATTTAGGTTTACTGTCCCATGTACTCATAAGTAGTGAAAAGTTTACAAGTCACCACTTATGGCGCCATATTCGGTACAAAGCAGGAAAACAAGGTTTAAAAACTTAAACATGTTAAAAGTAGAAAAACAAAGAACCACATCCAACAGTTCAACACCACAGTCCATAAGTGCCTGGCCATACTGGACTTTCGCTTCTCACAAGGGCTCGACATTGCCTCTACCAGCCACCCCAGGGCTGCATGCTCCGAGCCCTCAGCCACTTCCACGCACCAGATCTTGAAGCCACAATGCCGCCGACCGCCAGAGTTCTGCCCGAGCACACGACTGACACATGGTTAACCGTCAAATTTCCCAGCCACTGCCGTCATGATGGAGCTCCATCTAGAAAGTAAGTAACACAAAAAAACGACAAAAAGCAAGTGGTAGAAGAGCTCTGGCTCAGGAGCCCTCCTCCACCTTATCTTTAACTTAGAATTCTAAGCAATCCAGACCTACCTCTCAAACAGTAGACAATTCCCCCAATATCTACATAATGAAGCTGCCAATTATAAAATATCCTAACTTCAATTCAAAGTACATTAGTGACAAGCTCTGTCTGTGTGGAGTTTGCACACACTCCCTGTGTCTGCGTGGGTTTCCTCCGGGTGCTCCGGTTACCTCCCACAGTCCAAAAAATGTGCAGGTTAGGTGAATTGGCCACACTAAATTGCCTGTAGTATTAGGTGAAGGGGTAAGCGTAGGGGAATGGGTCTGGGTGGGTTGCTCTTTGGAGGGTCAGTGTGGACTTGTTGGGCCGAAGGGCCTGTTTCCACGCTGAAAGTAATCTAACGGATAATCTAATTGTTGTCCAGACAGATCCAAATCAGCTGAATCCCAATCCAGTGCAAAAAACTGCCATGAGTTTCAGAATACACCAGAGACAACGTGTTATTAAAAGCACTCTCAAAACATGAAGACCTTATCCACCAGGTTCCTTATTCCATTGTTAAAAAATACCAAGTTAGTGAGAAATATTTTTCTTTACAGGAACCATGTTGCTCCTTCTAATGTGTTCATCTCTATCTAAGTAACCATAGGTTGCATCCGGAATTATTTTCTCAAATATATTATCCATGATAATGGCCAGCAGTGAAAAATCAGTGTGTTCCCTCCCTGGTGCCAGGATAAAGGATGTCTCAGTGAGGGTGCATAATATTCTCAAAGGGGGAGGGCGCCCAGCAGGTGGTCATTGTACACATTGGAACCAATGACAGAGGAAGGGAAAAGGATGAGATTCTGAAGGGAGAATACAGAAAGTTAGGCAGGAATTTTAAAAAGGTTCTTGAGAGTAGTAATATCTGGATTACACCCGGTGCTACAAGCTAGTGAGGATAGAAATTGGAGAATAGAGCAGATGAATGCATGGTTGAGGAGCTGGTATATGGGAGAGGGATTCACATTTTTGGATCATTGGAATCTCTTCTGGGGTAGAAGTGACCTGTACAAGGAGGACACATTGCACCTGAATTGGATGGAATGAGACTAATATACTGGCAGGGAGATTTGCTAAAGCTGCTGGGGAGGATTTAAACTAGTAACGTGGGGAGGTGGGGCCCAAGGAGGTAGTTAGGAAAGAGATCAATCGGAGACTGGTACAGTTAAGAAAAGACACGAGTCAGTCAGGGCAGGCAGGGACAAAGTAAAGAACAAGGTAGGAATGAAATTAAACTGCATTTATTTCAATTCAAGAGGCCTAACTGGGAAGGCAGATGAACTCAGGGCATGGTTAGGAACATGGGACTGGTTTATATATCGTAGCAATTACAGAAACGTGGCTCAGAATGGACAGGACTGGCTGCTTAATGTTCCAGGATACAAATACGACAGGAAGGACAGAAAGGGAGGCAAGAAAGGAGGGGGAGTGGCATTTTTGATAAGGGATAGCATTACAACTTATTGGGGACAGATATTCCCAGAAATGCATCCAGGGTAGTTATTTGGGTTGAACTGAGAAATAAGAAATGGATGATCACCTTATTGGGATTTTATTATAGACCCCCTCGTCAGATGGAAATTGAGAAACAAATTTGCAAGATCTGTTACCTGTAAGAATAATTGGATGGTTATGTTAGGAGATTTTAACTTTCCAAACATAGACTGGGACTACCATAGTGCTAAGGGTTTAGATGGAAAGGAATTTGTTAAGCGTGTACAAGAACATTTTCTGATTCAGTATGTGGATGTACATACTCGGGAAGGTGCAAAACTTGACCTCCTCTTGGGAAATATGACTGAGGTGTCAGTCAGGGAGCACTTTGGAGCCAGCGACCATAATTCTATTAGTTTTAAAATAGTGATAGAAAAGGATAGATCAGTTCTAAAAATTGGAAGTTCTGAATTGGATAAAGGCTAACTTTGACAGCATTAGACAAACACTTTCAAAAGCTGATTGGGGGCAGATTTTCGCAGGTAAAGGGACAGCTTGAAAATGGGAAGCCTTCAGAAATGAGATAATGAGAGTCCAGAGAAAGTATATTCCTGTTAGGGTGAAAGGAAAGGCTATTGGTGTAGGGAATGCTGGATAATGAAAGAAATTGAGGGTTTGGTTAAGAAAAAGGAAACATATGTCAGGTATAGACAGGATCGATCGAGTGAATCCTCAGAAGACTATAAAGGGCAGTAGGAATATACTTAAGATGGAAATCAGGAGGACAGAAAGGGGTCATCAGATAGCTTTGGCAAATAGGGTTAAGGAGAATCCAAAGGGTTTTTACAAATAGATTAAGTACAAAAGGGTAACTAGGGAGAGAATAGGGCTCCTCAAAGATCAGCAAGGCGGCCTTTGTGTGGAACTGCAGGAGATGGGGGAGATACTGAATCGGTATTCTGCATTAGTTTTTAGATTAGATTCCCAACAATGTGGAAACAGGCCCTTTTGCCCAACGAGTCCACACCGACCCTCCGAAGAGTTACCCACCCATACCCATTTCCCTCCGACTAATACATCGAATACAATGGGCAATTTAGCATGGCCAATTCACCTGACCTGCACATCTTTGGACTGTGGGAGGAAACCGGAGCACCCGGAGGAAACCCACGCAAACACAGGGAGAATGTGTGTGTGGAGTTTGCACAGTCACCAGAGACTGGAATCGAACCTAGGACCCTGGTGCTGTGAGGCAGCAGTGCTAACCACTGAGCCACTGTGCCACCCCACTTTTACTGTGAAAAAGGACATGAAAGATATAGAATGTGGGGAAATAGACGGTGACATTTTGAAAAATGTCCATATTACAGAGGAGGTAGTGCTGGATGGCTTGAAACGCATAAAAGTGGATAAGTCCCAAGGACCTGATCAGGGCCCCTGAGATATTTGTATCATCAACAGTCACAGGGGAGGTGCCGGAAGACTGGAGGTTGGCTAACGTGGTGCCACTATTTAAGGAAGGTGGTATGGACAAGCCAGGGAACTATAGACTGGTGAGCCTGACATCGGTGGTGGACACATTGTTGGAGAGAATTTTGAGGGACAGGATATACATGTATTTGGAAAGGCAAGGACTGACGAGGGATAGTCAATATTGCTTTGTGCTTAGGAAATCATGTCTCTCAAACTTGATTGAGTTTTTTGAAGAAGTAACATTGAGGATTGATGAGCACATACTGTTGGAGAGGATGACCTACCAGGGCAAAGCCACAGCAGTCAGGTTTCTGGCACTTAGCCTGGCTCTGTTGCTCAGAAGGGATGGGGTGGTGTGGGGGGAGGAGAGCGATACTGATAGGACATTCAGAGGAACAGAACATGGCTTTGTGCATGGGAAATCATGTCTCTCAAACTTGATTTAGTTTTTTGAAGTAGCAAAGAGGATTGATGAGGGTAGAGCTGTAGATGTGATCTATATGGACTTCAGTAAGGTGTTCGACAAGGTTCTCCATGGGAGACTAGTTAGCAAGGTTAGATCTCATGGAATACAGGGAGAACTAGCCATTTGGATATAGAACTGGCTCAAAGGTAGAAGACAGAAGGGGGTGGTGGATGGTTGTTTTTCAAATTGGGGCCTGTGACCAGTGGAATGCCACAAGGATCGGTGCTGGGTCCACTACTTCACATCATTTATATAAACGATTTGGATAGGAGTATAAGAGGTATTGTTAGTAAGTTTGCACATGACACCAAAATTGGAGGTGCAGTGGACAGCAAAGAAGGTTACCTCAGATTACAATGGGATCTTGATCAGATGGGCCAATGGGCCAACTGGCAGATGGAGTTTAGTTTAGGTAAATCGAGGAGTTGCCTTTGGGAAAGCAAATCTTAGCAGGACTTATACACTTAATGGTAAGGTCTCAGGGAGTGTTGCTGAAAAAAAAAGAGAACTTGGAGTTCATAGCTCCTTGATAGTGGAGTCACAGGTAGATAGGATAGTGAAGGCGGCATTTAGTATACTTTCTTTTTTTGGTCAGAGTATTCAGAACAGGAGTTGGGAGGTCATGTTGCAGCTGTACAGGACATTGGTTCAGCCACTGTTGGAATATTGTGTGCAAATCTGGTCTCCTTCCTATTGGAAGGATATTGTGAATCTTGAATGGTTTCTGAAAAGATTTACAAGGATGTTGCCAGGGTTGGAGAATTTGAGCTACAGGGAGAGGTTGAATAGGTTAGAGCTGTTTTCACTGGAGCACCCGAGGTTGAGGGGAGGCTTATAGAAACGTATAAAATCATGAAGGGTGTGGATAGGGTAAATGGACAAAGTCTTTTCCCTGGGTGGGGGAGTCCAGAACTAGAGGGTATAGGTTCAGCATGAGAAGGGAAAGATATTAAAGGGACCTAAAGGGCAACGTTTTCACAGAGGGTCTTACATGTATGGAATGAGCTGCCAGAGGCTGTGGTGGAGGCTGGTACATTTGCAACATTTACTAGGCATCTCGATGGGTACATGAACAGGAAGGGTTTGGAGGGACATGGGCGAGTTGGACCGAAGGGTCTGTTTCCGTGCTGTACATCTCTATGACTATGTAAACCACTAATAGGAATTTAACTATCTAGATGTATATATCAAACATTGCAACAATGTCTTTATAGTGAAAGTGAGTCCCAGATTTCTGCAAACTTAAAGACAAGGCAAGGGGCTTGTTTGGCATTTATTCCATCTCCATAAAGATCTTTGTTTGGACATCATTTAGGCTGTAAGACCTTCTTTTATAAGGGTTCTTATTCCTTCGCAAATAATGTTAATTTATTTTACTATCAACAATTTTAATTCTAATTTAATGCCTTTAAAAAAATCTGCTTTCTCATACCACTTTATATACTTTTAGAATATAGTGAAAAATATTCTAGTACAAAGCATGCACAAAAAATACATTCTGCTACAACTCACTCAATTCAGAATATAATTTACGAGCATTACATTATGATCAATGAAAACAAATTATGTAATGGACTGCAACTAATAGGTTTCTGAATTGAACTTGAAAATGAGAACAGAGAGAAAAATCAGAATGCTGATTCATACAGATTTGGGATTCAAATAACAAATTTCATGTTCGCAAAATTAGATCTCATCACAGCCAAAAGGACTGGAATTTTTGCATCTTAAATGCTATTTACAAAAGTATGGAATTTTGCTACAATAAAGCAAAACCAAATCAAAAGGATGAAACATTAATGATGCATTTTATGACTATGGTTGATCTGTACTCTTCTGGTGACAGTTTGATTTAAGTCATCTAAGTTGACAGTTTTTTTTCTTCCCTGGAATTACTAGCGAATTTAATCCAGAACTTAAGTCATCACATAAAAGCAACTGCTCACCATGACAAGAATATAGAATCACCAATATTTAACACTGAACCAGGAATTCAGAGCATGCAAAACACAAACCACTGGAAATGTTCAGGTCAGCCAGCATCAACGGAGAGAGAAACAGCATGCATATTTCAGCTCAAATGACCTTCCCTTAAGATAACTCAAGCATTTCAATCTTCAAATCTCCGAAGTTGTTTTCACAAACTCATTCCACTAACTACAAAGTATGCTCACTCATTTTCTCTAAATTCCTAGTTTGATGTTAAATCGAAATAACAGTTTTCTTAATTATGTACTTGTCAGTGGTATGGCGCACTCTTTATACAAAAATAGAATCTCTGATTACAGTTGAAGAAAGATCATACTGGTCTATTAACTATATTTCTCCTTCTACAGATTGCCTTATCTGCTGAGTATTTTCTACTATTTTACTGTTTCTTCAGAGTTCCAGCATCTGCAGCATTTTGCTTTAGTATTCATAAGAGTTTACTGTTATTTTACCATATTCAGAATAGCCTCAACTATGGATTACTTTCCTACATTTTTATTAATGGATTCAACCTTCCAGGTTCATTCCTTTATCGTTGTCACCAATTCTGACTGCCTACTCCTCCAGTTCTAATTAAACTTTGATTGCTCCACACACCTTCCAAGTACCAATATATCATCAAACTTTGTAGAAAGGAAACCATCATCTTCAAATAGAACTGAACAGATCAAACAATTAGCCTTTACTGTGAATCAAAAATATGAATTTAATATGCATAGTTGGCACTGTTATGCACTGGCCACCTGTGCTGTTCTGGTAACAGCATTTTTTCATCATAAAGCACTTGTGTAAATTCTAGATATCAATTTCATTTTACTTAAATAATTAAATTAAAACTGCAATAAATACAAAACAACAGCTGCTCCTCTACTTTCAAGTTTTTTGATATCCTACAGATTCTTCTTTATATTGGAAGTATGTTTAAAACATGTAAACTCACTAGATTTATAGACCAAAAATATAAAATTTTGCCAAGTGTAAAGTTGAAATTTACAGTATTCATTATTCATTGAGTTGCTTCTAATTATTTGAAAATTACTGATGTTTAAAGTGCCTTCTTCACTTATGCTCAATAAGAATCCATGGAACTAAATACAATATGATTGTATCTTTTAATAAATGTTTCTATATCACTGTGGTGCAGCTTTGTAAGTGGTTAGAGAATGCATTATTCTTACAGATGCAAGTTACATTTCACCGAAGATTAGTACATGAAATTTTAGTCCCATTCTCCATCACCATCACCATCTTGATACTCTTCCTGTGGTGGTTCCTGGAAATGGATATTTGCTAACATATCCCTCATTGCAGCCATGAGTCGGTTCACTCCTTGATTCAATTCATGTTGGTCCTCTGCACCCTCACCTTCCACATTCTGTCTCCTGTCCTCCTGGAAAAACATTGGAATGTATGTTTATGATGAGAAAGTGAATAATCAAATTAATTACAAAATCATTCACCTACGAAGTTAAATGATATAACTTCAATCTAGCCTGGAATAATTTATTTTGCATGCTGAACTTGTAATCCATGAATATCCATGTGAACACAGAATAGAAGATCTGTTTCACATCTTTTCCTGTCAAACAGATTACTTTCACAACTACTTTTTTTTTAAAAAAACCACAAGTTTTGGGGATGTTGTCCCATTGAATTTGATGCCTCAGGTCAGGCATAAGCTTAGTAAGCAAGTACTGTAGATACACCAAAAAAAATCCATTAAAAATGGAAAGAAAGGAACTTTTTATAGATAGTTTATAAGTACATAAAAGAGAAACATTGCCTATGTCAGCTAAACTGTTGAGAACTTGCTCCACATGCTGCAGAGTACATTTGTCAAATGCAAAAGAATAGTTTCATATACTAATACAATTATTTGGATTTTTCAAAATTATATCCTTTTCACCCCTCTTCATTAGCACACACCTGGAGATTAAAATTTGGCAACAAAGACCGAAAGAAGAGTGACAATGTGCTTCCATCTGCTGCACGGTTTATCCTGAAAGAAAAACATTGAAGCTCAGTCATTTCAGCTTTGTCACAAATGACTAAGGAGAAAGTAATCACATGAAAAATGGAAGAATACAAGGATAAATATGACTCAAAACATATTGTAATACAATGTCTTTTTGCTCAAATTGAAATTGTAACTTTACACATCAGAATAAATAATAAAACATGAAAAAACACCTTTATTCAAATACTTATTCCCATCTAGGATCTTAATTAGGTTTTTGTAAAACTACATTGCAACATATAGCTGCCTTTGAAAGACTGGCAGGAATCTGAAAACAAACTTTTTGCTTACTACTACTAGTGCATTCTCAGCACCAATCACTCAGTGTAAAGAAATTCTTGCAGACAGTAGTCCTGGAAATATCCTTCACTGATTTGCATGGTGTTCCATGGACCTGCCTCAAACAGTACTTTGCAGTAGTCATTTTTAATTTCTCTTTGGATTTAGTGCATTGGTATACACTCTTAATATCGACCTTTACAACTAAACTTTTGTTATCCAGGAAACATCTGGGGAGACTTTATTATATGAAATGTTCATCATAAATGCAATTTGCTTTTGTTTTTTGCCTTACATTGGGACAATCAGGGATATCACACAAACATTTTAAAATCCTAGGACCACAATGACCAACAATAATTTTCAGGCCCAGTAACTTAAACCTGCCTTTCCAACTGCATTCTTCCAGTGAAAAAGTATGAGATTTGCAAACCTTTCCTCACAACTCAGCCCTCTAACACAAAAAACGAAGACCATTTTCGGCAAATATTCCTTTTGTATTTGGTGACCAAATCTGAACACTATTTGAAGTGCAGTCTGTCTAAACCTTCAGTAGGACCTGTGAACCTTTTACTTCACTGGTGTGACTGTACGTATATGTATCTATAAGAAGTGAGTTTGCTATTCTCCAACATCTTTCAGCCATGTAGATACAACACTGCTGAGTAAATGTAATATTTGCTTTTACTCCCAATATCCTGGTCCATCTGTAGTGCCTCAGCAACTTTGCAGAGTACAACTTTTCCCAGTACAACCTTTCCCTCCTTTCCCCTGCTTTAGCTGTGAAGTTGGCAGCAGCTATGGAAAGAGAGACAGAGTTAACAGTTCAGGTTGGTGGCCTTTCATCAGAACCAAGAAATCAGGCCATTTTTAGTCCCAGCTCCAAACCTTAAGTTACTCCAATGATATATTTTACAAACATGATTTGATTCCTCTCACTAGTACAGTGCTCTATTGTCCTCTTTTGATCAACTACTTATCCATCCCAAAATTTAACCTAGTGTAACAGCTTTTCAACTGACACTTGATTGAAGGGTTTCTCAAAGTTCAGGACATCAGATCAGAAAGCTTTGCAGCTTTACCTCAAAATACCAATTTGCAAAGCGATCTGGAATACTGGCCCAGTGACAATACCATGACATCATCAGCTCCTACTGTCTCTTTAGACATATCTTTTATTTCACAATGGCTAGACAACATGCTCTCTGTACAGTCTGATCCAAATCCTGCATTTTGACCTTTCTTCTGTTGATGACTCCTCCCAATTTGTGTAGGTTGTTCTATTACCTGGTTCTTTCTTCAACAATGAGGAGCTATGCCTGGGCTTCAAACTGATTTTGACCCCAGATTGTTTTTCCCCAATTTGTGCAACACTCACTCATTTCTTTTCTACTTGCAGTTTACACTTGTTTAAAATTCAATCTGTTAAAAATATGCAAGTGGCTGAAAAGTTATCAAATCTATTGTGTAATTATGTAGCTCCTAGCAACATCACCGCCTTCCTACTCTGTTCGGTATTCACCAATTTTAATTTGAAATGAGTTCCTGAATATAAGTGTGATCATTAAGTTGGAAATGCCCCAACATCTACCTATAGGTCATTAATTCAAATGTCAATTTCAAGAATGAACAAGTGACCATAACATATAACCCCTACATAATTTCATTAATCTATGCACAAGTTTCACTTTCATTTAAGCTTATGCATCAGATCTTTATCAAAGTCTTCACCACAGACCATTTAAGAGATCATCTTCTCAAACAGCAAAGCAAATTGGTTAGCAGAAGTTTTAGCTTTTAAAAATCATTTATTGCTCTTCGTCCTTATGTTATCATACAAATAATCTTCAATGTACTCTTAAAACATATACCATTATATCCCCCTCTGTAATACAGGATAAGAATAATAGGTTTGCAGTTGGCTGAATCTTTGTAATGCCTTTTTCTTTTAAAAAGTAAAAATAAACTCAGCTATTTCTAGTCCAGCAAGACATTCCCACCATATATCCACTCACTTATAAAAAACAGCCAAACTCTAAAATCTCAGTAAGTGTCCCTTAGTAGCCTAGAGAATATCATCTTATTATAACTTTCCACCCAAGAGGCTTACTGAAATATCATAGCCATGACTTGGCTTCTATATTGTGTGTTATCCTGCGTATCCAATTGAAGAAACTAAAAAAATCAAGATTCAAAAACAGGTTCTTCCTCACTGTTATGAGAGGTATGAATGGACTCTCCTGTATTAAAGTTGATCTTTGTCTGCACTTCCACTGTAGCTGTAACACTATATTCTGCATTGTTCTCTTACCCTGACATACTTACATAAGGTACAATTTGTTTGAACAGCATGCAAAATCACAATTTTCACTGTATCATGGCGCATATGACAATAATAAAATATTTTGTTTTGATTTATTTACTAAAATTTACCCTTTTCTAGCAGGAGTCAATGCTAAACACCCCTCGGGCGAGGTGTACAAATTGCTTGTATCCTATATATTCATCCGACAACATTACGAACCACCTTATGTACTCTTATGGTCAAACAAACTGATGGTGTGATCATTTTCAATATTTTTGGCATAAATATCAAAAATCAAAAAATTATTAGTTATGCAAAGATACGAAAACAGGTACAGAAAATGGACAAAGCTCTTTAATAAAGCAGTGTCACTCACCTTAATGTTCATTCTACTGGCAGATAAGTTAATTTGGTCTAGCTTGCAATAAAATGCTAATAGTACCTTTCAGGTCTCGTGTATGTGACAATGCCGTCTAGTGGAGGAAGTGGATCATAACCCATCACTGGCTGTGCAGTTACTTCCTGCAAAATATGATAAATGTACGTATTAAAGTTTGATTATTAAGTCCGTCACAGCAACTGTTCTTCATACAAAACTGCCCACTAAAATATAATTGACTGATTAGGGAATTAGTAATAAACATGATCTTGATTGTACTGCCCACAAGATGAAGTGGAGATTCAATGATTTTGTAACAGTCTCAGTCACAACTAACTGATCACTAGACACCATTATAGTTTACAGATAAATTTATTAACTTAATGAATGGTCTATAAAATCATTCACTATCTGCTAATTTGCCATTTGGAAAGCTGAGCGGTAATCTCTATTCTCCCACATACAGCCGAAGACATAATTTTAGTTTGACATTTTAACACTCCTTGCTCTACAAGCATCAAATAACTTTGCCATGCTGTTAGTTTTGTACAAAGAGACAACAGAATAATGCAACAAAACAATGATAATATCAGCTATATGTTCTAGTTTGTGTTAAGAAACAGGAGGTTCTGCAACTACCAGTCTTATCTGCTGTAATCCACTGCATTTGAAAACCTCAAAACTCAAATCTATTACCTTATTCAGTCTTGTCGTCTTCCTACAATCTGCACATTTTTTCATTACCTGACCAATCACCTACCTTCAACAGGTATCACAGAATCCCAACATACTGATGTACTTATACTTCTGCCATGCTCTTTTTTATTTGGTAGTCCTTCAACAATTTTAAGTAAAAATCCTACTTTTTTAAAACATATAATGATAAATGAATGGGACAACTGCCTCATGAGTTAAAGTGTCAAGAGTACAATTTAGTAAATTAAAGTCTACTGCTTTTGAGAGCAAATAGAGTATTTGTGTAAAGGCACTCACAGGTGGAAGAGTTGCAATAGCTTCCTTTATCTCAGACAGTATAATATGACGATAGATGTTCCTGGGAACATTCTGGTATCTAATCCTTCTCCTGGAATGGGAAAAACATGTTAATCTCAGACACAAGGATACGTTTTTTCAAAATCTGATATATTAATAGGCTACGGTGCTATGAAAGGATAAACAGCAAAGGCAGTTGTGTGAGACTAAGTGGGTAGTCTATTTTTAAAGAGCTAATATAGGCATGAGCAGATGGCCTCATTTGATATGAACTTCTATCATTCTATGTTGTAGCCATCTTGCATCCTGTGGTTAGGAGTCAGAGTCATACAGCATGGAAACAGACCCTTCAGTCCAACTAGTCCATGCTGAAAATAATCCCAAACTAAACTAGCCCCACCTGCCTCTCCTCTCCCATATCCCTCCAAACCTTTCCTCTACATGTACTTATCCAAATGTCTTTTAAATGTTGCACAGTAATTGTTGAGGCTCCCTGGATTTGACAGGAGGGCAAGGCAAACATATCATATACATTAATGTTCTGAATCTAGTCTCAGCAGCAGTGCCTGCACTTCTTCAAGTATATGCACAATATTGTTTGTATTTATTAAAAGGAAGATTATGGAAAAATCAATGAGATATAAGTTAGTTATGATCTTATTTTCAGAAGTTAAAAAAATGCAGTCCTCTGTGCTTCTGTTTTTAAATAGCTCATTGTGAAAACACTGGACCCCTGATTAGGAAGTGTGTTTCTGGAATTAGTATTATGAAAAAAGGCCTTGATGACCTTCCTCCCTCACCAGTTTTGGTTGCTCCCTATTTCTGATACAGGCAGTTCTGCTATAATGCATCTTCCGTTAATACGAATTGGCTGTATGCAATTGCGAATAGGGAACACTTCTAAAATGCAAACGTTCGAAGTGTGTGTTGGCTATAATGCAATTACATCACCGACACTTTTAAGTGTATTTGTATTGTGCTATATTTAGCAAGTTGAATACACTCTCTAAAACTGAACAGGAATCTTGGTTCATCAAAATCTAGAGAGATTCTACAGGCATAGTGCAGATATGTCTGCTCAAAGAAAAAGGGAGTTACTGCCAGAAACATGTAGGATAAGGTAATGCAGAAAAAAATTGTGGATATGACAATCAAACAAATAAGTAAATACTTTTAAAAGTTTGAAGGATAGGGCCTATTAGACATATATGGCAAGTTCTGTACTGGTGTAAAGGCGTGAGCAGGGTTTGTAATGAGTATGTTGTCTCTGCCTCCAAAGGAGGGGGATGATTTAGGTATTCTAGTCACAGCAGTGTATGAAATGTTCGATAGGCAGAACAAGAGGAGAATTACTGGATAGAAGGACCATTTTGAAGGTTAATACATACCAAGAGCCAGATGGATTGCAAGTTAGGCTGTATAATTAAAGCCGGGAAGAATCAGCAGATTCTCTGAGGATCATTTTCCAATACTCCCTAGATACAGGTGAGGTACCAGAAGATCAAAGATCTCCAAACACACTACCATTATTAAAAAGGGTTTGTGGGATAAAGCAAATTATTAGAGATCATTCAATCTGACCTCAATGGTGGAATTAATGGAATTAATACTGAGAGATAACATCAACTTTACTTGGAATGACATGGATTAATCCGAGAATAAACACAGGTGTGTGAAGAGATTTGCAATGTACTTCAGTGAATTTTTTGAGGAAGTAAAAGGAGCACTGATGGAGGTAGTGCAGTAGACATTGTCTACGTGGCTTTTAGTGAGGCATTTGATAAGGTCTTCATGGCAGACTGATGAGAGAATTAAAGGCCACAGAACACACAGGAATGCAGTGAGTTGGATGCAAAATTGGTTCAGTGACAGAAACCAATAAGAAATAGTTGATAGATGATTTTGCGAATGGAAAGCAGTTTCCAGTGGTGTACCACAGGATAGTGTTGATCCCTTTACTATTTGTGGTATATAATAATGAATTAGACTTAACGTGAATTTGCAGACAACACAAACAATAGCCATGTAATTGAAAGTGAATCGCTGTCAACTGCAGGACAATATCATTGTTTTGGCTCAGTGGGGTGGGAAAAGTGGCAAATGGAATTCAATCCACAAGGTGTGGTGTTATGCATTTAGTGAGGGCAAATAAAGTGCGAAGTACATATAAACAGGAGTGTACTGAGGCAGGAAAAGGAAATGAGACACCTTGAAATGCATGTCCACAGGTCCCTAAAAGGTGGCAGGATGGGTGCATAAGGTGGTAAAGAAGCTATGTGGGTTGTTTCCCGACATTGGGAGAGGTACTGAACTCAAAAGCAGGGATCTAATGGTGAAACTCTGTTTAGGCCACAACTGGAGTTGAGTGCACAGTTCTGGTCACCATATTATAGGAAGGACATAATCTCTATCAAGTAATGACGGGCTTGGATAGAGTGGACAGGGAATACCTGTTTGCCTAGTGGAGAAGTCAACTGCAGGGGGCACATTTCAGATGATGTTAGAAAGATTAGAGGGGCAGAAAAAAGATCCTTTTTACTCAGAGGATGGTGGATGTCTGGAATGCTCACAACCAATTTGGTGGTCAAGGGGAAAACCCTCAAATGATTTAAAAGGCAACCTAGATCTGTACCCATCACGCTGCAGCTTTCGAGGCAGGGACAGACACATTCACAATGGGTTGAATGGCCTCTGGGTCCCAAAATTTCGATGGTTCCAAAGCACTACAGTAATTTTCATATTTCATATAAGAACTGAAGCTCAAAGATAAAGAGAGGTCTCTAACAGGCAAGTATAAATGTATAATAAGGTAGAGTTTCACAGGAACAATCTTTCCTGGCCATTTGATCCAAGCCCCCCATTACTTTATGCTCCTTTATTAAGTCACCCTAA
This sequence comes from Chiloscyllium plagiosum, assembly GCF_037043375.1. NCBI lineage: Eukaryota > Metazoa > Chordata > Chondrichthyes > Orectolobiformes > Hemiscylliidae > Chiloscyllium > Chiloscyllium plagiosum. The sequence goes on along the minus strand of NW_028270155.1, from coordinate 33,780,513 downwards.
GCTTCCTCTGTTTCTGAGAGAAACAACCATAGCCTCCAACCTTTTCCTCATAGCTGCAATTTTAAAGTCCTGACAACATGGCTTGAGATGCGATGGCTGATCTGGTACAAACTGTACTTGATATTGTTACCTTCTTAAAGTGAAGCCATGCTTCAAATTTCCACTCAAATCCACTTGCAAAGCACTGAAGTGGACACTTTCATGTACCAGCACAATCAGGCAGTGTGAATAACAAACAATTGTTCATTATTTTCTCTAGTATCATACAAAATACACTTAAGATTGATAATCTGGTAACGTTTCAAAAATATCACTTCAAAAAAAAACAAAGCTTTTTTAACAGAAATGTTTAATGTCTTAAAAATAAGTTGCTAGTTTCATTTGTGCACACTAGTCAAGTTTCTGAGCAAATTAAATTTTAATATTTAAAAATCTCTTACAACATGCCTACTAATACATTTGTGTCTAAAGAAGCTTATTTGGATGAGCCACTTCATAAGACTGTAAATCAGTGGAAACTCATCACATTTATCAATCTGCTCTGTGGCATGGTAACTTTGTAGACCTTGTTCAGCTTCCTTCACAATGTTTTACAAACAAAAATAAAGATCACTTTACATTGGTAGTGAGCTGGAATCAATGAGGAAAAAAAGCTTCTTGAATTAAGTTTGAAAGCTAAATTCATCATTCATTGTTTACTGAGTAATTTTAAGGAAACATACAATGGAGTTGAGGAATTGTCATATTAGTAAAACTGAAAAGGTTTTTGATAGGTTTTTATTAAGAAAATATGCTTGATATTGGTGAGGGAGTGGTTTAGTGATAATGCGACTGGATTGATAATCCAGAGCCAAATAGTAGATGGTGAAATTTAAATTCAATAAAAGCTGCAAGTAAAAAACTCTAATCTAGTGGTGACCATGTAACCATTGTTGATTATGCTAAAAACCCATATAGTTTACTAATGTGACTCCAGATGCTCAAAATTGCGGTTGGCTCTTAATTTCCTTTTGAAATGGCCTACAGAGTAACCAGTTCAACTGGCAATTAGGATGGGCAACAAATACTGGCCTTCCCAGCCATGCCCAGGAAAGAATAAAACAAAGTGAATAATACAAGTAGCTAAGGAGGGAAAAAAAACTGATTGATATGAAAATGGTAAGACGAGGGCAAATATGTGCCAGCCAAAACAAGTTGGAAACATAGAAGATAAATACATTCAGAAACAATTCAAGCATTCCCAGGGACATGTTGATTTACCATGGTTTTAGGGGAAATAATAAGACTTGACAGCCAGCAAGATAGATGAATAAATTGTGATTAAACATCTCCATAGAGATAGGGCAGGATGAGGTGAATGCCTGAAGCAAACTATTAATCAAAGCCAAGTACTAGCCGATGCACTGTGGATAAAAAATTTACAACCCGACATATTAGAGTTAGACTTGGAGAAATGGTACCGAATAACTGCTCATCAGACCTGTCAATGTTGGTCAGAGCAACAATTTTTTAATTCTCTCTCATTTAACCACATTCTTCCAGTTACCAAAAATATATTACCAATTATTTTCAGAATGGTAACAACTAAAAATTCTAGCTTCATGAAGCACTCACTTGTTTTCAGACTCCTGTACAAGTGGGTCATTTGCATCTACTCGGCTGAGAACTTCCTTCACATTCTCTTCCAGCCAAGACATGATTCTTGGTTCCTTCCACAACATCCAGTTCCTTCCAATAAATAGTGTCACTAACTGCTTTAGTGCACTTGGCTGTCTGCAGCAGGGTTGGGAAGTGGATGGAGGGGAGACATGAAGGCCATCAACAACAACAGCATAGAATCATAGCAGTGCAACACAAGAGGACGACATTCAACCAGGTGTCTGAATTGACCCTTTCAAGAGCAACCCAGCTATTATTGCCTCACTCCCCTTCCCTTTCCCCATAGACTTGCAAATCTTTTTTTGGAACCTATCCAAATCTCTAAAACCTACAACTAAATCCACCCCCACATTGATATCAAACCAAAACCAGAAGCTTCATGAAAAAGGTTTTCCTCATGTCATCATTATTCTTTACTCATTCACCTTAAGTTGATGTTCTTAATCCTATCCACCAATGGGAACAATTTCTCTCCAACTACTGTGTTCATATCCTTATTAATTTTGAACAGTTTCAGCAAAATCTCCTCTCAATTTTACTCTTCACCAAGAACAATCCAGCTTCTCTAATCTATCCACTTAACTCAGTCATTCAGCGCAGGAATCATTCTCATAAATCTTCTCTGCAGCCGATCTTAAGTGTTCATTTCCTTCCAGAAATGTGTTGCCAGAATTGGGTATAATACTGCAGTCGAGGCAACTTAAAGACTTGCACAACTTCCTTGCTTTTGGATATCAAGGTTCTTTTTAAAGTTCAAAATATGCTGAACGCCTTTTAAAGTATTTCTGAATGTATTTCTCTGCTGCCTTATTACCCTTAAATGATTCGCTTCTGATAATGCACCCTCTGTAGAATTGTACACTTTCCCTTATCCTACCTCTTCAACCTAAACATAGCCCTTTATACTTCCCAGCATTGATTTTCATCCAGTAAACATCTGATCATTCCACCAGTTTCTGTTGTTTTGAGCTATAGAACATTGAACACTATAGCTCAGTGCAGGCCCTTTAGCCCTCGATGTTGCACCGACCTGTGGACCAATCTGAAGCCCATCTTTCCTATACTTTCCCATTTTCATCCATATGTTTATCCAAAGACCATTTAAAATGCCCTTAAAGTTGGCAAGTCTACTACTGTTGCAGGCAACATGTTCCATCGCCTCTACCCCCGAGTAAAGAAACCAGCTGTCCTATATCTATCGCCCCTCAATTTAAAGCTGTCTCCTTGTGCGAGGCATCACCATCGAAGGAAGAAGGCTCTCACTGTCCACTCTATCCATCTAATCCTCTGATTATCTTATATGTCTCAATTAAGTCACCTCTCAACATGCTTCTCTCTAACAAAAACAGCCTCAAGTCCCTCAGGCTTTCCTCTTAAGACCTTCCCTCTATACCAGGAAACACCCTAGTAAATCTCCTCCACACCCTTCCTATAACGCAGTGACCAGAACTATACGCAATACTCCAAGTGCGGCCGCACCTGTTTTGTACAGCTGCAGCTTGACCTCGCGGTCGCGGCTCCGAAACTCAATCCCTCTACCGATAAAAGCTAACACACCGTATGCCACCTTAACAACCCTATCAACCTTGGTAGCAACTTTCAGGGATCTGTGTACCTGGACACCAAGATCCATCTGCTCACCTAACACTACAAAGAATCTTATCATTAGCTTAGTACTCTTTATTCCTGTTGCTCCTTCCAAAGTGAATCATCTCACACTTTTCCCACATTAAACTCCATTTACCTCCTCTCAGCCTAGCTCTGCAGCTTATCTATGTCCCTCCGTAACCTGCAAGATCCTTCAGCACTATCCATTGCTCCATCGACTTTAGTGTCATCCGCAAATTTACTAACCTATCCTTCTATGCCCTCATCCAGGTCGTTTATAAAAATGACAAACAGCACTGGCCCCAAAACGGATCCTTGCATTACATCATAAGTAAACTCCAGGATGAACATTTCCCAACAATCACCACCCTCTGTCTTCTTTCAGCTAGAAAATGTCTGATCCAAACTCCTAAATCACCCTCATTCCCACATCTGTGTTTTGTGCAATAGCCTCCCATGGGGAATCATATCAAATGTTTTACTGAAATCCATATACACCACATCAACTGCATTACCCGCATCCACCGTTTGGTTACCTTCTCAAAAAACTCGGTAAGGTTTGGGAGGCACGACCTAACCTTCACAAAACCGTGTTGACTAACCCTAATCAAATTATTCCTTTCTAGATGATTATAAATCCTATATCTTATAACCTTTTCCAACATTTTACCCACAACTGAAGTAAGGCTTACTGGTCTATAATTACCAGCGTTGTCTATACTCCCCTTCTTGAACAAGGGGACAACATTTGCTACTCTCCAGTCATCTGGCACTACTACTCCACAGACAATGACAACATAAAGATCAAAGCCAATTGCTCTGCAATCTCCTTCCTAGCTTCCTAGAGAATCCTAGGATAAATCCCATCCAGCCCAGGGGACTTATCTATTTTCACACTTTCCAGAATTGTTAACACTTCCTTGTGAACCTCAATCCAGTCTAATCTAGTAGCCTGTATCTCAGTACTCTCCTCGACAACACTGTCTTTTTCCTGTGTGAACACTGATGAAAAATATTCATTTAGCACTTTCCCTATCACTCTGATTCCACGCACAACTTCCTACTACTATTCTTGATTGGCTCTATTCTTTCTCTCACTTATTGCTATCTTCCTGTCTATTCACAACACTTCCAACGGTGCTTAATTTACATGCCATGTTCCAATTGCTGATCAAAAGCAATTCTAATTAAATTATTGCTTCCCCTGTACAGAATTTATCAATTGGGTCTTTGCTCACTTCAAGGGCTCTAAATCTTTGGAGTTCTCCACTCAAACGCTGTGGAGTCACCAATGAATACATTTAATCTGGAATAAACAGACTTTTAGTATCGCAGAATTGAGAAATACGGAAAGTGAGCAGGAAAGTGAAGTTGAGGCCCAATGTCAGTCACAATTGTACTGAATGGTGGAGCTGGCTTGAAAGACTATATGGTATCCTCCTGTCCCTTATATTAAGTTGACATTTTGAAATGTTAATTACTCAAGCAGTTTCATGATTCATACCTTATCTGTACATCAAATCCAAAATACATGTGCGCTAACACAGCCTGGTCTGCTTGCACACTGCAAAGATCCAGTAATGGCATCAGTACTAGAAAGAAATACAAAGAATAAATGATTTTGACATGGCATTACTTTCTACAATTTAGTGAAATCTGGATATGCTTGTTCCAGCTAACAGTGTCTTTGCAAAATAGTATACAGTTTTTTTCCCTCTGTTGTGACAACATGTTACTAACTCATTTCCCAGACAGATAGATAATACTGGAAATTATGTGAAAATGTGTGTCTAAAGTGACTGGCAGGAGAATTTATGCTGACTATAGGTAAAGTGTTCATTTCCAAGTCTCATTGGAAAGTGTTGGGAATATAAAGGTTTTAGAAATTTATACATTAAGCTATTCAATTTGGAGATGAATAGAATTTAAAGACTAAGGGATAAATAATTTGCCTTTCTGTCCGGATGTAGAGACACAAGTTTACATTGTCAGGGAGATGGGCTCTGAGACAATAAGCCACAGCAAGAGACAGAGGCCAATCTCAATTTTCACCATGCAGAATGCAGACAGGAGTTCAAGCTTGGAATGAAGAGACCAGGACTGAGGGGCTGGAAGATAGCCTTACTTTGGCCAAATGGGAAGAATATTCAAGATAAATCTCACTATGAAAGTTAGCTTGACATATGGAAGTTATTCCGCTCATCAAATCAGCTCTGCCATTCAATAAGATCATAGCTGATCTGATAATCCTCAACTCCACTTTCCTTCCTTTTCCCCATTACTCTCAATTCCCTGACCAATTAATAATCAGTCTTGAACATATTTAGTGACCCAGTCTCTTTAGCCCCCTGTGGCAGAGAAAACCACAGATTCACCTTACTCTTACAGGAGAAATCGCTCATCTTTGTATTAATCGGACAACTTTTTTTTGAGATTATGCCCTTTGGTCTGAAACACTCCCATAAAGAGGAAAAATCCTTTCCAATATATCTATCAAGTGATCTAAGAGTCATGTATGTTTCAATAAGATCGCCTTTCACTCTAAATGAGTACAGGTCCAATCTACTCAAGGTCTCCTTCTGAGACAGTCCTTCCATTCCTCAGATAAATCTGGCGAATCTTCTGAGCCATTTTCAATCCCAGAAAATCAATAATGGGATAAAAGCTGTTTACAACATTCCAGTTGTGATTTGACTAGCATCTTGTGCAATTCTAGCAAGACTTCATTTTTATATTCTCTTTGAAATTAAGGCCAACATTCCATTTGCCTTCCCTATTACCTGAACTTGTATGCTCGCCTTTTGTGTTTTATGTAAGAGGCCTCCTAAATCGCTCTGTTATAGCTTCCTACAGTCTTTCTCCATTTAAGTAATATGCAATTGCTCTATTCCTTTCCAAGTGTACAAGGAGGGAGACATTTGGTCACTTTGAAATTGAAGAGATAGTGACATCGGTAATTTCACTGGGCTAGTAACCCAAAATGTCAGGTTAATCTTTTGCAAAATGTAGGTTCTTATCCCACCTTGTCAGAAGAAGAAATTTGAATTAAAAATCGACAATTCTGGAATTAATATCTGGCCACATGACAACCATGTAACCACTGCTGATTGTTGTAAAATCCTTTCCACTTCTAATGTCCTTTAGGGAAAAACTGTCTGCCACCCTCACTTGGCCGACATGAGTGTCCAGACCCACAAGAATGGATTAGACACTTTCAAATGGTTCAACAATTCCAAGGCAATGAATGCTGACCTTACAGCTGATACCCCTATCCCATGAATGATTTTTAAAATAAAATCAAGTGGAGGATCTATTCTGTAGTTTAAAATATAGGTTGTCTTATGAAATATATAGACCCTGTTGCTTTCAGTTTATTTATTGCAGTGAAAAGCTTGTTAGTCTTCCAACCACTCATTCACAATTGAACTATAACTTATGAGTTGCTACACAGATGGCTCACTTTTTAAATAAGCTTCATTTATCTAGATACTCAACTTTTTAACTGAAAAAGTATTCAACTTTCCAAATACAAAGCTGTTTGTCTCTCAGTTTGTTACCGTAAATACCAATCACTTCCCAAACCTTGGAGCAGTTTTGACCCAACATCACATACCAAGCCAAAGTCGATTCACATTGATCAAATAGTGGAAAGTCTGTGCTTATGCCCAGCTCCATCCACTTATAATCCAAATTTGTGAACACAAATACTATCTAATCTAGACAAACAGAAGCTAAACATTCCCTGTAAAATTAGCTAAGTATCACATGCTAAATTAGCATTAAATGTCAAATGGAGCCACCAAATTTGCAATAAGCTAGTTATATTACACATCATGCATTAATCCATATATTTTGGATTTGCACGGAGAATGCTTGTGGTATAAATGGGATACAACAAATTTAAAGTTGTCACATGGTCAGTTTTTAACATTTTAATGATGCTATCTCTTGACAGTGCTCGGATTTAACCAATAACCTCTCTAGCTCAAGTAAATACTATGCCTAACAACACTGTTGAAACTGTTTCAAACCAAGGTACACAGGTGATGAACCAGTAATCTAGTGTGTTGCAATTTTAGCCTGCAGCTCTACAATCACAATCTTGATTTTTCAGAAGACAGTGAACATAGACAATACACTTCCATTACAAGCAGTGAGAAAATCCGGAGCTTTAAATCACCTTATATTCAATAACGTGGTTCAGAACATTAGAAAATTCCCAGCAGTAGATCTTCAGCTACTTTGTCACTTGGACAGAAAAATGTAAAACATTCCTCCACAGTCCTTACTGAATAAAGCACACTATTATACATCATATTACAAGGACCTAGGGACAGTTCAAATCTTAGGGGTTACCCTTTCAGACTAACATGAGGAAAACATTTTTCACTAAAAAGTTGCGTAACTTTGGAATTCTTGGCTTCAGAAGTCATTGAATATTTTAAGGTGGAGGTAGACATTGTGAAACAAGGGAATTGAAGGCAATTGGAGGGTGTGGGGAAGATGGAAACATGGAATTTGAAAAAAAAATGATGAATGGCCTTTTCCTGCCCCTAATTCATATGTTCCTATGTATTATCCCAACTGGTACAGATGAGAGTACTCTATTATACAACAATAGAAAATTTTCTAACTAGTGCCACCACAAAAATGACAAAAGGAATTTTACATAATTGTGAGCTGAAGTTTGAATCATTATTTTTTACAAAAACGTTTTGAGCATCAAAATAACAAGACATTGCATACTACCATGTACATTACACATTGCTAGCATCAATTATTATAAAATACCTCACTTAATTTCAGACATATCCTTACACTGACATCATGTAAGCTCATAGTTCTGAATCTACAAATCTTTCTGCTCACCACCTAAAGGACCAACTTTGAAGTTCTCATAAGTTAGTTGTATTTGTAGTTTATCAAACATTTTCTTATTGCTTCTTACAGAATGAATGAGGTAATTATTTAATAGCCTAATTTTTCCAATAGCTTGTTAGCTACAAATCTATAAAAGTGATGGCAGATAAATGAGCACAGAACATATTCTAAAGATGAGATCATTTATTCAAAACCTATTGTAATTCTTAGCCGAAGAACAAGGTCAATTCTCAACAACTTACCACTCGGAAACACAATGAGAGCATTTTGTATCAGACGCTTAGCTCGCTCTTGCTTTTGACAGCGCTCAGCACCTGATAGATCTTCTCGTTGACTTAGATGGTAATAAGCCAGTGGAACGGAGAATGCAAAATTAGGGAGCTGAGACAGATTCAAATGGAACTAAGAGGCAGTAGAAAACAATCAAATATTACGGATATACCTAGGACCAAGCATAGTACAAACATCTAATTGTACTAGAGCTATAACTCAAAGTTGGTATAATTTGTTTTGAAGTATATTTCTGCCTTTTTTGAAAAATAAATTTGTGGGGAATCACAATAATAAAAATTGGTTCGTACACCACACATTAAATGAGAAATTATTTCAGTTTTCACATTTCTACTATATTAAACCAGGATAAATGTTGAATTTTATATTCCCTTTAGTCACTTGTGCTCAATGCTGGTCCACTTCATTTTAAGGAAAATTAAAATGCTTAAGTTCTCCAGTTCTTCTGCCACTGCATACATTGACCAGAGACCCACAGCAACAGAAGGAGCTTTCAGTTTCCATTTGCCCAATATTAATATAGCAGCACAGTATGCATATGAAAGTTAAATCAGTCACTAAGTATGGCTTTACCAGTTTGTATTAGTTGCAAGTGGCATTTAGGATGCCATTTATAGTCAGTGTAAAACAAAAGTTCAAGCACAGGCCTTAGCAGGTATAGTGCCATGTTTCCCAAAAGGATCAAGATTTCCACAAAACATCCCTCTCCTGAGCTAGGAATGGGATGAAGGATCAAGAAAACAAAAAGTCAGTCAGTATTCCCATTCCTGATTCCAATAAGCAAGTGCAAATGAAAAGTGCATATATTTTCGTATTGAGTGAGGACAGCATTTAACAAAGACGACCATGCCCTAAACAGTAAAAACCATTGACAGGGCAAATGCAGGGTACATTGTGTGAAATTAAATAAATTAGGTAGCAATATCAAAACTAACAAGCAAACTAACCACGACATGTTCTCACCTCCCATTCCTCATAAAGTCGTGTCAAGAAAGCATATTCTCGTGCTCGCAATGCCAAAAAATCAATAATCAACAATGCACATAGTGGATCTCTTTCAGGGTCGAGGCTGTGGAGACAGATACCGTAAATTAGACTATACCAGAATTATAGCAATATTTATTAAGCTTAGTTTCCAAACATACTCTTCTTCTTACTGAAGATTTTCTGTTTTCCAAAACCATATTCATACACTTTAATGTCACTCCATTCTCTCAAAAAGTATATTTATCTCCCAACTTTAGTGTTAAATAAATATATTTAAGCACCACAGAATGTAGCAATTGAAGGCCTCCTTTGCAATAATCAAACTAAATGTAACATTCACTTTGGAGATCTAACATAGCCTGGAGGAAATGGATTCTTTCAAACAGAGCATGAATTGTCTTCATTTTCTGATGTTTGCAAAGCTTATTCAATCAGTTTCTAGTAAGAGCAGGAGTCAAGTAATAAAAAGAACACTTTGGGATTTAAAGTTTTTTATATTCTTTCATAGGATGTGGGTACCACTGACAAAGCCAATATCTCTATTGCCTGTCCTTAATTATCTTTCAAGTAATGACTTAGTAGACTATTTCAGAGCGTAATTAAAAGTCAACCACATTGCTGTGGTCTGGAGTCATAAGTAGTCCAAACCATAAGGACATATAAACCCTTCTCTAATAAGCGTTACAGAATTGGATGGGTTTTTAAGAATAATCCATGACTGTTATGACCACCTTGACAAAAATTAACTTTCAATTCCAGATTTATTAACTGATTGTAAATTCCACCATATGTCCTGGTGGAATTTGAATCCATGTTCCCAGAAAATCTGCCCCAGTCCTTGAAATTACTCGTCCAGTTCACTTTGCTTTATTCAGTTTTCAACCTGCTCAGTTCCAAAGACTGAATTGGCATAAAGGAGATTTGTCAATGGGTATATGTTTACAGGTCTGCTTTTGGATTCAGAAGAAGGCTTACACTTCTCTTTTGTCTGCAGGAGGGTCAGGAAATGGAGTAAATACCATTAAGAGCAAAAGAAAAGTGGAAGGTAGGAACACCTCAGTTCACCAAATTATTTATATTTTTGGTGTTCAGAGCAAGAAAATCTGGAATAATCTTGTTCAGTGTACAATAGGCAGCTCATCATGACAATTGCTAGAATTCTGAAATTTAGAAGGTTACGTTTTGGGACAATTTTTTTGGAATGCATTGGAACCCATTATAAAAATGAAGGTAAAGGCTTTCCTGAATAAGCACTGAACATCAGACTGTTTGGGAGCAAATAGACATCAGCATGATCCTTATGTTCCACTGCATAGGAATAAACTTGGAAGCTCCTGGTTAGACTGAAAGGACCAAATTCATGGAGTTAAGGCAAAGCTGGAAGAGGTTGCGAAGGTCTCCTGGAAAAAATAACCCTTCTGTCAAAAACAGTTCTAAGTCACCAGGCTGAGAAAAGAAAGGAACAGGAATAAACTCTCAGGAAATAAGAATCACTTGTAAATGTGTTAATTTAAATGCCAATAAAATATAAAATATACTTCCAGAGTGCTGTTGTTTTAAAAGGAGGGGATATCAAAGTTAAAGTTGCCAACAGCTATAGTACTTAATTAAGTGGTTTTGGTCATTTGTTACTGTCAAGATTTTAAAAAGGGAAAGCATGACATTCTTTCAACTATTAACTGGAGGCTAATTTTTAAAAAAATTAATAGGTCTGTTTGTGGAATATAACAATTAACATTTGAAACAATGCGGTCTTCAGGACCCATGGAATTTGTTTCATGCTGCTACTTTAACATTTTTAAGTCAGTTAAAATAGACATGGTCAGAATTACTGATTTTGTTTTAATTTTCAATGCATTTTAAAATTTCAACTTCCTCCTGAGGAAAGGTTTCTTCTACCCAATTTGAGATTCTTTTTATTTTGCAGCAAGGAAAAGTGGAGACATAGATATGTACATTTTTACTGAAAAATTAAACTGGGCAGGCTTACAATTCTACAGTATATTGATAGAGAGACAGACAACTGAACCAAGTCAGCCATTCTAACTCTACAAAACAGTAAAACTAGAACCTCCAAATAGCTTCAAAATTGACCCCAGTGGTTCCTAACCAGGTGTTTTGAATAACCATTTCCAAACTTTGCGACTAATCAACTCTCTACACCGGTTTACAGGGTCAAACAAATGAATTAGCAATTTATTAACAATACGATAACCTTAGAGCAAAATCAAACAACAAAGTAATCTAACTGGTCTATGCTATAAACCCAAAAACCTTTGTTTTCAGCCTCAATCACACAAGAGATAAACAAACAAATGTACTTAAGGGATCAATGAAAGAAAATAACAAAACTGTCAGATTACTTAAGTGGTTTTCATGAAGTCTTATTCCACAGGTATAGGTGAGTACTACTTGGCTGATTTTCAGATGTCAGAGTCACCTTCACAGTCCACTTAGATAAATCTAGTACTAATTTAGTTTTATATTCTCTGAACCTCCAAGAGCAGATAAGTGAGGAGAGGCAGGGAGCTTTCAAACCGTCATGCTTCAGCATCAACAGTCAAATTTGTTCTCTCAGAACAGGCAACCCAAAACCCAATTCAAATTCTGACAGGCTGACCATTTCCTCCACACAAATTTCTACTTAGCATTCAACATCGGCCATTGCTTGAGCATAATGTCTTTTCCAGACTTGCTGGAACCAATTCTCAGATGCTGACCTTATTAATAGACGACTTCCTCTAACTATTTAAATAATGCTATCTCCGCTGATGACAGGTTTGCCAAACTTTCTGATCAGGAACTAACCTGCAATTAACCTCCAGGCCTGGCATCATGAATAAACATAAGCTTGTTTGATCGGTTTCCTTTTAACTCAAGCGGTTACCCAGTCCAAAAGTCTTCTTTAGCTCACAGTTACAAGTGCACAGCCTCACATCAAAATTGATAAAGAGTAAATGAATGAGGGCTCCAACAATAGATATCTGTATCTGTGCAGCAACAGAAGCTAATTTTGGCAATACGTTCCCCTAAAGATCTCAGCTCAAATAGGTGAGGAAGCTAAACAGATAAATATCACAGGCAATTTCTGATTCTTACCTACGGATGAGCTTACAAAACTCAAGTGCCGTTCGTGGACAGCCTCTTTTCTCGAGGAATATCATATGCTTGTAGAGTGCAAGGAAGAATGACCTATGCAAGCATAAAGTGGGAAAAATCTGTAAATCCGTATCATGAAGGAAATTAATTAAGCAGTTAAAAACAAGCATTCATGATTGTTGTGATGAGAAGGTGGGCCATACAAATCGCTAGACCAGAATTATAAAGTTATACTTCAGATTGCAAAAGATTGCATGCATAGTAAGCATTATTTTCTAATTCAGTTCATTCAATCAAAATTGCACATTGTGTGGTGTACAGATTAATAAATGCTTTGTTAACCCAAAACTAAGTCCAAATAAAACTTCAGAAGCTGCATTAAAAGAATTGCTTAAGGTAGGCTCAAGGTCAGGTAGCCTTCTATTTCCTAAAAATTACAGACAATGGCAAACTCTGGTCTATTTCAGTTCATTGTATACCACCAAATGAAGAAATGGGACTGGTCATCAAATGTAACTCCTTCCAACATGCATATTTTCTGGTTCCCAAATGGTTAAGTGGAGAAGAGTAGTTGTAGGACGGAAACTGCTTGTGCAATGCCATTGTGCCAACTGTATGCAACATTGGCTTGTTGAAGAAGGATGAATGAATGGGGCTGTGGGTGTTGAATTCAGCACTGAGCTGAGTAATAAGCAAATGATTACAATAACGTACGATATCTCATCAAGACAGGCTTGCAATTCAGTGAGGCAGGAATTCATGTTCTTGCTCAACTGTCAGCCTAAACAGAATACTATAACAATTTGTCTCAGTACAATATGTTTTATACTTTAAAATTCATCTGTGCCGTGACCAGCTGCAAGTAAACGTATCCCTTTGTGTTGCTACGAATGTAAGTGTGGATAACAAGGATGGGATCAGGCCAAGTTAACAAGAAAGGTCACTGACCAGATATATGAACTCTGTTTTTGTCTTCACAGATGTTTCCTGATTGGGTATCTTCAGCATTTACTGTTTTTATTTTAGACTGTTTATATGGGTGAAGAGATTGGTTCTTTGCAGTAGTGAACCAACACCAGATAAATACAGCTTCTAATTATTCAAACAGAAGCTCTCTATAGAAAAATTTACAACATTTTAACAAGTGTCATACAAACCTGTTCTCAGCTCGCCGATAATCTAATCGGCTATTTCCATTGGTCAGGCTAAACACTGGATGAAATGCACTTTCAAAACAGTAAAGTGCTTTTTCTAAATGGAGGAAAGTGAGAAAAAAATAACTTACTGATGCTTATTATGTTCTGGCATTTTAACCACCCCAACTCAAAGACAGGTTAGAAATTATTCCTCTAAGATTTTGTAAAGTAATTTGACATCCAATATCATGAAAGTGTAGCTGCACACTTCCTATAAATTGATTCAATTTGTGCCAATGAGAAAAATCAAATGATGAATTCACTTCTATGAAGATTATGCTCAAGTAAACAGGGCGAGATTGGTTCGATTAATTAAAGTGACAATAATGAGAAGACATAAATTTAAGATGATCACAAAAAAAGGGGGGCACTGGAAGAAATGAATTGAGAAAATGACCGAAATGTGAAAATTTATGACAATTAGAGGTATTTATAAATTATTTTTTAAAAGAACAGTATAGTTTAATTGAACTTAGCAGTTTAACTGCTATGGATTGAGAAGTTTACAAGAAAAACACCAATTTGGACTTAGCTGAAATCTGTTTCTGTGTTGTAACATTTTACAACTCTCAGCCAATGTAAGTCCACCAAGAAATTGTATAAAATGCAACTAGGTAATTCACAAGCTTTTTAAAGACATAGATAATTTGATTAGTCCAATTTGCTAACAAACAGTAACTTCAGTCAAGTTAAAATAGATAAACAATGATCAGTAACAAAACTTGAAAACATCAGTGTTGTTTATGGACAGTTTGCTACCCTGAAATTGGACTTTTCCTTTGTAGTAATCACTGCCAACTGGCATGGGACTACTCTTAAGAAGATACATTATCGGTTTTGTTCTTAAATTACAGCATGCCTCTCACCAATTAGATCACGTGCCATTTCCTGATCCTCTTGCATCCGACAGATGTCACTTAGTTGCAACAGAGAGTCAATATGATGTGGGTTCACACGTAGCAGTGTCTAGGGTCAGGGAAGAAAGAATCATCAATTGTGCTGATTGTAGCAATTTCGGTTGGTCAATGTCCCAGACTGTGCAACTGTGACTCATTAATGAGGAGTCATGTTTAAATCGGGGATCCAGCTCCTATTCATATTAGGATTTAATTTAGTTTGAACTCACATGCAGTTAAGAGACATTAGTGATTGACCTATTTACTGCTGGCTCTCAAGATCAGGAAAACGAATCAGGCTGAATGGAGATTAGGAGTAACAAGGACCAGAAAATTCTGGTGGAAGCAGTTATATCACTGGACAGGGATTTTAGCAAAAAAAAAATTGACGCCTTCAACAAATGCAATGTAATAATCTTTGTGATTTTAATTTCATGGCTTGGAGTCCACAAAATGATATCAATACTTTCAAAGGCATATACAGTACTCCCTGCATTGCAAATGGGTTCCATTTGCGTCTTTTCTTAACTCAATGCAGGACAATATAAAACAACAATTTGTGTATCGGGTCTTTAAAATTACACTCTTAAGTAAGAGCGCTCATAAGTCAGACGTTTGTAAATCTGGAATTCCCTATACATTTTTGAACGGTACAATACATTTTAAGATAAAGCTGATAAGATTCACCACAATCTTTGGATAGAAGTGCCAAGAAGATGGCCCATCCTGGCCATCACAGATGCCAGTCTTCAGCCAATTCAATTCAATTCGCTCCATGGGTTATCAACAAATAGCTGGCAGCACTGGATACTGAAAGACTAGGCTCCGACAACATTCCAGTAACAGGACTGAATACTTGTGCTCCAGAACTTGCTGCACCCCTTGCTACAACAGTAGCATCTTCCCTACAATGTGGAAAACTGCCCCAGAATGGCATGTACACGAAAAGTAGGACAAATCCAAACCAGCCAATTACAGTCCCATCAGTCTACTCTTGATCATCAGTAAAGTGATGGAGTTGTCATCAACAGTGCTACCAAGTGGCACCTGCTCAGTAATGCCCAGTTTGGATTCCACATGGACCATTTAGCTCCTGACCTCATCACAGCCTTGGTTGAAACATGGAGAAAAAGAATTAAATTCCAAAAGCGAGTGTGACAGTGACAGTCCTTGACATCAAGACTGCATTGGACACAGTGTGGTACCAATGAGACGGGTCAAAACTGGAAACAATAGGAATCAGAGAACTCTCCACTGTTGCCGAGTCATAACTGGCACTTGGAAGACGTTGACAGTTGTTGGAGGTCAGTCATCTCAGCTCCAGGAACTCCTCAGAGCATTGTCCTTGGCCTAACCATCTTCAGCTGTTTTATTAATGACCTTCCCTTTGTGATAAAGTCAGAAGTGGGGATGTTCTCTAAATATTGCACAACGCTCAGTGTCAATCGTCATTTAGCAGATACTGAGGTAGTCCATGTTCAAATACAACAAGATCTGGATAATAAATATTCAGGCTTGGGCTCAAGAGTGGCTAGTAATTTTCGTACCACACAAATGGCTTTTGCCTGAAATGTCGACTCTCTTGCTCCTCAAATGCTACCTGATCTGCTCGGCTTTTCCAGCTCCACAAACTCAGCTCGGATCTCCAGCATCTGCATTCCTCATTTTCACTTAAAATGCCATGCAATGACTTTCTCTAGTAAGTGACAATCTAACCACTGCCCCTTGACATTCAATGGCATTACTATCACAAATCCCCAACCACAAAACAACCTAGATGTTATCACTGACCAGAAACTCAACTGAGCTCACCACATAAACACCGTGGCTATAAGAGATCAAAAGCTAGGAATACTTCAGTGAATCTTACCTCCTGACTGCCCACCATCTACAAGGCACAAGTCAGGAGTGTAATGAAATAATCCCTACTTTGCATGGATGAATGAAGCTCCAACAACACTCAAGAAGTTTAACAACGTCCATGACAAAGCAGCCAGCTTGATTGGCACAACACTCAAACATCCATTCTCTTCACTGGTGCTCGGTACACACTACTACTGCTATTATATACAAGATGCACTGCAGAAATTTGCCAAAGATGCATACAACACCTTCCAAACCTACCACACTACCATCTAGAAGGACAAGGACTGTAGACACAGGGGGATACCACTGCCTGCAATTTCCCTTCAAAGCCACAGACCAATCTGACATGGAAATATATTGCTGTTTCTTTATCATCACTGGGTCAAAATCCTCCAATTTCTCACCAATGTCATTGCAACTCAACCCATTGCAGTGGACTGCAACAGTTCAAGAAGGCACCTCACTACCACTTTCTCAATGGCAACGACGGATGGGCAATAAATGGTCAACCAACAATGCCCACATTTCACAAGTGAATCAAAAAAAATTAACGCATGCCTCTTGATGGTTAGTTGTTACTGTATGCGTGGCTCTCTTTGTTTACATGTTGTAAGTTCAGCTCTTGCTTGCTCAATGCAACTGCAGTAATGGCAAAATAATAGGCATATGAATTGAATATTTCAGCTGTTACAGCACAATGCTTGTGAAACAACCTATTTACAAATTGCTAATAAAACTGGCTGAGTAAATTTAACCTATAAAAATTCCGATTGTTCCCGATTCAGCAGTACAATTGTAGATATACATAGTGAAATATTTGAAGACAATTTACACACTGGTCACAATCTTCTCTTGCCATTATTGTGTAAATCAAATTATGTGAATGGCCAACTACTTTAATTTCTGCTTATCTGACACTCCATTAATGACTTACCAGAATGTTATTTGGGTCCATAGAATCTACAGCATCCAAGAACTTGAACTGAACCTGTTGATAGTCACGGTTGTGTTCAAAGGTGAAATACTGAACACCACTCTTTGTCTCCAGCAGCTGCATAGAAATTCCTAAAAGCGACAAAGCACGACATAAGTTCTGTACTAATTGCAATTTTGGATATGATTGGTAATAAATAATAGTTGGAAAAAATTATTTTTGCAAAGGATAGAAGGGGAAGAATGAGCAAACATTAGAAAAGTTTATTTTCAAAAATTTGCATCACTTTACACTTTCCTTTGTCATAGTATTTATATTTTAGTGGATATTTATTCATCTTGATTGTGTAATGGATCTAGCTCAATCTGCTTTAAAAATTGTGCCACACTGTGCAATATGAAATAAAACAGTAAAGGTAGCTAGATAGCATACAGTTTACCTGTTTTGGTGTATCGTGGCCAAGTGTCTTTTGGCGTTGTGAGCCATGTACTCCTGTGTAGTGAACGATGCCGTTGCTTTGATCTGATTGAGATATATTAGTTGAAAAAAATCAGTATTGAATATTTAAGTAACAATTAGAATTAAACATAATTTGAACAGAAATCAAACCTTTCAACATTTTCCTCAGTTATACATGAGACATTTAATTACACACTAAATATAAATCAGATATTGGAAGACTACATTCCATAACTCTGGGCTGGAGGAAGGTTTGCGCTGGAGTTCCCCAGAGATCATTTTACAGACCCTTACTTTTTCGGATATATAAAGGAGTTGGATCTTGATATGCGGGGCACAATTTCCAAGTTTGCAAATGACACTGAACTTGGAAGAGTTGTCAATTGTAGGAGGATAGTGCAGAATTACAAAAGGACATCGACAAGTTGGTGGAGTGGGCAGATAGGTGACAGATGAGGTTCAAAGCAGAGAAGTAAAGTGATTCTGTGTTGTTCCAACCAAAGTGCAAGACAATAGAAAATAGGGAGTATTGGAGAAGAACCTGTGTATACGTGCACAGATCATTGAAGGTGATAGGACAGGTAGAGAGAACAGTAAATTATGAATAAAATGTTCTCGGCATTGTTAATAGAGCACAGAGGACAAGAGCAGACTTGAGGGGCTGAATAGCCTAATTTCCGCTCCTATGTCTTATAGTCTATAAGAGTAAGAGGGTGATATTGAATTTGTACAAGACACTTGTTAGACCTCAGCTGGAGATTTGTGTAAAGTTGCGAGAGTCACATTATAGGAAAGATGCTACTGCATTGAAGAGAATGCAATAGCAATTTATTAGAATTGTTCCAGCTATGACAAACTTTAGCTACGGATAGACTGAAGTAGTTGGGATTTTCTCTCTGGAGAGACGACAGTTAAGAGGAAATCAGACTGAGGTTTTCAGAATTGAGTGGGCTGCAGGCTGTTTCTGCTTGTAAAATAAGCAAAAAACGAGAGAGCATTGATTTAAAGTGGTGCGTAAATGAAGCAAGCGTGACGTAAGAAAACTTTACCACACTGCGAGATGTAAAACCATGGAATGCACCATCTGGAAAGGTGATGGAGGCAGATTCAATCAAGACATTTAAGAGGGCTTTGGAATGGCTCTTTGGATAGTAATGGTATGCAAAGATATGGAAGAAAAGGCAGGAGGTTGACACTAGGTAACAGAGCCAGTGCAGGCATGATGGATTGAATGGCCTCTTTCTGCACAGTAATATTGCTGTGATTCTGTGAACACCACAATCCAAACATGACGTAAGCAACAAATACCTTAGTTCACAGTACCTACAAAACAAACTAGCTAACCTTTGATCTCCAAGAACTGCTCGAGCTCCAAAGTATCTCTTTAGTTCAGTCTCTGGATTCAGATTCCTACAGGTAATGAAAATGTATTTGTATTAAGTAGACACAGAGAATGGTGAACATTTAATAAAAAGAATTTGTATTGTCACTATTCACTGAGGTAGCACGTGGGAATCAAATATCACTATCCCTAGAGTCATCACAAATCTTAAAGTTTCTAAAATAAATACACAATTCCTCAATTTACCCTATTTTCAGATACTGGATGATAGCATGGACCAGGTTCCTGCACTTAATAGTTATTAAGTATTACAAATAATTGGAGTCTAGTTACAGGGAAACAGTCACAAATGGTTAGGCTATAACATGACAAATTAAAACTCTAATCCCTTTCTAAACTCTTTCTTACACACACTCAGAGCGAAAATAGGGTTATGGGCAGAGGAATGTTGGAAGGCATTTCAGTGGTTCCAATCAACAAATTGTGAAGATGATCCTTATGATAATGTTGGTTTTCAGTCATCTTTCTTTGGATGCTTCTACTGGTTTACAAGAGACTCAAGGTGGTTGGTTTACTTATGAAAAATCTGACTTATCAGTTATAAGTCAAAGTTTACAACAATTGATAGAAAGGTGAAAAGTTTTTCAAGCTTAAAACGTGTCTGACTGCAGAGAACCATGAGGCAGGTCTTGTGCTAGCGGAGTGAAAACATTGTCGTGGTGGAGGCAAGTACAATTATAACATTTAAAAGGCATCTGGATGGGTATATGAATAGGAGGGGTTCAAGAGGGTACAGGCCAAATGCTGGCAAATGGAACTAGATCCGTTTGGGACGTCTGGTAGGTTTGACTGAGGTGTAGGACTCTGACTACTCTCTATCTTGTTCCAGCCACAACTTATTCAGTTACCTGAGAACCAATTTGTTGGCAGGCAAAAGGCTTTTAACATCAATGAATGCTTATAGTCCAGTTCATAGACTAAGCTATACCTGGCTGCACCTGCACACAGAACCCTCGGGTTTTAATTCATCTACAAGCACTACAATTACTGCACAATTACTCAATGCATGCCTTAAGTTCCAAGTTACTTGTTTTCCAAAACATGCAGCAATCCTTTGAATCGCTTGTTCTGAAACACTTCTTCTATATTTCAGCTCCATTATAAAAAACAGAAATAAACAGATATGCTTTTTATTGTTCAATGCCTTTCACAATCTCAAGTTTTCCCAAATGCTTTACAACCATTTCGAAATGAATTTAATATCAGAAACAGGAAAGGCAAGTTTCCACAAACAGCAAAGAGATAATCAGAAATAACCTGTTTTAGTGATATTAAGTTAGACATTGATTGGGATACTAAGGAAAACTCCCTCTGCTCCTCTTAGAGGAACCACGTGAGATCTTTTAAATCTACACAAGAGTATAAAAAGATTCCATTTGAACAATACACAAAAGATAGCACCTTGACCCAGCTGCATACACTCAATATTCCACTGATATTGGGTTTAAGTGTCCAGAGTGAAAATTGAACCCACAACTTCCTAATGCTGGGATAAGAGTACTACCACTTAATCATAGCCTATACGAAAGTAACTTAGTAAAAAAGCCAACAACATACACCAATTGATGCTATTCAATCGACCAAAATGGAAAAAACCAAAGACATTACAAATCTTACATTTCTTACCTATGTTCAACATAGAGCAGTGGTCTTGATTCTGCACTGGCAGTACGTGTTTGGTAATGAAAACCATTGGGTCGCTCAAGCTCTTGTAGAATATTATCAATGTCATCAGTCACAACTTCCTGGAAATAGGACAAACACTAAGATTTAAAGACAACTCCACTTTTTGTTAAGATTGAACAGAAAGATGGCCCATTCAGGTCGAACATTGTAAATTCAAACAACTTTCGACTAAACAGATTACTGTTTACACCGTGAGCAAATATTCTGTTCACGTTCATTCAATACAACACTTCACAAAATAGAAAAACTAGTTGTGGCAAAAGAGCTGACGAAACACCACACAACATCACCTGGGTGTCATCAGGAGTACTGTTGCGGTTTTTCTTTTTCTTTTTCTTCCGTTTGGGCTTGTTATGTGAATTTGTCTGAAAATTAAAACAAAATGTTTCTTCAGCATCTTCAATGAAAAATTCAAATGATGTACCTCTTTAAAATATATAAATAGAAAACAGTAAAACTAAATTTGAGGCAATGATGTAACAGTAATACCAATGAAAAGACAGGACATTTTGAACTTCAAGCACATCCATGATGCTTTTCGTGCAGTGATGCAAAACATGTTTTTTCATAAAGAAAAAAGTCTTCGAGGTGGAATTTGACATGCAAATTCAGGTCAATCGTTACTGCAAGAAAATACTTTTCACTTACACATTCAGACTGTTTTCAAAAAGGTGATTAGTTGAGCAATGACTTTAAAGATACAAATTGGGCTAAACAACTCCTTGCCTTCGAGGATACACACCCTGTTCCAGAATACACATGAGCAATACCATCTGAACTGTAGTTAAATTTGACACAATGGAACAAAACTAAAATTCTTCTGTTTTGGAGTGAATTCTATCAGACTTAAATCATTGTTCCATTAAAAGCAATGTTTGTACAAATGCTTTACCACACAATTTCTCAAAGGCTGAGGGATGAAGCGCAAGTGCTGTAAATTTTAGTTGCTGAAATTTTACCTGCAAAACATCAGACTCATTTTCCAATTCTTCATTTTCTTTTTCAAGTTCTTCATTTTCTATATTCTGCATTGTTTCAATTTGATCATTGTCCCCAGTTGAAGAGTCCTTGAGCCTAAGGTTTATACCATCTGACTCCTCCATAAGATGTTTCTCCTTAGTTGCATCAGTCTCACCATCAGCTTCACTTTTCTACAGAAACATAAAACAAGAAAAAGCTTAATCATACAGCATGGAAACAGATGCGTCAGTCCAACTAGTCCAAGCTGACAATATTTGCTAAACTAAACTAGTCCCACTTGCATGCATTTGATCCCTATCCCTCCAAACCTGTCCTATTCATCTCTTTATCCAAAATGTCTTTTAAACATTCTAACTATACCTGCAACCACCACTTCCTCTGGCAGTTCATTCCACATACTAACCACACTATATGAAAAAAGTTGCCTGTCGTGTCTTTTCTAAATCTTTCTCCCACCTTGGGAAAAGACCATTGCTATTCACCTTATCTATGCCCCTCATGATTTTATGAACTTCTACAAGGTCACCCCTCAACCTCTTTCAGCCAGCAAAAAAAAGTCCCAGTGTATTTTTATGAATCAAAGTCTCCATTCCCAGCGACATCCTGGTAAATCTGTTCTGAACCCTCACAGTTTAACAATATAAACCGAAAGAACTGTGGATGCTGGAAGTCAGAAACAAAAACAGAAATTGCTGGAAAAGCTCAGCAGGTCTGGCAGAATCTGTGGAAAAAAATCAGTTAACGTTTCAGATTCACTGACCCTTCCTCAGAACGAGTTTCCATTCCACAGATGCTGGCAGAAGTGCTGAGCTTTTCTAGCAATTTGCTTTTGTTTCCAGTTTAAATAACATCCTTCCTAGAGCAAGGTGACCAGAACTGCATACAGCACTCCCCCAGATGAGGCCTCACCCACGTTCTGTACAACCTCAATACTTCAATCCAATTTCTATACTCAAAAGATGAGCATTAAAGACAAGTGTACTAAATGGCTTTTAACCACCCTGACTAACTGTGACACAAATTTCAAACAATTATGCATTCGAACCATTAGGTCTCTGTTCTACACTACCCAAAGTTCTACCATTATTTGTAAACATCCTGTCCATGTTTATACTAACAAATGTAATACCTCACATTACCGTCACGTAATGTCGCCTGCCACTCCTCAGTCCATTAATCATTATCTGTAATCTTAGATAACCTCGACAGCCCACTGTACCACCAACTTTGGTGCCATCCGCAAATTTATTAACTATGCCCCCTATACTTTCATCCAAGTAGTTTTCTATAAATGACAAACAGAAGTGAAGAGTACTGATTCCTGCGGCACATCGTTGGTGACAGGTTTCCAATCTTCCGCCTTGGAACTCTCCAACCACAAGGGATGAACTCAGATTTCTCCAGTTTCCTCATTTCCCCTCCCCCCACCTTATCTCAGTCCCAACCCTCGAACTCAGCACCACCTTCCTAACCTGCAATCTTCTTCCTGACCTCTCCGCCCCCACCCCACTCCAGCCTATCATCCTCACCTTGACCTCCCTCCACCTATCGCATTTCCAACGCCCCTCCCCAAGTCCCTCCTCCCTACCTTTTATCTTTTATCTTTCCTCATTCCTGAAGAAGGGCTTATGCCCAAAACATCGATTCTCCTGTTCCCTGGATGCTGCCTGACCTGCTGCACTTTTCCAGCAACACATTTTCAGCTCTGATCTCCAGCATCTGCAGTCCTCACTTTCTCCTCTTCCAATCTGAAAAACAAACCTCCACCTCGTCTCCTACCGTGAAGCCAATTTTGTGTCGAATTAGCAAACTCCCCGTCAATCACTCTCCCCTTCCTCTGTGGCCCCTCACCAGCTGGGGCAGACTTCCAGCTGCCGCTTTATTTCTCCTATTCCTCCGTCGTTTCCCTGTTGGAGCGGGTTCCAGCGGCTTCTCCTCTTCCTCCTCCTGGTCGACAAAGTGATTCAGCGGCTCTTGTATCCGCTCCCCGCGTAACTTCCGCAGGCTCCTGGACGACATAGTTGACCTCCTTTTGTTTGTCTGTCCGGCCTCCCTCCCAACTCCAGGCCCAGGCTCAGACCCAGACCCCAGGCCTGCTCTCCGTCTCCGTGACGGCACCCGGCTCAAAACCCCACTGCGCACGCGCCGCTTCCACCGGAACTCCGCCCGCCAGGGACCGGAAGTGCCTGAAGAAGACGCAGCGCGTGGGTGGCGTTCACCAGCGAAAGAGGCGGATTATATCGAAAATGTGAGGGACTTCAGTGAGAAAGTCTGAGAAGTAAATGTGGGATATAAACAGAAAGCGCCAGGGGGAGAAAAAAAACCTCAGTAGGTCCTCAGCATCTGTGGAGAAAGAAATAGAGTAAACTGTTTGGAGTTTGCTAATGACTCTACTTCAGAGTGAGTCCCCTTTCCACAAACTGAATCAATCTCAGAATATCCCTACAGTGTGGAAGGAAACCATTCGGCCCATCGAGTCTGCACCAACCCTCTGAAGAGCATCCCATCCATATCACCCTGCATTTCCCAAAGCCAATCCACCTAACCTGCACGTAGAGTCTTCTTTGGATTCCTCCCACAGTACAAACTCCACACAGACAGACACCCGAAGTTGGAATCAAACCCAGCTTCCTGGCGCCATGATGCACCACTGCTAACCATTTGGCCACCGTGCCGACCGATCCTAAAACTGCCTCTTCTTAAACTGGGATATCATTTTCTATTTCTATCAGTAGATATTTGACCACCCTGAATAAAAAGAATCGGACTGCAGGTATCAACTCAATTTTCATATCCAATTTTCAATGTTTTGATTGAACCTGTTTCCACCACACACTCAGGTAGTACGTTCCAGAACCATAAGTTCTACCAAAAAGCATTTCCACATAATTTTTATTGCTTTTACAAATTACTGAAAATCACTATGCCTTGCTTTTGAATTTTTTACAAGTGGGAAAACCTTTTAATGACTTTTGCTCGTATAATTTCAGGTCCCTATGCTGCTGCAACTGCTTTTGAGTTGTCAATATTTTGTAATCACTGTATTCAAAAGTATTATGGCACATCTCTGGAGCAAGTGGGACTTTAACCTAGGCCTCCTGGCTCAGAGGTAGAGACACTACAACGCAAGAGACTTTAAAATATGCCCAGGATTTTACATTCGGTAGATAATTTTAATCAACCAGTTCAGACATGTTATGATACACCTCTGGAGCAGGTGGGATTTGAACCAGGCTCTTCTGGACCAGAAGTAGGGATGCTATCACTACAGTACAAAATCCCTTTTTAGCATACATATTTATAACCACACTCCAGTCATGTTATAACCCAGGTTATAACCCTGGAACTGGTGGTCCTCGCTCAGAGGTAGGCACACCACTGCTAAACCACAGAATTGTCTTCATGTGGGAATCATACTCTTGATTTTATACGGTATTCCCTACCAAAATGTATCGTTCACCCTTCTTTGTATTGAACTTAATCTGTCACCTATCTGCCTGCGCCACCAAATTGTCTTTATTCTTTTGCAATTCTACGATGTCCTAACAGTCTTCAATGCTTTCTAGTCTTTTAATCATCTGTAAATTTTGAATTTTGTCCTGTATACCAAGGTCTAGACCATTGACATATACCAGGAAAAGCAATTGTCCTAATGCTGACTCCTGGGAATTTCAATACAAACCTTCCCTAGCCTAAAAATCATTCTGTAATTATTACTGTCTGTTTGTTACTCATCCAATTGTAACATACCAGATCAGATCCCCTAACGTATATTATGGCGATAGCCTCGGCCCTAATTTTTATCTTTCTTTAAAAGGCAATTGGAAGGCATTGCGTTCCAGATATAATTCAATTGGCCCACCACTAAGCTTTAATCAAATCACTTTTATTCTTGCAACAGAGTTAAATTACAATAAAAAGAAGAATTGGCATAACTTTATTCTATTGAAACACTTAACAAGATAATGAATTATTTAACCACTAATTATCAACTGTTCCAATGTATGCAGCATACCATATACACACCATTGGCAAAGTCAATTCAGCAAAACAGTTATTTTTCTCACGTGCTGTCTCTCTCCAGCCCAGTAGAAAGAAACGCCAAAAGAAAAAATCTGCACCTTTTGATTGTAAAGAGGAAACCTCTCTGTCTAGCCTTCACTTTAGCAGTAAAGAACTCTAGCTTTCAGCTCCATAAGCCAGCAAAACCACCATCTAACCGAAAGCAAAACCAAAATCCAATTGGGTCTATATGAGTCTGACCCCACCCATTCACGATTATTTAGTAAAATATTCAGGGAGAACTCAAAGCTGTTTACCAACTGCCTGTCTGAAGGAGATATTTCTCCACCACTGTGCCAACATCCTCTGCAAGAGAAACAGGACAGAACACATCTTTTAAAAGAACAGCATTGCCACACAATTTTGTTTTCATGTTACTGCTGTCCCTTTTATTCATTAAGGTCTACCTTTGCGCCCAGGTCTGTTGCTTGGCACTGTACAAATACCTTCCAATGTCTGTTTATATCACAGGAACAGCATTGCCATGATCAACCTTTCTGTTACCTCTTGAGAAATCATTTGCAAGTTAATTATACATGATCATTTCTTGGGAAACAGATGCTGGTTCTCCTTAATTAACCTGCATTTCTTCAAGTGACTCTTAATTTTATCCCAAACAATTGTGTTCATAAGGTTTCCCGACAACCAAAGTTAAACTGACTGGTATGGAGTTGCCTGCTTTCTCTTCCATTTAAAGCCCTTTGTAAGTCTCTTGTATCAAACATCATTCCTTAACCAACAGACAGACAATTAGTAGATTTGGATTAAGTTACACTTCGAAAACTTCTTTAAAAGTTCTTCTAATCTCCTTATATTTCCAGGTAGGAAGACGGAAACAACAAAGAAGGGTGTAGTTCTACTCAATTTTTTAAAAACTTCTGTTTTTGGGAAATGCTTTACTGCTGCTGAGCAAGCCAAGATTAAGAGCATACAATTTTATAAACATCATAAACAACAAATGACCTAACTCAGTCAGCATCCAAACAGTTTAATATTAACCTTTTTAATCACTTGTGGGTGTAGCTGACTGGGCCAGCATTTAATGCCCATCCCTATTTGCCCTTGAGAAAGTGGTAATTAGCTGCCTTCTTGAACCACTGCAGTTCATGTGCTGCAGATAGAAATTTATGCAAGTGTTTTTTTTATCAACCTAAAAGAGGATTTTAATTAAATCTAAGGAGATGATCGTTAGGGTATCACGGATGGAGAATGATGTGTACAAACATTTTTTTTAAAAAATAACTACGCTATTTTGACTTACTTTCTGTGTAATGCCATTGCCCCATTTTGATGATCAATAAAACAGTTGTCTTTAAAATGCCAAGTGGACACAATTAAAAATGGAATAATAAGGCTCCTTGTACATTATACTATGCAGTTTACACTATTGGCTTCATTTCTCAGAGTAAAGGTTCTGCACATTTTTCTCAAATGAGGAACACGAGAGAGATGTGAAAGGACCCAATCTTGTATTATTATTATTAAGGAATCTATGAAAGTGTTCATTCAGTTTTTGCAGTGAGCTGTATCCATTATAAATATTCTGTTTAATACAGGTTCAGAATTGATTAGTCAAAGCGCCTCTTTCCGTGCTGTGATACCCTATGACTTTATTAATCTTTGTCCTATTCTGAAAATGAAAATATGAAAAAGTGTGGTTCCACATACTAAAGAAGGTAACGTAATCTTTACATGTGTGCTGGAAAGAGATACCATAACTGACTCTCCATGTGTATAGCTGAAAATGTGTTGCTGGAAAAGCGCAGCAGGTCAGGCAGCATCCAGGGAACAGGAGAATCAACGTTTCAGGCATAAGCCCTTCTTCAGGAATGAGGAAAGTTTGTCCAGCAGGCTAAGATAAAAGGTAGGGAGGAGGGACTTGGGGGAGGGGCGTCGGAAATGTGATAGGTGGAAAGAGGTCAAGGTGAGGGTGATAGGTCAGACTGGGGTGGGGGGCGGAGAGGTCAGGAAGAAGATTGCAGGTTAGGAAGGCGGTGCTGAATTCGATGGATTTGACTGAGACAAGATGGGGGGGGGGGGGGGAATGAGGAAACTGGTGAAATCCGAGTTCATCCCTTGTGGTTGGAGGGTTCCTAGGCGGAAGATGAGGCGCTCTTCCTCCAACTGTCGTTTTGTTGTGGTCTGGCGATGGAGGAGTCCAAAGACCTGCATATCCTTGGTGGAGTGGGAGGGGGAGTTGAAATGTTGAGCCACAGGGTGGTTGGGTTGGTTGGTCCGGGTGTCCCAGAGGTGTTCTCTGAAACGCTCCGCAAGTAGGCGGCCTGTCTCCCCAATATAGAGGAGGCCACATTGGGTGCAGAGGATGCAATAGATGATGTGTGTGGAGGTGCAGGTGAATCTGTGGCGGATATGGAAGTTTCCTTTGGGGCCTTGGAGGGAGGTGAGGGGGGAGGTGTGGGCGCAAGTCTTGCACCTCCTGCGGTTGCAGGGGAAGGTGCCGGGAGTGCAGGTTGGGTTGGTGTGGGGGTGTGGATCTGACTAGGGAGTGGTCTTTACGGAATGCTGATAGGGGAGGGGAGGGAAATATATCCTTGGTGGTGGGGTCCGTTTGGAGGTGGCAGAAATGACGGCGGATGATGCGCTGTACATGGAGATTGGTGGGGTGGTAGGTGAGGACCAGTGGGGTTCTGTCCTGGTGGCGGTTGGAGGGGCGGGGCTCAAGGGCGGAGGAGCGGGAAATGGAAGAGATGCGGTGGAGGGCATCGTCGACCACGTATGGGGGGAAATTGCGGTCCTTGAAGACGGAGGCCATCTGGGTTGTGCGCTTTTGGAACTGGTCCTCCTGGGAGCAGATGCGGCGGAGTCGAAGGAATTGGGAGAATGGGATGGCGTTTTTACAGGGGGCAGGGTGGGAGGAGGTGTAGTCCAGGTAGCTGTGGGAGTCGGTCGGTTTGTAGTAGATGTCCGTGTTGATTCGGTCGCCTGAGATAGAAATAGAAAGGTCGAGGAAGGGGAGGGAGGAATCTGAGACTGTCCAGGTGAATTTGAGGTCGAGGTGGAAGGTGTTGGTGAAGTGGATGAACTGTTCAACCTCCTCGTGGGAGCATGAGGCGGCGCCGATACAGCCCGCCCCTCCAACCGCCACCAGGACAGAACCCCACTGGTCCTCACTTACCACCCCACCAATCTCCATGTACAGCGCATCATCCGCCGTCATTTCCGCCACCTCCAACCGGACCCCACCACCAAGGATATATTTCCCTCCCCTCCCCTATCAGCATTCCGTAAAGACCACTCCCTCCGTGACTCCCTCGTCAGATCCACACCCCCCACCAACCCAATCTCCACTCCCGGCACCTTCCCCTGCAACCGCAGGAGGTGCAAGACTTGCGCCCACACCTCCCCCCTCACCTCCCTCCAAGGCCCCAAAGGAAACTTCCATATCCGCCACAGATTCACCTGCACCTCCACACACATCATCTATTGCATCCTCTGCACCCAATGTGGCCTCCTCTATATTGGGGAGACAGGCCGGCTACTTGCGGAGCGTTTCAGAGAACACCTCTGGGACACCTGGACCAACCAACCCAACCACCCTGTGGCTCAACATTTCAACTCCCCCTCCCACTCCACCAAGGATATGCAGGTCTTTGGACTCCTCCATCGCCAGACCACAACAAAACGACGGTTGGAGGAAGAGCGCCTCATCTTCCGCCTAGGAACCCTCCAACCACAAGGGATGAACTCGGATTTCACCAGTTTCCTCATTTCTCCTCCCCCCATCTTGTCTCAGTCAAATCCATCGAATTCAGCACCGCCTTCCTAACCTGCAATCTTCTTCCTGACCTCTCCGCCCCCCACCCCAGTCTGACCTATCACCCTCACCTTGACCTCTTTCCACCTATCACATTTCCGACGCCCCTCCCCCAAGTCCCTCCTCCTTACCTTTTATCTTAGCCTGCTGGACAAACTTTCCTCATTCCTGAAGAAGGGCTTATGCCCGAAACGTCGATTCTCCTGTTCCCTGGATGCTGCCTGACCTGCTGCGCTTTTCCAGCAACACATTTTCAGCTCTGATCTCCAGCATCTGCAGACCTCACTTTCTCCCCTCCATGTGTATACCTGAGTTAATCAATAGATGGAGCCCTTGTATGGGATGCTAGCTTTTCAGTTCTAGTGGATATTTCTGTTTTTAATTGTTAAAAATCAATGTAAATCTAAGTAAAAATCAAAGGGGGCATGATTCTCAACCTTTTTGCTGTCTAATCAATTTATGATCATATGAACCACACACTCTGGAATTCTGTTTGAATTTCTTGCTCCATCCTCTCCCACTTTCAAATCCTCTTTAATCTGATGCAAGGTGTGTGATTTATATATATTTTAATATGATTTATTTTAGAGATTGAATTTTCAATGAGTGGCTTGTGGGTTTGGTTTGTGTCTCTGGACAAGTTTAATAATTAACTTGTAAGTATTTCTGTAGTCACGGTGATTTCTTTTAAGAACAATAGTATGAAAGAAAGAGAGAGAATTCCTGGACAGTAATATAGTTTTGTTTTAATTTTATGTGTTTTACGTGAATAGTGTGCACAGTTGTGCAAAGGCTTCAGTTGGAATAATCTGGATTTCTATTTGGCTTGGGAAAATACCCACAGCTTAAGGAAAGCCCTTTTTTGTTTTCAGTTTTGAAGACGTCTTAACTGAAGTTGATGCATAAGATAATTGCTCATGAAGAAAGTGGATAGTTTATAACTTTTAAGAAATAAATTACCTCAGTTGAGGAATTTAGTTTGAAAGTTCCAGACCAGAAGTGTCTGCTTAAAACCCCAAGGCAGAGAGTCTGAGCCTTATCTTGTGTCTCAATTTGTAAGTTGTTCCAACATACATCATTGTCAAAAGTGAGAGAAATTCTCAGTCAGCAATGTGGTGGAAAGAAATTAGAGCCTATATCATCACTAGCCATAGCTCCACTTACAACATGCAGATAAAATCATATGTTGTCATAGCAACACAGGTTCCTATCTAGTAGCTAGATTGCTGTCAATTAGGCTCAATCCACGTTCTGCGTGGATGGATTCGGAGCCTGCTTCCTTGGCCAGCCCATGGTGGAGGTTATTGTGTTGTGGGTCGGGTATGAACTGAAGTGGCTTTAATTTTTTTTTAAATTCACTCCTCCATATTCTCAAATGTTCTTCAGGCCTTAGGTAGTTTTTGAAGAAAGATCTGGACCATTGTTTGGTTGATTGATATTTTGAAGCTGAAAATCCCATTAAAATGTATTTAAATGCACAAACTAAATACCATTAAAAATCACTAATGTTGTAATTTTTATTTCTACCACTAAAAATAGTTGTATGCACCCTGTGTAAAATAGAATTTTTTAAGCCCTAAATTCAGTGACCATTTCCTGCCAAGCAACCATATCATCCATTTTGGAAACCAAACTTCCCTGTTATTTCCAACACCAAACCCCAACATGTCAGAGAAAACCAGCAACAAATTAATAGCACAAACATTATTCTCTCTCAGGTTGGAGGCAACGAAGGAGAGAATCATGCCAGATCCTCATGTTTATAACCATGCTGCAGTCCCAGAACGAGCAGAACCTTTCTTTCTTTCGACCAGTCATTCTCTTTCCACCTCCCCCAAAACCATCTAGTGCACATCACTTCCCATCTAAAATACCAGCCTCATCCCAGTAAAGAAGTCTTTCCATCTCCCCCAAAATCATATAGTACACACCACTTCCCCATCGTAAATACCAGTCTCATCCTGGTAGTCTCTTTTCAGGAATGAGAGTGGCTATCAATTAATACAGCAGTTCAGAAAAAGGAAAAAACTAAAGGTTGAAAGAAGGATTTGTATAATCTCAGCCCATGCAATGCTGAATTAATTTACAGATTTTCCTTGCTCAAATTTAGATTTTAATCCAATGGAAGAGAAGCTATAATTCCTATAATAGTATTTAATACTTAGAAGTGGTAAGTGGTTTATGTATGTGGAAATGGAAAGGGCTGGATAAAAAACATTGATGAGACAAATATTGCTGGAAAGGTTGGTGAGACATAAATACACTTGTCTAATATGCAAGTGTTGACAGTTCCATTTATTGAGGAAGGAAGTGATATTTATGGCCAAACCAAATAATAATCACAAATCTTGTGAACCCCAAGTAGGCTACATACTCGGGGTTCTAAAAAGCTGAGAGATTTTCTCATTAGGCCTCCATTAGTCAACATGATTAGCATTTATTCATGTTGATGATGCATGGAAATAACATATAAAACAATTGTGTTCATAGAAATACATTGAGAATGTTACAATCGTGGCTTGTCATGGTCATATAGACTTTGCTGTGACTTGCTTTCATTCTGGAAGCCGTTAAAATACAAGTACGCATCCCTTTATCCGAAATGCTTGGGACCAGCTGTTTTGCGGAAATCGGAATTTTGCGGTTTTCGGAACTAATGTAGTGTCCCCTGCAGGGTGCAGGGCAGCAACCCATAATCAAACATAAATACTGCAGCAAAAACTTTTGAATGCTGACACTAAGCGGGTAGAAGTACTACCATGCTTTATTTATAGAATAGTGTACTGATAAATGAAATACATCAACCATAAATATTCAACATTTTATTTCCATAAAAAACATTACAAGAGAAACATTAGGTTAATTCAAACATATACAGCTTCAGCACTATGGCTGGTGGCGGTTTAAAACACTTCTTCAAGTGTCATCTGTCTCATTAACATAGGTTTCTGTCTAAGCAATCTCTCTTTAATTGAGTAAATTGCCATAGTCTCTTGCTCACTGGTAAGTGAACATTGTTCAAGGCCAGCAATTAACTGATCACACATTTTCACCATACCATAAATGGGGATCTTTTCCAACTCATCACTACTCTCCTCACACTTATCTGTACAGGAACCCGTATTTAAAACCATTGCAGCAATGTTCCCATCATTCAAGGAATGCACGACAGGCACATCATTGTCAATGTTCAGCATTTCTTTGATGTCAGCTTCATGTAATTTATTTACACTTTCGTCCGATAAATTTTGTGCATAAGTAACAAGACTTGCTATCATATTTTTCTCTTCAGTGACATGAAATCCTTCAAACTCTTCAACTGCAGGTTCATTGACAAGAAACATTGTTGTCGCCAGAGTCTGTGCCAAACATTTGTTAATGTTGCTTTATCAACATCATTCCAAGCATCAGCAACTGCATAAATGGCATCCTTAAGACTAAAATCTTTCAGGAAGTCTTGAATTCCTATCTCTCTGTTGACTGCAGCAAGCATATGTTTAAAAATCTAGTCTTTATATTTGTTCTTCATGGAGCGTAAAATTCTTGTTCACAAGGCTGTAATACTGATGTCACATTCGGGGGCAAGTAAATGCCAAAAATGTTACTTTTCACAAGCTGTTCGGCAGGGGGATGTGTGGAGCATTTTTCCAGGAACAACAAAATTTTACAGTTTTCTTCCAGTCCAGCTTGTCTGCAATGAGCTGGTGCCGCTGGTACGAAGTGTTTACTGAACCAGTCAGAAAGAATTTCTCTGGTTACCCATGCTTTCTTGTTTGCATAATAATGCACAGGCAAATTGCGTACACCTTTAAGACATCTTGGATGTTTTCTTTTCCCAATCACTGCCAATTTCACCTTGTGAGTGTGCCAGCATCATTGACACACCCAAGAATAGTTAATCTGTCCTTAGTTTCCTTAAAAGCTGTTGGTGCTTTCGTATCAGCCGTTGCTAATGTTTTTCTCGGAACATAGCGCCAGTAGAGAGCTGTTTCATCAGCATTGTAAATTTGTTCAGGACTAAGGCTTTCGTCAGATATCAGCTTGGCAAATTCACCAACATAATTTTCAGCTGCTGCATGGTCAGCAGAAGCCTTTTCGCCACAGATTTTCAGGTATTTCACACCATTACGCTTCTTGAATTTCTGCAGCCAACCTTCTGAATATTGACATTCGCCTTTAATGTCCAGTTCATTACGATATTTTCTAGCTTGTTTCATGACCATCAAACCAGTCAGTGGCATATATTCACTTCTTCGTTGTCTAATCCACTCCATCAACACACGGTTAAGATCTTTATTTTTTGCCCTTCGCAGTGTTTTCCTATTTTTCATTAGTTGATGGTCATCACTGTCACCTTAAAACTTCAGTAACTTGTCTTTCTGTTTCTTCATAGACTGTGCTAGTTCCGACATCATATTCTTCAGTAAGACGCCACACAGCCACACCACAATCAAGCTTCTGCAATAACTCTACTTTCTGCATTATTGATAATGATAGATGCTTCCTTTTCTTTATATTATTGTTAGCCATAGATGTACCTGCACCTCTTTTTGACATTTTCACTCTAAAACTAAACAAATTAGCACAGTAAATACAATATATAACTGATGCCTCCGAGTGCTGGGTCATGTCACCATGTGGGTCGAGTGGGTGTGACCTTTGCCTGCCAAGAAAACCTCGTGATGTTATGCAGACATGACTAACGCTGCACACTCCATGAAAATCTTCAGTTTTCGGAGCTTTTTGGTTTTTGGATGCTCGGATAAAGGGATACGTACCAGTATATTACATCAAAAATGATGTCAAAACTGTCCAGCTGAATTGTGTGGACTCAGAGCTAGTGGAGAGTCAGCTACTGTAAAAGGTAACAATAAAGAATCAGAACAGCAGTTTGCAGTTTAAATTACTGGAGAAATCAGGATGGTTGTGAGCGTTCCAGTACCTCATGCTGTGGAAATGAAAGACAATGAAAATTGTAATTTCTTCAGTCTCAGTGGCAAAACTTTGAGGTAGCTACTTAATTGAATAAGAAGCCTGAACGAATAAAAATAGCAATTCCATTGAATAGGTCACTATTTGGAAAAATTAGTGCAGAGAAAAGAGACTGAAACAAGCTGTATTGCACCCTTGACCATATTAAGGGGCAGAGCGGCCTTTGTGTGGAGCCACGGAAAATGGGGGAGATACTAAATGAATATTTTGCATCAGTATTTACTGTGGAAAAGGATATGGAAGATATAGACTGTGGGGAAATAGATGATGACATCTTGCAAAATGTCCAGAATACAGAGGAGGAAGTGCTGGATGTCTTGAAACGGTTAAAAGTGGACAAATCCCCAGGACCTGATCAGGTGAACCTGAGAACTCTGTGGGAAGCTAGAGAAGTGATTGCTGGGTCTCTTGCTGAGATATTTGTATCATCGATAGTCACAGGTGAGGTGCTGGAAGACTGGAGGTTGGCAAACGTGGCGCCACTGTTTAAGAAGGGCGGTAAAGACAAGCCAGGGAACTATAGACCAGTGAGCTTGACCTCGGTGGTGGGCAAGTTGTTGGAGGAAATCCTGAGGGACAGGATGTACATGTATTTGGAAAGGCAAGGACTGATTCAGGATAGTCAACATGGCTTTGTGCATGGGAAATCATGTCTCACAAACTTGATTGAGTTTTTTGAAGAAGTAACAAAGAAGATTGATGAGGGCAGAGCAGTAGATGTGATCTATATGGACTTCAGTAAGGCGTTCGACAAGGTTCCCCATGGGAGACTGATTAGCAAGGTTAGATCTCATGGAATACAGGGAGAACTAGCCATTTGGATATAGAACTAGCTCAAAGGTAGAAGACAGAGGGTGGTGGTGGAAGGTTGTTTTTCAGACTGGAGGCCTGTGACCAGTGGAGTGCCACAAGGATTGGTGCTGGGCCTTCTACTTTTTGTCATTTACATAAATGATTTGGATGTGAGCATAAGAGGTACAGTTAGTAAGTTTGCAGATGACATCAAAATTGGAGGTGTAGTGGACAGCGAAGAAGGTTATCTCAGATTACAACAAGATCTGGACCAGATAGGCCAACGGGCTGAGAAGTGGCAGATGGAGTTTAATTCAGATAAATGTGAGGTGCTGCATTTTAGGAAAGCAAATCTTAGCAGGACTTATACACTTAATGGTGAGGTCCTAGGGAATGTTGATGAACAAAGAGACCTTGAGTATTGAGTACAGGAGTTGGGAGGTCATGTTGCGGCTGTACAGGACATTGGTTAGGCCACTGTTGGAATATTGCGTGCAATTCTGGTCTCCTTGCTATCGGAAAGATGTTGTGAACTTGAAAGGGTTCAGAAAAGATTTACAAGGATGTTGCCAGGGTTGGATGATTTGAGCTATAGGCTGAACAGTTTAGGGCTGTTTTCCCTGGAGCGTCGGAGGCTGAGAGGTGACCTTATAGAGGTTTACAAAATTATGAGGGGCATGGATAGGATAAATAGACGGTCTTTTCCCTGGGGTGGGGGAGTCCAGAAGTAGAGGGCATAGGTTTAGGGTGAGGGGGAAAGATATAAAAGACACCTAAGAGTGAAAATGTCTTTTCATATTCCCTCTTTAAGCTAGGATTCATATGCATATTATGAATATGTTCATATGAGAGAAAACATTCTTGAACCTCAGCAAGTGACAAGACCTAACATAGAGGATGGTACATGTCGGGAATGAGCTGCCAGAGGAAGTGGTGGAGGCTGGTACAATTTCAACATTTAAGAGGCATTTGGATGGGTATATGAATAAGAAGTGTTTGGAGGGATATGGGCTGGATGCTGGCAGGTGGGACTAGATTGAGTTGGGATATCTGTTCGGCATGGACGGGTTGGACCGAAGGGTATTATTCCATGCTGTACATCTCTATGACTCTAGATTTTTTTTTTTTACAGATCTTGAAAGTCTGCCTGGTGAATATCTACATGAGTATTAGACAAACTCTGCATCTGCCATGAAGAATTCTACCTACAAGTACAGTCTGAAATATAAGACAGAGAACCTGCAGCCCTAGCAACCCACAAAGTACCAAACAACAGAAAGATAGACAAGAAAGACAAGCAATTATTCTTTAGGGAGCTGGCAGCTGATAAAAAAAAGTATCATAACAGGACAATAGAAGAAAATGTGTGACAGAAGAAAAAGATGTAATTGAAAATACTTGGGTCAAGTACATATATCGTGCATTTATAGTGTTAGGGTTTCCTGTTGATCCTGACAAGGTGAGAGGTGTAGCAGGAATGCAGCAAAGATCAGATGTGAAAGTAGAACAATAATTGGTTGGAATTTGTGAACTACCTAGCAAAGTTCCTGTCTCGTGGGTCATCAGAGTGTCAACCTCTACACAAACTCACTGCTTAAGATGTACAGCCTTCACTTGAATCAAAAGAAAGAGCAACATCAACTTACCATACTCTGGAAGTCATCAGCACAGCAAAGACACTGCATCTGAAAGACAATGACTGACATTCCCTGGAGAAAGAACATTGCCGCAGGACTGAGCAGATACCAACTCACACATATCCTTAAAGGATTGAAGCACTTTAGAAAATATGAATGAAAAGCAATATATGGAGACTGAAAAAATT
Organism: Chiloscyllium plagiosum; assembly: GCF_037043375.1. Classification (NCBI taxonomy): domain Eukaryota; kingdom Metazoa; phylum Chordata; class Chondrichthyes; order Orectolobiformes; family Hemiscylliidae; genus Chiloscyllium; species Chiloscyllium plagiosum. The sequence continues at coordinate 33,743,122 of NW_028270155.1, read as the reverse complement.
GAGACTGACGATAAATAGTAGTGTTTGTTCAATATTTATAGGATAACTTGTAATTACAAATAATAGTGCATGCATTTTTTTTAAATAAAGTGTGATGTTTGGAGAAATGCATTTGTACATTGTAACGTACCACTGTCATGTGATCTCTGCTCCAGCTTGCTTTCACGTTAGAAGTAGTGGACTTTAAAACACATTAAATAAAACAAATTAAGATGGTGAGTGAAAATGTATTTTCATATTCCCTCTTTAAGCTAGGATCCATATGCAAATTATGAATATGTTCATATGATGAGAAAACAGATTTGAACCTCAGCAAGTGACAAGTCAAAAATAAATGGCGGGAAGCCTGCAAAAACTGAAAGCAAAATGTGTATATGTTCTCTTTCATTTAAACAGGAATTAGTCTACACAAAATCCAAGCAAAGACTTAAAAGTTGATTAGAATAATGAAGATCTTATTTTATTAAGCAGCAGTTAACAGCAATCCAGTATATTTGTGAATAGATGAGAAGCATGTCTGCAGGAGAGATTGGGTTTAAAAAAAAGATGCCTTTTAAAAATGAAGCTAACCAAGAAAGGAATGGATACAAATCAGTGGTGCCTGCCCTAAAAAAGCAACGAGACACGAGAAAATCAGAAAATTAAGGTACCCTAGAGGAATAAACAGAGGCATTACTTCAAAGTTCTAAGAGGCAGGCTTGGTACAAAAGAAAAAGATGTTGGTTTCAGACAGTTATCTGATGTGCTGTTGACAAAGTTGAGAGTTATACTGCTACCTGTGTTGCACATTGAGGTCAGTCATAGTATTTAGAAGATTTTTTTAGTTTTTGAGAGAAGTAAAATCTAGCAAAGTGCTCAATCTTAAGAAAATCAGTGTGGAGCCAACAAACAGTTTCGGGGTGCAGATTACTTGTCTATTAATCAAATATTGTAAAGTGGGAGGAAAATAGATTTATATCTGTGATCAATGCATTATATTGTGAGGACATTTCTTATTCAATACAAGTAAGATTCTTCTTCTTACTTCCAATTACCTTGCTGCAGTGAAACAATGAATGAACATCGCTTGTTAAATATGCAGTATGACCACATTGAACATCAGGAGATGAGCTTTAACTGCTGATTGAAATATAAACACAGATAACATACATAAACAGGAAATTGTGTATGCTTATTCTGCAAGTATACCCAAATTATTTTAGATAAATAGACCCCTATTTTAAAAAGCATGAGGTAAGGACAAGAGGGAGAAAAGATTTGGAGGGAGAAAAACAGGAAAAGAGGTCAATTCTTCACAAGAATTATTATATTAAATGTTTTGATGACAAGAACTATTGGCTATAAACAGGTATTTGTATTTGATATAACATTCCTCGACAATCCAGTTCCACTAATATGCTAATAAACGCCTCGTTGGTCACAAATGACTTGGAGGAAGGAAGCAAGTGTATTATGGCCATATTTTCAGAACATATAAATGTAGGTGAAAAAGCAAGTCGCGAGAGGAATACAGTTTACAAAGAGATATTGCCAGCTTAAGGAAGTGAGGAAATTGAGTATAATGTGGGACAACATGAAGCTGTTAATTTTGGAAGGGAGAAAAAAAGAACGAAGCACTATTTAAATAGACGAAAACTGCAGAGAGCTGCGTCACAAAGGAACTTAAGGAAGGCTGAATCAGGCAGATTTCCTCCTACCTCACTTAAACAACAGAACAATAATTTATTTCCCAATTCAAATGTATTGCTATCAATGTCCCTTTTAAGCTACATGGCTGCTCGAAAGATACACTGTGTGATGCATTCACTTCTCTAGCTGCTACCAAGCAGAAACATCAGAGGTCCGCAGAGGCTGGAAAAATCAAAGGGAACATAGATTACTATCGCTTTGCCTCCTCTAATTTTTATCTTCCCATCACTTTGGTTTTCACTGCCATCCAAGGCACCCTTTCTATTTCCCATCAACAGTGCCCTGTTCAGACATAGAACACAAAATGTGTTTGTTGATAGAATCTGTGGATGAGTGCCATGGCTCTCAGAATTCCATGGCTGTTCTCTGTTTGGCTTGTCCTATAATGGTCGTGTTGTCCCAGTCCTACCGCAAATTCAACCCAAACTCTGGGTCAGTTATGTGGATGACACCTTTGTAATCATTAAAAACACAGAAATAGACAACACACACCAGATCATCAACTCCACACTCACAGGAATCAGATTCACTAGAGAGGAAGAAAAGGACAACCGACTCCCATTCCTAGACGTGATGGTACAGAGAACACCTAACGGAGAATTCACCACAAAGATATACAGGAAAGCCACACACAGACCAAGTCCTGATCTACGAAAGCAACCAACCCAACACACACAAAAGAAGTTGCATCAAGACACTGTTCAAAAGGGGTACAACACACTGCAGCACACATGAACTGCAAAAAGAGGAAGAAGAACACCTCTACAATGTATTCACCAAAAACAGATACCCGCGCAATTTCATCAACAGATGCCTAAGGGAAAGACAATGGAATGAGGACATGCCACAACCCAAAGAACTAGCCATGTTACCATACATCAAGAACATTTCTGAACTGACAGCAGACTACTACGACCACTAGGACTCATTACAGCACACAAACCAACAGCCACTCTCAGACAACAACTCACCAGGACAAAGGACCCGATACCCAGCATGAGCAAAAGCAACGTAGTGTACAAACTCCCATGCAAGGACTGCACAAAATACTACATAGGACAAACAGGAAGACAGCTAACGATCTGTATCCATGAACACCAACGAGCCACGAAACGACACGACCGGCTATCCTTAGTAGCCACACACGCAGATGACAAGCAACATGAATTCGACTGGGACAACACTACTATTATAGGACAAGCCAAACAGAGAACAGCCAGGGAATTCAGAGAGGCATGGCACTCATCCACAGATTCTCTCAACAAACACATCGACCTGGACCCAATATACCAGCCACTGCAGCGGACAGCTGGAACTGACAACCGGAAGCGGCAGAGACAAACCACTATAAATGCCGGAGGAAACAACACAGAAGCGCTTCACAGGAGGCTCCCAAGCACTAAGGATGTCACCTAGACAGGGGACAAAATGTCTGCAACACAAATTCCCAGCTCGGCGAATAGAACCACAACAACATTCCTTGCGTTACCCAGCAATGCTGCGCTTCAGTCATGAAGGATCCGTATACAACTTTGGATCACCGGAGAAGGCTAAAGAATTTTTGGACTCTCTTAAATAGACTGTAAGATTAAAATCACATGGATAACAATTTTGTTTTGCGTCCCCCACCCCGGTTTACCCCTTCTTTCTTTCTCCATCCCTTTTCTCGTCCATTATGTTTTCCGGAGGGGTGCACGGAGGGGGCTTATTTGTTATTCGCTATGCGATTTCTCTTCTTACAGGCCGTGTGGCCTATTTGATTTATGTGGGAGGGGGGTTTGTTTTGTCCTGTCTTTTTTGCCAGGATTATAACTTTGTAGTTTTATATATTCATATTTTGTATTATGTTTGCTAAACACACCTAGGTGTTGGTGTGGGGGGGGGGGATCACTCACTTTTAACTTTGATTTTATAGAACGCTTGAATTTGTCTATTCCATTTTATAATGTCTGGGTCAAGGGCAGGCACTAGTTAGGAGAGGTTATGGTGGGGTTATTGATAGGTAGTTACGCCCCCTGGGAGCAAGGGGGAAAATCTCCTTTCAAATGTGTTTTGTATTTTTTTACTTAGGAAAAGTTTTTAATTGTGTTGGTGTAAATGTCTTAAAGAATTTTTGCTTTTGTGAATTTTCCATGGTCTTTACTCAGGGTGTTTTGGGTGGGGTTCTTCCTCCTGGGGTGGTCTCGGGCTGGCCTGGACGGTCATGGCTAGATATTCGCTTAGGTGGTGCACCTGGAATGTCAAGGAGAATAATTCACCAATTAAAAGGAAGAAGATATTATCAAACCTGAAAAAAGAAAGGACTGGTATAGCTCTTTTACAGGAGACACATCTACTTGACAAAGAACACTTAAAATTGCAACAGGGTGGATATGACCAGGCCTTTTTTTCATTTTTTAGCTCAAAAAGTAGGGGAGTAGTCAATCTCATTTGGGAGAATCTTCCTTTTAAAATCTTAAGCCAGATAAAAGATGAATCTGGACGGTATGTACTGATCAAAGCCTTAATAAATGGAGAGGAGGATGGGATTTTGAATCTTTATTGACCCCTGGCATACCTCTTCAAATTTGTAACGGAAGCGTTCTCCAAGCTGATGGCTTTTGGGGCCCGCCATACAATTATAGGAGGTGATTTTAATTGTATTATGTACTCAGAGACAGATAGGATACCCAAGAGTACTATGGGTATATCTCTTAGATCCAGACAATTGCCGGATCTGAATAAAGAGCTTGAGCTAGTAGATGTATGGAGGTGTCTTCACTCCCAGGGCAGAATCTTTACTTTCTACTCTAACCCACACAAGTGTCATACTAGAATTGATATGTTTTTTGCTCCCTCGACTCTTTTGGATTCCATATTGTCCTGCAAAATAGGTAATATAGCAATTTCTGATCATGCCGCACTATATATGGAAGTTAAGACGAGGGACGATTGGACAGGCCCCTGACATTGGTGTATGGAGTCCTTTTTAATGACGGATAGCAAATTTATAAAATATTTCTCTCAAGAACTCAAAACCTTTTTGGAAATTAATTCAGGTACAGCCAGTAACCCGTCGACGATGTGGGAGACCATTAAGGTTTATGCACGAGGTTTGATCACCTCATATCCCGCGACCCAGAAAAGACAAAAGGGAGAACAACAATGACTGCTCGAGGCTCGCTTGAAGGCAGCTGAGACAGTGTATGTTGACAGGCCCTCTATTACTAAGCTACAAAAGATCACAGCCCTTAGGACAGCCTTGAATACCGCACCTACGCAAACAGCAAAGAGGGAAATATTATTTGCAAAGCAAAGATTGTATGAATATGGCGACAGGCCTGGCGGATACCTAACGTACCTTGCTAGGAAAGAAAGGCTCCTCAAGCTATTACATCCATTAGGGATAGTGCTGGTACTCTGACTTGTGATCGTGAAAGGAGCAATACAGCCTTTAGAAAGTTCTATTTTGAACTGTATAACTTGCAGGATTGTGAGGATAGAACTAAGAAGATGGAGTCCTTCTTTAAAAACTTGGCCTTTCCGGATTTAACCTTGGAGCAGGTGTTGATCCTGAATGTGCCCCGGTAACGCCGGAAGTACTCGACGCAATTAGACACTTCAGAGTGGCGAAGCACCTGGACCAGATGGATTCCAGGTTGAATTTTATAAAGAATCCATAGGGGAACTGGCTGGTCCGCTTATAGAGGTGTATAATTACTCACATAGTCAGGGCTGCCTCCTGCCTTTGTTGAGAGAAGCAAATATTTTTCTCATTATTAAAAAAGATTGTTCATCATATAGACCAATATCCTTGCGAAATGTAGATTTTAAAACCCTTTCTAAAACGTTAGCATTAAGATTGGAGAGGGTATTACCATGTATCATAAAAGAGGACCAAACAGGGTTTATCAAGGGCCGTATATCATCTAACAACATTAGAAGAGTCTTAAATATGATACAAGCCTGTCAACAGGAAAGAATACCACAGATAGTTGTCTCCTTGGATGCAGAGAAGGCATTTGACCAGGTTGAATGGTCATATCTATTTTACACACTGGAAAGGTTTGGTGTTGGAGAAGTATTTTCGAAATGGGTCTCAATACTATACAATGACCCCAAAGCAGCTGTGATTACCAATGGTTTAGGTTCGGATAGCTTCAGTGTGGGTAGGGGCTGCCATCAGCGATGTCCTCTCACCATTATTATTCATGCTAATAATTGAACCACTAGTGGAAGCTATACGAACCGACCCTAACATAGCGGCTCCGAGGGTTGGTTTGGGTAAACATAAAATCACTGTCTTTGCAGATGATGTCCTCCTGTTCTTAAATAATCCTCTGATATCTGTGCCCCGCTTAATTCAAGTAATTAATCTATGTTCTAAGGCTACCAAATCAATTTTATGAAATCGGAGGCCATCAGTGGTCTCGCTAGTATATCCAATTTATCGGACAGATCTTGTTTTCCCTTTCAGTGGTCACTGGAGGTTTTTCTATACTTATGTATTTTATCACCCCAGTATTTGGTCAGCTGTATAAAGCCAATTTTATACACCTACTAGAGAAAATAAGGCAGGAGTTTCAACGCTGGGGGGGATCTCCCAATATCCTGGTTAGGCAGAGTAGCTCTAGTTAAAATGATTATTCAAAGTTTGTGAGATTTGTAGCTCGGGTGCTCGTTGCTGTGGTTCTGTTCGCCGAGCTGGAAGTTTTTGTTGCAAACGTTTCGTCCCCTGTCTAGGTGACATCCTCAGTGCTTGGGAGCCTCCGGTGAAGCGCTTCTGTGGTGTTTCCTCTGGCATTTATAGTGGCCTGTCCCTGCCGCTTCCGGTTGTCAGTTTCAGCTGTCCGCTGTAGTGGCTGGTATATTGGGTCCAGGTCGATGTGTTTGTTGATGGAGTTTGTGGATGAGTGCCATGCTTCTAGGAATTCCCTGGCTGTTCTTTGTTTGGCTTGTCCTATAATGGTAGTGTTGTCCCAGTCAAATTCATGTTGCTTGTCGTCTGCGTGTGTGGCTACTAAGGATAGCTGGTCACGACAAAAACTTCCAGCTCGGCGAACAGAACCACAGTAAAATGATTATTCTGCCTCATCCCCTATATCCTATGAGAATGCTTCCTTTGATGTTGCCGAGACTGACGTTAGGTAAACTGCACGGCTGGCTTGGTTCCTTTATTCGGAATCGTAGATGGCCCCTTATCAAATTAGAGAAGCTGCAGCTTCCACAAGCAAGGGGAGGACTGGATTTTTCAGGCTTGAGGAGATTTCAGTTGAGCTCTTTATTATGCTATGTAGCTGATTGGGTCTCTTGTGACCCACAACCAATCTGGTTAGACATCGAAACCTCCCAAGCAAAGTGTCCCCTCATCAATCTTTTATTTTTAGATAAGATGAGAGCTATTATGGATTATTATAAAAACCCTATTGTATTAAATACAATTAAAGCCTGGAGGATAATGTGGCAAGATGAGGGTAACTTACAAAAAAACCTCACCTTATACTCCTATAGTGGGAGCATGGGGTTTTCAGCCAGGGCGGGACAGATGCTACATTTAAACCCTGGAGGTCCAGAGGTGTCTCTTGCTTAGAGGACTTGTTCGATGGGGAGGTCATGATGTCTTTTGAGCAGCTGCACCAGAAGTTTGGACTGCCTAATGGAGACCTTTTTCGGTATTTCCAAATACGAGCTTATATACAGAAGAAGACCACATTATTAGACAGCCCCTACAAATCGGATAGGGAGAGAAGGGTACTACGGCCAATGGGTCCACCCTCAGTCAGTACTCTTTATCACTCATTATATAATGAGGTATCGAAAGACATGGAATGACTGTTTAAAACATAGAACCAGGAATTGGGGTTAGAAATCCCTTCACAAATGTGGGAGGACATCTAGAAAAATGCCAGAAAGATCTCTGTTTGTAATAGAACTCAAGCTATTCAACTAAAGATACTCCATAGAACTCATATAGCACCGGAACGACTGGCAAAATTTAAGGTAGGAACATCCCCAATGTGTCCTAAATGCAAAATAGAAGTGGGCACTCTCACGCACTATTTATGGACATGTCTCAAGATCCGCAAATACTGGGACAGAGTTACGAATGCTCTGACAGAAATCTTGGGAACGGAGATTGGATTGGATCCAGTGTCTCTTCTCCTGGGCTTTTCAAATCTGCCCTCCCTGGATGTGCATGGGAGGAAATTATTCTCCATTCTCTCTTTCTGTGCAAGGAAAAATATCTTAATGAATTGGGTAGCTGAGGGCCCTCAAGGACTTTCGAATTGGCATAGGTTAATCATGGAATATATCCCCCTTGGCTTCCTCACAAATATGGTGCACTAAAAAACTGAATTATTCTATAAAATATGGCAGCCCTTTTTGAACTATATAGGCACAGATATTTCGGCCATATTGTCAAGGGCTTTTGTCTAGCTGTGGTAGTGATTCTGGCTGGTCTGGGAGCCCCCCCCAAGGGAAGGAATCCTGTTTAAATACGGGTTTTATTATGACTGGATGTTAATCCATTGAGTACACATTTAGTTATTTAATTATTTCTTACTAGTAATGAGATATCTTATTTTATGCTTTGGTTGTTTGTAGGATTGATTAGTAGTTAGCGGAGTTTTTTTTTCCCCTTGTGTTGTGTTTGGGTTATAATTGTATATTAGTGCTTATATTTGTTTGTATTAGTTTGTAATTTTGTAAAAAATGTTTAAAAAAGTTTTCAATAAAAATACCTATATAAAAAAAAATCTTCAAATCCAAAAGTGATTTTTGCAGAAATGTTTACATTTGCATTATTTTCGTAAAAAAGTTTGTATTCTTGTAATTCCTATTGTTCCATTGCATGTGCATTATTAATACAAATGTGATTCATTACATTTCCAAATATTCACTGACAACTTCCCCAACTATTAACAACTAGAATTGGCTGAACAATTTGCTCAATTTTATTTAATCCAGCAGTAAATAGAACTTATTTACAAGAAAAATACATACATATCAAATACCTTTACATTCCATGTTGGACAACAGGCTCCACATAAAATGTTTATTTCTTCATCTGTATAATATTATTTTCCACATGCTGTTTGACTGATATCCAGTCATTATACACACACAACACACATCCCATCATTCCAGGGAAGATGCATTGATAATTAGTCATATTCGTTACTTCTACTAAAAACTTGCAGCACTGAAACACAATTTTCCTCCTTCATAGTTTCTTTGGTGAGATGCAATTTTTCACTGTGGTGCAATGTCTTAACCAGAAGCTAACAGTTTGGCCCTATAACTACATACCTGCATGATTTCTCTGACAGCTGGAGTATTGTTTGAAATGAACATCTGGATGTGGAAACTGTGCACACAGACATGCCTGATGATGTAGTTAGCAGATATGACAGGTCTTCAAGTCTAACTTAAGAGTTCTATTTATGACAGTACATTCGTGTAGGTCCTATCCTGTGGAGACATATCCTTAAAAGGTGTAATGTTCTGTTCAATTGATACTGTACTCCTAGTGGCTGCTCTTTGGCATGCATTACATCCAGGCGGTTGAACACAGGAACAAAAATCTCGTTTATGTCCACAATCAGGAAAACTTTTAAGCTTATTAAATGCTACATCATGTACCTGTCTTACAAGATCACCATTGTTAAACATTTTGAGCATGCAAAAGCTAATAAGAAATGTTATGCCAAAGTTGAATCAATAACAGAAACACTAGCTTCCCCAGACCTATGTGTTTACATATTAAACACTAAAGTTAGCAGATGCAGTACAATGTTCTTGAACAGATTTTATCACAATCAAAAGGCACTCTTAAAATTTCTAAATCTATTATCAAACCTCTGAAAAGCTGAACTCTCAGCATCAGGCAACTTTATAAGCTGTTAAAACATGCAGTGCTCCATATTTATTGGAACTTGTTTTCTCATTTCTTAATCATTCACTTTCAAATAAATGAAAGCTGCAGCCTATTGATTATGTGGTCCCATATTTTCAATGAAAACATTAAGTCTTGAGAAGGGAAATAATTCCAGGTTTGCATAGCAACAGCTACGTTTATAACTTCAATGTTTAATTTCTCCCAAAAGTTGGAGTTTCCATTCATTAGTTGTTTATTTAGATGTTTACAAGCAGTGCATATCCTGGTAGAAGACTGCAAACATGATAGGCTCATCAGTGTTTTCCATGACATAATGTTGCCTGAATGCAGTAGCCACAAGAATAGCCATAAAAGGGGATCAGTTATGCAGAATGTAAAGACAAACAAACAAATCCCAAAAGCTTGGATAAGGTGACATTGGTACTGGTGATTTCCTGAATGAGGTGACTTTAGTTAAAGCACTTAGGAACTTGAGTTCTACGATATTAATTGAACTTCACTTGGTTTAATTTTTTAACTCTGAACTATTTCTATTTTGTTTTCTATTTCTAACATTATCATTGTTAGTGTCCATTCCACATTAATGTGAAGTTCATCAGTACAAAAAATCCAAAGTACTGATAAAATATTCAAGGCTGTTATGACACCTTGTCTATGATTACTACATCATGTCAGCACCTCATTGTAAAAACTCATAACATAAATGTTACTGGTATACACTTAGCCAAACAATGTGTAGATGGATGAGACTATTATTAATGTAAGAAGATAAAGTATTGTTAGAATATTCCTTTCTTTTATGAATATGTCCATTAATAAAGCAAAAGGGCAGCAAAATATCTATTAACCACAGGCATTTCAGCAAGCAGGCAGGCAGTTAACTGGTATTCTGCTGTTCCATAGAGCCATTAGCTAGTGGTAAATTAAGTAACAAGATCCAATATAATATCTTATTCTAAATTCAGAATAGCTTTGTTTGATCGCTCTCCAGGTATGACAAGAATAAAGCTATTTCATTTACAGAATGTTCACAGAGATATAGCACAACTAGGAATAAGAACTCACCTTAAGTGTCACTAACTCTTGATAACTTTTATATTGTGACAATTTAAGAATAACTATGACAATACACAAATATTGATCTCCAATTATAACAGATAATGATAAACAAATATCCTCATATTAATCAAGGATTACAATAAAACTCACTTTAAGTAAAACCATGGTTGAAACCATGGTATATAAATGGGATAATTTTGGATGTATAACATTGATAGAAACCAAAACCTTGCATCAGTATTCATCTTCATGAAGTAGAAAACTTAATAGAATTGAAATATCAGCAGCAGAGGCTCAGGAGCCAGGAAGCACAGAAATATTAGTTGGAAGCCTACAGGAGATCACATCCAAACAAAATAAATTAATGAAATCATTCAAAATAAAAAGGAAAATAAATTTTCAATTTTATGCATTTTACCCTGACCTAGCCTCTTGTCCCTGTCAAGATGGCAAATTTCTCTCAAAATCTGTACATTTTGCCCAAATCCCTGCCCTGACTTTTAGAGCTAGTTTCCATCAAGGTGAAACTTTCAGTTTAGAAAATCCAAGCTTCCTCAGCTTATGAACCAACTTGGAGTACCATCATTTTGCCTTGTTCATGTCATCAGCATTTTAACAAGAAAATGTTCATCCTTATATTGTAACTTTCACAAGACCCATTTGTCACACCTGCTAGAGATCAGATGTCATGAGCACTTCTTTAAAGCAGTACATATTGTTCTTTTAGGATCTAAATCAGCACGTGCAGCACAACTGTTAACAGCTTTGGCTGGAATCATGTGGTATTCAAACACAATTAGATCTAGTTCTTATTTTCTTCAGGATCTTGTTGAGCGCACATACATAGATTGGACTTTCCTCCTCGGGGTATTATTCAGAAGGTCCACACTTTTACAACTTGAGTTGATGACATCGGCAACAAATTTTGCACATTCGGCACAAATATCTTTGAAGCTACAGCCGTTTGTGTAAAGGTGTGGAAATTCCTTTTCTACTGACCGATTACTGAGACTCTTCAGAGATCTGCAACAATACAATCAAAAACAAGGCTTGAAAGCAGGTGCCAAACATTTGGACAGTCCCTCAAAGCGCACTTGCTTAAAAGACATCTTGCTAATCAAAAAAGGCCAAATAGGTTTCATTTGTCAAAATATCAGAGTCCTTCAGACTTCTGTAATTCTTACTCAGCCTAACTTTCAGAATCAAGCTGTATTTTATCAACAACTTTAACTTTAATTATTATCTTTTTGAGATAATTACAGCAGTAACAATGATCCAAGATAAATATCTAGAAACCTGGATACCTAAGTGTTAATTTCAACAATAATGATACCCCCATTCAACTAAACACAAAAATTGCTGAAGCCTGACCAGGGAGGACTTGTTTCATAGCTTCTTACAAAAATCTATCTTTCTTCCCTCTTCACAAATGTTGTGACCAAGAGAATATTTTAGATTGTTTTGATCATTTCTCAAGCTTAATTAAATAACCAAAAGATTTCCCACACTTGTGAAAATATCTATATGAATTAATGCATTTTCCTCAACTAATGGTAACATATGGATTAGGAGATCCAAGTTAAAGAATTAGTTAATACTTGTCCAAAAATTTGTTTCACATATTCTACGTTGCAAAAACATCTTGGTTAAGAAAAATTTAGAGAAGACCAAGTGCTCCATTCTCATGGAACAAGTTTTACAAAATTATTTTGTCCTATTTCCACTTTTTCAAATGTTTTACCAGGTGCCCACTGACAAGACTGCAGGAACAATATACTGCATGTACTTTACAAAACAGAACCAAAAATAATTAAAATTCCACATTCTGAAGTGTCTGCATCATCCTGAATTTTCTAAAATAATTAAAGGAGTTACTTTTCATCAATGAACTGTGACTCAATAACAATGTAATAATTGCATTATAAACGCAGATTCTGCAACATCGGCATCAATATGAATGGCATGAATTATACTAACTTTGCTTGCTATTCTATGCCACACTGACAAGTAAAATTGTCTGTCATTCAGCATAATGTCAAGGGTGAACAGGTTCTCCACCCTTACTGTTAAAGGAGGCCATGATCGGAGGTGGCACAATATGGTTACTTGCTGGCATAAATATGGCTGAGATTTTTAGCTGCAATTATAGATTTGTTGCCTGCTCCTGCATTAAAGTGAGGTCATAAGTAATCACAAAAGTAGCTTTGGGGAGATAAATCCAAAGTAACAGGGTCTATTTGAACAAAGAATCCAACAAATTAATATCCAGAGATTTCTGTACAAATCACAGCTGCAGATGTCTGTAAGAGACAATCTGATGAAGAGATTTAGATTACTCTAGAATGGTTTAGATTACTTACAGGCCCTTCAGCCCAACAAGTCCACACTGCCCCGCCAAAGCGCAACCCACCCATTACCTAACACTACGGGCAATTTAGCATAGCCAATTCACCTGACCTGCACATCTTTGGACTGAGAGGAAACCGGAGCACCCGGAGGAAACCCACGCAGACACAGGGAGAATGTGCAAACTCCACACAGTCAGTCGCCTGAGGTGGGAATTGAACCCGGGTCTCTGGCGCTGTGAGGCAGCAGTGCTAACCACTGTGCCGCCCACAGTGGGAATGTCTGGGAATAACCAGCCTTAAGTTTGTAATTTAGCAAGAATAATAAAGATTCTTAATTAGGAAATGCAATCTATCCCTAACATTAAGAAATTTGTCTGAATTCCTTTAAACAAAGTGGAGTGGAGTCCCTATCCTGTCAGGGAGTGGGACTAAATGACAAATGGGGAAAACAGATAACCTCTAAAAGGGCACTAATTTGATTTTGAGAATATAAACAGTGACAACCTTGTAACCTAAATAAGCCAACCAAAATAAGAATGAGAGAGACAGCTCAAATGATTTGTATATCCAAAGATCAAGGAAGGAAGGACAGAGACAAATGACAAGGTAAAAGAGAAACAAGAAAATGTTTTGTAAAACCTTAGGAATTTGGACAAGCTTACTGACCTGTGAAAGTGATTGAGTTTCAGTCTTACTAGTGGAATTTGAAGAGATGTTGTCTTATTAACTAAAAGTTAGTGTAGAAATATTTAGAGTAGGGACAGTAAATTTCATCTTAAAAGCAATCCCCTGTTTAATCTCAGTATATGAATGAAAGGAATCATAGTTGCAGCTGCAAGATATAGGGGCTGTATTTACCTAACCTTCTAAGGTCAGGTGGAATAGAAGTTGCCCATAATTCATTGCCCTAAAGAATTCTAACCTTAGGTGTAACCATATAACTATCTATAACTAATCTTATACTAAAACTGATAATTATGAATTTGATAGCAATTAGTAGGAATTGGCACCTTTTGGCATTTCCTGTGATTAATATAGTAGGAAATCTAAAATGCGTAACAGAATTTGTTAAAGATAGCATTGAATACAATGAATAACAGAATTCAAACAGTCCTCAGAGATAAGCAAGTCTGGAAAATGTCTGAGAAACAATAAAACCATTAACACTGGGATGTAAAATAATGGAGTATATTGTAAGATCCCAAGGCCTGATGATAACAATGCTTGGTAAACATCATGAGAGAATCTAGTGCTATCCATAGAGATGTCCATCACTGATTGTGAATTTACAGGATTGGATGTATAGGTTGGGGTATATGGCTAACAATGACATCAAATGTTGCATGTAATTATTGTTACGTAAAATGTAGAAAAATGCTGTACTTGACTGGGACGGCCAACATGTTCAGTGGACACTTTCAGGAACCTCTCACATGCTGTATAGTAAAATAGCTCTGAATAAAGATTGATTGCACTGCTGAACACATAGCTAAAGACTCTCTTTGATATCTCTCCCCAACACTCTCCAACTCAGAATGGAATTCAAATCCTTTATCATGTCCATCACCAAGATTGTCCACATACACCAATGCAGCGGAGCAACGGGATGCAAATGCAGGAGCAAGGATGTCTTGCTATGATTGTACAGGGCCTTGTTGAGACCACACCTGGAATACGGTGTGCAATTCTTCTTTCCCTATCTGAGGAGGGATGTTCTTGCTATGGAGGGAGTGCAGCAAAAGTTCACCAGACTGATTCCTGAGATGGCAAGACTGATGAATGAGGAGAGGTTGAAACAATTTGGATTATATTTGCTGGAGTTTAGAAGAATGAGGAAGGATCTCATGGAAACCTGTAAAATTCTAACAGGACTGGACAGGATTGATGCAGGAAAGCTTCAACATCTAGATGAGCAACAAGTCCAGATACTTACCGAGATTGGAAATATCCTTTGGTGTGAGCGGTTCCATGGAGATTCTCAAAACCCACAGTGTAAACCGGTATATGAGCAAATTTCTTGGAAGGAATCTTGATCTATAGAAAATACAGTTACTTTTTAATTGTTTATTACAGACATTTCATTGTTTCCATCGACCTCTATATACTAATTATTTGGGACAATGGTGGAAGAAAGAGAGAAAAATGAAGAAAAACATTCAGGTGAGACCTTAGTTCTTCATAAGAGCCTGACAAAAAGTGAAAATCAAGAGCTTAGACTCAGTCTAATGTCATGGTTTACGAAGGATAGAAAAGTTACCCAAAATAATTCGATCTATACACAGCAGCTGCACAAGTGTATATGGGGAATGATAGGACCTTTTGTATTGCAAGAAGCAAGGAGTTTGTGTATACATACTACAGAGGACTGACTCTAATTTAAGTCTGATTAGAGGAAGGTGCTCGTAAAAAGGCATATCAGCCACATAATTGTTAGTCAGTTGCAGCAACATCCCCAATGTATTTCACACAGACATACATTTAATTTATAAATGCAAATTGCTTTTTGTAAAAACATTATTAAAAAAGTCTTTATTTTAAAATAGGGCAACTCAATAAGCTTTATTCACTTTTACTGCATCTGCCAAAAACAATTAATCTTCCTCTGTAGTAATTGTATTTGAAAACCTTTATTAAATATTGTTCAAAAATATTAGACCTATTCTTTCTAATGTAAATATTTGATCACAAATCAGTACTTCATTCCCAACCAAACATACTATTCACAAGTGCCAATATGTTGAGTGAGTAAGGAACCTGATCTCCCTCCTGTTACTGCCAATTCAGGAAGGATTCATGTCCTTCATTTGGAGGGAATTAACCAAGATACATACAGTTGCAAACACACAGTAGTCCCCCTGCATCCGAGGTGGATATGTTCTAAGGCCTACTGCAGAAGCCCCGAAACTGCGGATAGGAGTGAACCCATTCATTTAAATGAGAAATGTACCTTTGTGACAGCCTCCTGGTCCCTGGTTCTGGATAGTTCCCTATAATATGTTTGGACTGTGGTAAACTGCGGGTAACAGAAACCGCAGAAAACGATACGGGGGTTGCTCCGAATATTAAAATGCAACTGCACAAGCATCAAGCATCAAACATCAAACATCAGCTTCAGGGCTTTTGATTACTGTTACAAACTGTGGCTCTAAAACAGCCAGAGCAAATGACATTTTAGAGATGTATTAAATCAACTTATGCCCTGTCCAAATTTCTTGGAAATTGCTTGTAGCTCTATATGAATGCTCAGGGCTGCCTAATGCCCAGATCTCCCCACACTCAAGGACACAAAACATGAATATATTGCTTACTTCCTAAATTACGTGAGGGACTTGCTGAACTACTACAGTCTGGGGATGAAGGTACTTCCATTGTGTTGCTAGGAAGGGAGTTCTATCTTTTTAACTCTTTTTAACTCAGTGATAGTACGTAATGGCATTCTGGTTCCAAATCAGGGAAATTTGCAGATGGCAATGATCCCATTCATCTGCTGACCTTCTCCTTCCAGGTGGTAGAGGTCAGGTATTTGGAAAGTGCTGTCCAAAAAAGTCTTGATGATTTGCAGCAGTGGAAATGGTCATTGCCTGGCAATGTTTGGCACATATTGCTTGCCACTTTTCAGCTCAAGACTGGATATTGCCCAGATCTTGCTGATTACGAACAGTGATTGCTTCAGTATCTGAGGAGTTGTGAATAGTGCTGACCATAGTGCAATAATCAGCAAACATCTGCACTTCTGACCTTGTGATGAAGGGAAAGTCATTAATGAAGTAGCTAAAGATGGCTGGGACTAGGACAATACCCCGAGGAATTCCTGCAAACAAACCAGAACCATCTTCTTTCTGCCAGGAATGACTAAGGTTGAGAGAGTTTTTGCCCCTGCCTCCACTTTTGCAAGGATTCCTTAATGCCACATTTGGTCAAATGCACCTTTGATGTCAAGGCCTGTCACTCACACCTCATCTCTGGAATTCAGCTCCCTTAACCATTTTGGAAACAAAGATGTAATGAGGTCAGGAATTGAATGGCCCTGGCAGAACCCAAACTGGGGAGTCAGTGAACAGGTAATTGTTAAGCAAATTGAGTGCAGACTGAAGGGACAGCAATTGGCTGGATTGGATATATCCTGCTCTGTTGTAAATGACATACCTGGGCAATTTTCCATATTGTTGGGTAAACGCCAGTGTTATGGCTGTACAGGAACAGTTTAGCTAGGGGATCAAGTTCTGGAACACAGGTCTTCAATACTATTGCTGGAACATTGTCAGGACTCCTAGCCTTTGCAGTATCCAATGGCTCCAACCATTTCTTGATTTAATGTGGCATGAATCAAATTGGCTTATACTGGCACCTGGTGTTGAGGACTTAGGGAGGAAACCGAGATGGATCATCCAGTGGAGCTTCTGCCTGAAGATTTAGCATTATCTTTTACACAAATGTGTTAGGTTGGCCATTATTAAGGATGGGGATATTATGGAGCTTCCTCCTCCAGTGAGTTGTTTCATTTTCGACCACCACTCATGACTGAATGTAATGGGACTGCAGAGCTTAGATCTGATGCATTGTTTATAGGGTCACTTGGCTCTGTCCATCGCTTGCTGCTTATGCTGTTTGGCATGCAAGCAGTCCTGTGTTGTAGCTTCACTGTATTGACACCTTATTCTTCCATTTGCCTGGTCTTCCTCCTGACATGTCCTCCTACTCTCTTAATTGAATCAAGAGTTGATCCCTAGGTTTGATGGTAATGGTAGACTGGGGGACAGTACATGATAACTTGCATGAGGTTTTCTTGCTGCTGATGTTGACCTGATGCTACAAGACTTCAAAGGAGTACAGTGTCAATATTGAAGATTCATAAAAGTAACTCCCTCCCGACTGTGTACCACTATGCTACCACTTCTGCGGAGTCCATTCTGCTGGTGGTTCAGGATAGACCCAGGTATGGTGACTGCAATTTCTGGGACATTGTCATACTGTCAAAAAACATACTTACCAGACAGTGTCATGTTGTTGCTTAACTGGTCTGTGGCACAGCTCTCCCAATTTTGGCACTTGCGCTTAGATGTTAGTGAGTCAGACATTGCAGAGTCGACAGCGCTGTGCTTACTGTTGTCATTTTCAATTCCTTAGGCCATGGCAGATAGTATGTCCAGTTTAATTACCTTTTGCCTTATGTGCAGTTGATACAAATGAATGGCTTGCTTAGTCAGGTTAAGACTGTGTGGTGGTCATCCCTACTAATATTGTTATATACAGATGCATCTACAACAGGGAGATTGGTGAGGGTGAGGTCAAGTCTTTTGTTGGTTCCTTCACCACTGCCGCAGACCCATTCTGGCAGCTATGTCCGAAGTCACCCTTGGTGTCAAAGCATTGTGCAGATAGACTCAGTCCTTCCAATTCAATACAGTGGAGTACTGATTCATCAGGCAAGGGATTGTGACATATGGCAATTAGTAGTTTTCTTGCTGATGTTTAGCATGATGCTTTGATACTTCATAGAGTCCATAGTCAATGTTGAGGAATTCCAGAACAATTCCTTCCTGACTATATCCCACAGTGCCTCGGCTGGGACAGGCTGGTAATTATTCTGTCTGAGACATTGTCTGTAAGGTATTATTCTGTGTGTATGACTATATCAGGCTGATGTTTGAATGGTTTGCAGCTTTCCCAGCTTTGTCAAAAGCCTTGAGACTTTAGCAAGGAGGATTTTGTATGGTCAACAATGCAGGATTTGCTATTGTCATTTACTAAGCCAAAGCCAATGGCAAGTAGTCCATCTGGTTTCATTCCTTTTTTAGGCTTTGTAGTGGTTCAATACAATTTAGTGGACTTCATTTCAGAGAGCAGTTAAGATAAACCCCATTGCATCTAATGAAGGTCAGACCAGGAAAGGACTGCAAGTCTCCTTCCCTAAAGGGCATTAGTGAATCAAATTACCAATAACTTTTCTCCCCCCAGCCAGATTTATTAATTCAATTCAATTCAAATTTAGCCTAGTGTCTTGGTAGGATGTGAACTTATGTTCCTAGAGTACCAGTGTACTGGGCAATGTCATAAGTTACCATCTACTTATTGTGAGCTGGAAGGAATTATCAATGTGTGGATTGAAATTTCATCAATCAGATTTCTGTGGTAAAAATGGCTAATGGAATCCTTTACAGTAAAGTCTGCAATAGCTCTTACCTTTAAATTGCAAGAACCACAAACTGATCTAAAAAAAGAAAAAAAAAATGTCCTTTTAAAAATCACACTAATGTTTAACAGTTAACTGACATTTTGATTAGCTATTTTATTTTTTTTTAATTATTACATTTGCTAAGTCTGAGATCAACATATATAGATGCCTAATATTGAAATTAAAATATGACATTTTTACATTGCAGTCATGTGACAAGCATTTGGCAAGTTCAGACATTTGATCTTTAAACTGTATTTAAAAATGCACTTTACAAATCTGCATTAATATGCCTTCATATTGGATAAACTAGTCAAATTTCAAAATACTTTGCATTTATGTAACAATTGTAAAAGGAAAACATCCTAATATGCTAGAAAAGGCCAAATCCAGAATTTAATTTTTATAAAAATATTTATTTAGCTGTAAAGGTCTGGAATGCTCAAAGATGTTCTGCTGAAATGATTGAAAACAAGGACTCTTTCAGGGACATGACTGTGCTTTTGTTTTTGTGTAGTGTAGAAAAGGTTTCCAATAAAATACACTGCTCATTGTTTCCATTTATAAAAGGAGGGCAATTTGTGTAGGTCAGTTGCCTTACAACTTTTAAATACTTCATTCTTTTCAGGTTAGCCCAGGTCCTGAATGAACACCCGGACCAACTGAAACACACAAAGTACATGCAGACATTCTTATGGATTTTTGTTTTAAACTACAAATGTCCTGGTCAACAATGACAAGGAGAAAAACAATTTTTGTTAGTCAAATTACCTTTTACACAATAAACATGTCGATGGCCATGAGAACAACGGGAACTTCATTTTACAGCAGCAGCAGACCTGCATTCCAAAGTTCAAAGATCAAAAGTGAGATGGCAGAACCCCTAAATCCATAAGTGTGTTACATACAATTCCATTTTACAAATTATATCCATAAAATACAATGTATGAAACAATGCTTGATTTCAGCTTGATGATTACTTTCATTTCTGGTCCTGAAGAACATAGCAGGTAAATTAAGTCTGTAGCAGAGGCTAGGGTCGGCAAGGAGAAAAGTAAAAACATAATCCAAGCTACAAATAAACTCTCAGTAAGTGACTCCAGTAGGTCCTGTGGGAAACCTCAACATTTAAGATGTGCTTAAAACATCAGAATGTTCAAGACTACAGGCATAATGTGGAAAGTGGGATTCCTGCAGATATAATCGGTGCAGATTTGATGGGCGAAAGAACCTCTGTGCTGTATGACTATGATTTTTATTTTGAAATATTTGGAAAACAGGTCCTCTTATGCTAAGACAATTTCATTTTCTTTTTAATTCATTCATGGGATATCGACATTGTTGGCTAGGCCAGTATTTACTCCCCATCCCTAATTGCCCAGCGAGCAGTTTAGGGTCAACCACGTTGCTATAGATCCGGAGTCACACCTAGGCCGGACTGGGTAAGGACGACAGATGTTCCTCCATAAAGGATATGGGTGAACACGACCGGTCTTTCTGAAAATTCCCAACACCCGGGACACACACACACACACACACACACACACACACACACACACACACACACACACACACACACCTCACAGCCAGCAGAGTGAACAGAACCTCTGACACTCACCTTTTTTTATATATAGCCTAACTGCGGTAGTGCTTATTTTTTCCCCAGCACCCATGGTGTGTGTGTGTGCAGGTGTGAGACACAAGATGTACGAATCTTTATTCAATTTCCACCACCAGGAAGAAAGGAAACACCCGAGTGGCCAGTGACAAGCAGTGCCCTTCACAAGGGGCAATGCTGTATGATCACACTCCTGTTTATATCGGTCAGCCAGGGTGCCCTGATTGGACCAGGTTAACAGCCCTAATCGGGGAACTCATTCTATGAGGTCCACCTGGCTGATCATGTTACAATCACTGTAATGTCATCACTGGATTGAGATTTAAGTGTCTGCATGTTAAACAGTGGCACTGTATTTGTTTGGTTGGACGTGCCAACCATGGCCACATTTTAGAACATAGAACATAGAACATAGAAGAATACAGCGCAGTACAGGCCCTTTGGCCCTCGATGTTGCGCCGATCCAAGCCCACCTAACCTACACTAGCCCACTATCCTCCATATGCCTATCCAATGCACGTTTAAATGCCCATAATGAAGGAGAGTCCACCACTGCTACTGGCAGGGCATTCCATGAACTCACGACTCGCTGAGTAAAGAATCTACCCCTAACATCTGTCCTATACCTACCCCCCCTTAATTTAAAGCTATGCCCCCTTGTAATAGCTGACTCCATACGTGGAAAAAGATTCTCACTGTCGACCCTATCTAAACCCCTAATCATCTTGTACACCTCTATCAAGTCACCCCTAAACCTTCTTTTCTCTAATGAAAACAGCCCCAAGTGCCTCAGCCTTTCCTCATACGATCTTCCTACCATACCAGGCAACATCCTGGTAAACCTCCTCTGCACCCGTTCCAGTGCCTCCACATCCTTCCTATAGTATGGCGACCAAAAACTGCACACAATACTCCAGATGCGGCCGCACCAGAGTCTTATACAACTGCAACATTACCTCAGTGCTCCGGAACTCAATTCCTCTACCAATAAAAGCCAGTACGCCATATGCCTTCTTCACCGCACTATTTACCTGGGTGGCAACTTTCAAAGATTTGTGTACATGGACACCAAGATCTTTCTGCTCATCCACACTACCAAGTATCCGACCGTTAGCCCAGTACCCCATCTTTTTATTACTCTTACCAAAATGAATCACCTCACACTTAGCTACATTGAACTCCATTTGCCACCTTTCTGCCCAGTTCTGCAGCTTATCAATATCCCGCTGTAACCTGCCACATCCTTCCTCACTGTCAACAACTCCACCGACTTTCGTATCATCCGCAAACTTGCTCACCCAACCTTCTAACCCCTCCTCCAGGTCATTTATAAAAATGACAAACAGCAATGGTCCCAAAACAGATCCTTGCGGAACACCGCTAGTGACGGCATTCCAAGATGAACCTTTGCCATCAACTACTACCCTCTGTCTTCTTCCAGCCAGCCAACTCCTAATCCAAACCTCCAACTCACCCTCAATGCCATACCTCCGTATTTTTTGCAGTAGTCTACCATGGGGAACCTTATCAAACGCCTTACTAAAATCCATATACACCACATCTACTGCTTTCTCCTCGTCCACCTCCTTAGTCACCTTCTCAAAGAATTCAATAAGGTTTGTGAGGCACGACCTGCCCTTCACAAAACCATGCTGACTATCCTTGATCACATTATTCCTATCCAGATGTTCATAAATCCTATCCCTTACAATTCTCTCTAAGATTTTACCCACAACAGAAGTGAGACTCACCGGCCTATAGTTACTAGGGTTATCCCTACTCCCCTTCTTAAACAAGGGAACCACATTTGCTAGCCTCCAATCTTCTGGCACTACTCCTGTAGACAACGAGGACATAAAAATTAAGGCCAATGACTCTGCAATCTCCTTCCTTGCTTCCCAGAGAATCCTAGGATAAATGCCATCAGGCCCAGGGGACTTATCTATTTTCACCCTTTCCAGGATTTCCAACACCTCTTCTCTACATACCTCAAAGCCATCCATTCTACTTAATTGTGACTCGGTACTCACATCGACAACAATGTCCTGTTCCTGAGTGAATACTGACGAAAAGTATTCATTCAGTGTCTCCCCAATCTCTTCAGCCTCCACACGCAACTTCCCACTACTATCCTTGACTGGACCTATTCCTACCCTAGTCATTCTTTTATTCCTGACATACCTATAGAAAGCCTTAGGGTTTTCCCTAATCCTACCAACTAAGGACCTTTCATGTCCCCTCCTTGCTGCTCTTAGCTCTCTCTTCAGGTCCTTCCTGGCTACCTTATAACTCTCAATTGCCCCAATTGAACCTTCACGCCTCATCTTTACATAGGCCGCCCTCTTCCATTTAACAAGGGATTCCAATTCCTTATTAAACCACGGCTCCCTCACACGACCCTTTCCTCCCTGCCTGACGGGTACATACTTATCAAGGACACTCAATAGTTGCTCCTTGAACAAGCTCCACATATCAATTACACCCTTGCCTTGAAGCTTACTTTCCAGGCCACACATTCTAAGTCATGCCTCACCGCATCATAATTTCCCTGCCCCCAGCTATAACTCTTGCCCTGTAGTGCACTCTTATCCCTCTCCATCACTAGAGTAAAAGTCACCGAATTGTGGTCACTGTCCCCAAAGTGCTCACCTACCTCTAATTCTAACACCTGGCCCGGTTCATTACCCAGAACCAAATCCAGTATGGCCTCACCTCTTGTTGGCCTATCTACATATTGTGTCAGGAAACCCTCCTGCACACATTGGACAAACACTGACCCATCTAACGAACTTGAGCTATAGCTTTCCCAATCAATATCAGGAAAGTTAAAGTCCCCCATAACAACCACCCTATTACTTTCACTCTTCTCTTGAATCATCCTCGCAATCCTTTCTTCTACGCTTCTAGGACTATTAGGGGGCCTGTAAAAAACTCCTAACAGGGTGACCTCACCTTTCCTATTCCTAACCTCAGCCCAAACTACCTCTGATGGCGAGTCTTCATCCATCGTCCTTTCCACAGCTGTAATACTATCTTTGACAAGCAATGCCACACCTCCCCCTCTTTTGCCCCCACCTCTGACCCTACTAAAACATTTAAACCCTGGAACTTGCAACAGCCAATCCTGTCCCTGTTCTACCCATGTCTCCGTAATAGCCACAACATCGAAGTCCCAGGTACCAACCCACGCTGCAAGTTCACCTACCTTATTTCGTATACTTCTTGCATTGAAGTATACACACTTCAAGCCACTTTCCTGTTTACAGGCACCCTCCTTTGAAAATGATGTCATGTTCCTAACCTCCCTACACTCCAGGTCCTGCACCCTAAAGCTACAGTCTGGGTTCCCATGCCCCTGCAGAGTTAGTTTAAACCCCCCCCAAGAGCACTAGCAAACCTCCCACCAAGGATACTGGTGCCCCTCTGGTTCAGGTGCAGACCATCCTGTTTATAGAGGTCCCACCTTCCCCAGAAAGAACCCCAGTTATCCAAATACCGGAATCCCTCCCTCCTGCACCATCCCTGTAGCCACGCATTTAACTGTTCTCTCTCCCTATTCCTCGACTCTCTATCACGTGGCACGGGTAACAAACCAGAGACAACAACTCTGTTTGTTCTAACTCTGAGCTTCCAACCTAGCTCCCTGAAAGCCTGTCTAACATCCTCAGCGCTCCTCCTACCTATGTCATTGGTGCCAATGTGGACCACGACTTCGGGCTGCTCCCCCTCCCCCTTAAGGACCCGGAAAACACGATCAGAGACGTCACGTACCCTTGCACCTGGGAGGCAACATACCAAACGTGAGTCTCTCTCGTTCCCACAAAACCGCCTATCTGTGCCCCGAACTATTGAGTCCCCAATTACTATTGCTCTGCTCTTCTCCACCCTTCCCTTCTGAGTAACGGGGACAGGTTCCGTGCCAGAGGCCTGAGCCCCGTTACTTACCCCTGGTAAGTCGTCCCCCCCACAAGTATCCAAAACGGTATACTTGTTCTTGAGGGGAACGGCTGCAGGGGGTCCCTGCACTGGCTGCTTCCTCCCAGCCCCCCTCACTGTCACCCATCTATCTGCCATCTTTGGAGTTACTACTTCCCTAAAACTTCCCTCTGCCTCCCGAATGATCCTAAGTTCATCCAACTCCAGCTCCAGTTCCCTAACGCGGTCTTGGAGGAGCTGGAGATGGGTGCATTTCCTGCAAGTGTTTTAAATGTTAAACAGACTGAAATGTGGAAATTTAGGGAGCTTAAGGAGAGTAAAGTTTTTCATATCTAGATGATTATAATCTTCACCATTTGTAATGTACTTACTTCCTGATGTGGCTGTCAAAACAAAAGTTCACTTTGCTAGTAATTTATTTAGCACAACGTTATAATTCACAGTTTGGAAACTACAATAACCATTTGCTTTAAAGTCAATTAAAAAATTCCCCTCCATCTTTCAGTGACAACTGCAGTTTCAATCTCAGCAATGGATGTTGCTCCAGTGTATACATTACCCAGGTCTCTAACTAGTACTGTACTTATAAGCCTTAGCATACTGTGTCTCCCTCAGTTGGCATATAGACAACTGGCTAATTAGGATAGGACACAAGTTACATGCGAGGCTACTGAGAAAGATTAACTGCCCAGCTGCTAAACTACTGGAAAAGACGTGTTACTGGACGAAAGGACAAAGAAATTAAAAAGCCATAGGAACTGAATAATACACATTACAGAACTGTTTTTTAAAAAAATGCACAAGATACGTACCTTTCCCTTTTTCAGGCTGTTGTAGAGATCTTTGTTTGGCAGAAACTTTTCCATTTCAGCTTTGACCAAGACCTTTCTGACATTGATAACTTCCTCCACAGTTAAAGCCAGGCTCTCCACTGGGTGACTGAATTCCTCCTGCAAAAGGAAAATAAATAGTCCATTCTCCTCCCTGTACTAGTTATCTGAAGGAATCACCATGGCTGACAGAACAAAGAACACAAAACTATGTGGGATGCACAGCTCCCCAGCCTGAATGTTAATGGGGCCACAGTACCCAAAGATTTGCGTCTGAAAATTGAATTTCATGGATTCTGAACGCACCATATAGTGTGTCCTTTTGCAAATAACTAAAACTAAAAGATCAGTGCAATTTTCTAGCCCAATATTTATTGTCCAATATTTATTGTCAACCGAATTGACCTCGATAAGATGGCGGTGAGCTGCCTTTGTAAATTACAGCAGACTACGTGGTGTAGGGATACCCATAGTGCTATTAGGAAAGGAGATCCAGGATTTGGATCAGATGAAAGTGAAGGAATGTGATATAGTTTCAAGTCAGGCTGATGCAACATCGTGGTACTGTCAAAGGAGCCTTAGTGCATTACCACAGCACATCTTGTAGATGGTGCACACTGCCGCCCCTATCAGTGGTGAAAAAAAATGAATGTTGAAGGTGATGGATGGGATTGCAATAAAGTTGGTGTCGAGATCTTGAGTGTATTTGGAGCTGCAACTATCCAGACAAGGAGAATATTCCATCATACTCTTGACATGCCCCTGTAGTCTATGGGTAGGCTTTCAGGAGTGAAAAGCTAAGTTACTGCCTCAGAATTCCAATCATCTGACCTGCTGTTGTAGTCACAGAATTTTACGTGACTGATCCAGTTGAGTTTCTGGTCAATTGTAACCCACAGCATGGTGGATTCAGTGATGGTAATCACCATTGAATGTTAAGAGACAATGGGTAACTGAGATAGTAATTTCTGGCACTTCTGTGGCACAAATGTTACTTGCTACTTATCAGCCGAGGGCTGGACATTATCCAAATCTTGCTAGATTATGAACATGGACGAGTGTATGAGGTGGTGTGAATTATGCAGAACATTGCATAATCATTGATTAACATCCTCAATTTTGATCTTTTGATGGAGAGAAAATCATTGAGGAAGCAGCTGAAGGTAGTTGCACCCAGGACAGTACCCTGGGGAACTCCTGTAAAGATGCCCTTGGACTGAGATGACTGACCTCATAACACATCGATCTTCCTTTGTGCCAGCTATAATCACTAATTTCAGTTTTGCTGAGACTCCTTGATGCCACACCTGGTTAAATGCCCCTTTGATGCCAAGAGAAGTCACTCATAGCTGGCCTCTCGAGTTCAGCTCTTTTGTCCATGTTTGGACCAAGGCTGTAATGAGCTCAGGAGGCTGAGTGACCCTGACGGAACCCAAACAGAGGGTCAGTGAATCGGTTATTGCTGAGCACTTAAACAATAAAAAAAACCCATTATTATTCAGTGTATTCCTGAAGAATAATGATATAGTGAATCTGTTAACACATGCCTTTTTACAGATTGCAACTACTACTCACGTTATATTATAGATCCTATTCTTACCAAGTCTTTATCATTGGCTATTCTAGCACCTACTATCCATCTGTTTTCTATGCTTCAGTTTTGCTGCACTTTATGCATTACTCACGTTCAAATCTTTGCATTCCTCATCTTTCAACCTCATGAAGCCCAATGTTGTGCACATGATTCTGGGCTCCTTTGAATAACCTTATCGTTGCACTAATTTTGGTTGTGACACATAGGATACAGAACCGGCTCAAATTTGGTAGTGGAGGGTTGCTTTTCAGACTGGAGGCCTGTGACCAGTGGTGTGCCACAAGGATAGGTGCTGGGTCCACTGCTTTTCGTCATTTATATAAATGATTTGGATGTGAACATAGGACGTATACTTAGTAAGTTTGTAGATGACACCAGGGGGGATCAAAGATGGCGGCGATCTAGGAAGATGGCGTTGAAGAACTCCACACCACAGTGCAAGCGGGACAAAGTCCTAACCCGCCCTATCCGGACCACCGTTATTTTCTGGGACTCTGGAAAGGTCGTGGAGTCCCAGGAAACTGTCAGAGAGCAACTTTCCTCTGTTTTCGCCATCCAGGGATGCCAAAGAAGGGAGGAGATCCTCGGACTCAATTTCCTCCCAGGTCCTGGTATAAAGAGCTCGCCAAATCTCAAGATGTTGGGCAAGCAGATAGATGAGAAGCTGGTCCCGATCTTTATCATGCTGCAGGTGACACCAAAATTGGAGGTGTAGTGGATAGTGAAGAAAGTTACCTCGGAGTACAACAGGATCTTGATCAGATGGACCAATGGACTAACGAGTAGCAGATGGAGTTTAATTTAGATAAATGCAAAGTGCTGCATTTTGTAAAAGCAAATCAAAGCAGGATTCTTACACTTAATAGTAAAGTCCTGGGGAGTGCTGTTGAATAAAGAGACCTTGGCGTTTAGGTTCATAGTTCCTTGAAAATAGTCGCAGGCAGGTAGGATAGTGAAGAAGGCATTCGGTATACTTTCCTTTACTGATCAGAGAATTGAGCATAGGGGTTGGGAGTCACGTTGCGGCTTTACAAGACATGGTATGGCCAATTTTGAAATTTGCGTGCAATTCTGGTCTCCCTGCTATAAGAAGGGCGTTGTGAAACTTGAAATGATTCAGAAAAGATTTACAAGGATGTTGCCAGGGTTGGAGGACTTGAGCTCGAGAGAGTGGCTGAATGGGCTGGGGCTGTTTTCCCTGGAACGTCGGAGGCTTAGGGGTGACCTTATAGAGGTTTATAAAATCATGAGAGACATGGATAGGATAAATAGACAAGGTCCTTTCCCTGGGGCGGGTGAATCCAGAACTAGAGAGCATAGGTTTAGGGTTTGAGGGGAAAGATATAGAAGGGGTTTAAGGGGCAAGTTTTTCATACAGAGGGTGGTGCATCTATGGAATGAGCTGCCTGAGGAAGTGAAACAGGCTAGTACAATTGCAACATTTAGAAGTCATCTGGTTGGGTATATGAATAGGAAGGGTTTAGAGGGACGTAGGCCAAGTGTTGGCAAATGGGACTAGATTAGGTTAGGATATCTGGTCAGCATGGACAAGTTGGAATTAAGGATCTGTTTCCGTGCTGTACATCTTTATGACGCTATGACTCTACGTTGCACTGAATACACTATGGCTTATGACCTTTCACTTTGTGAGCTTTCTCCCCTCCATAGGAGCCAGTGGTTTGGATATTTGCTTTTGTGTGCAACTCCTATTTCTTTTTCTTTAAAATTTACTTCAGCATTTGGTTTTTCTATTGTTGCTTCATACATTTGAATATTTTCTCATACAGCCACCATATTAAATGTGGTCATATCTCCAGTGAATATCTCCAGGTCAGCAATGGTAGCATGAGGTTCACATTTCCAGCAGGCTCCATTGGCTGGATTGTCAAGAGAATTTTAGGTTCCATTGTAATTTATATATGTCCACTAGATGATGCAAAACTTAAGGTGGCACAGTTCAAATAGCTACATTCCCACTTGTGGGCAGAACCTCAGTCGACCAAAAAAGCACAAGACATTGCTGCAGGGCCAGCATCAAGTATAGCAGGATGTATCAATTCCCCACCAACCGACCACCAGTCAGAATGCATGGATGCAACATCAGGATAACTGCAAAAAAGACACATCATACACTATCACTGAAAACACTGCATAAAATAATAGCATGTAGGTTCATCCGGCTTCAACTGCTTCAATGACCTTCCCTCCATTATAAAGTCAGAAGTGGGGATACTCGTCAATGAGTGCACCATTTAGGACTCCTTATGGAACCTGTCCATAATTAAATGTAATCATTTCCAAAACCAAAGTTTGGACTATCAAGTCGCAAGTAAGGTTCACACCACACAAATGTCAGGCAATGCACACAACTGGAAGACAGAACCTAATCTAACCATTGCCCCTTGACATTCATCATTATTACCATCTCCAGATCCTCCATTATCAAGCTCCTGGAAGTTAGCATTGATCATAAACTGGACTAACCATATAAAAAGACTGTGGATACAAGATCAGGTCAGAAGCTAGTAATCCTGCGGTAAGTAACTCACCTCCACACTCCCCAAAACCTGTTCATCATCTACAAAGGCACAAATCAGGATTGTGTCATAATACTCCAATTACGTAGATGAGTGACATCATCCAGGTCAAAGCAGCATCCTTGATGAGCACCACATCCACAAACACTAACTTTCTCCATCACCAATACCCATGCAGCGGTGTGGAACATCTCCAGGATGAACTGCAAAAATTCTCTAAAGCTCTTTAGAAAGTCCTTTCCAAACCCACAACTACTTCCACCTGGAAGGGCAAGGCAGCAGACATTTGGGAACACCACCTGCAAGTTCCCCTCCAAAGCCACTCACCACCTGACTTGGAAATACATTGCTGTTCTTTCACTGTTTCGGAGTCAAAATCCCTGGAATTCCCTCCCTTACAGGATTCTGGGTTGATCTAAGAAAATGTATGACAGCAGTTTAAGGTGGCAACTCACTACCACCTTCTCGAGGGAAGCTAGGGATGGGCAATGAAAGTTGACCCAGCCAGTAATGGTCTTTACCTGTGAATGAATTATAAAAGTTGCATATTGATCATGTATACAGCAAAATACATTTTGCGTGTTTCAAGCTTTACCAACACTCACTTAAGTTTGGAGAGAATCATTTGCTAAAAGTACAAAAGATTCAGAGCAGCTGGAGTAATACTGATGATAAAATTGATGTATGTTGTTAACTAAGTGAATGGGTCAAGCATTTAGATAAAAGTCTTTCTCAATGGCAGCACTGTGTATTACGCTTGCAGGCTGTTAAGGGATGTCAGCAACAACATAGCCTTGACTATTTGTAATGCACTGATCCAGCCTTGTTGTTTCATGCCTGGGATCTTCAAATAGCAAAGTTATAGAACACACAGAACTGAAGGAACTTGATAATGCTGGTGGATTTGTGGTGCAAAATGCCTTCTATTATGTGACAAGATCCCAATTTTTGACTTCAGCAGATCAGAAGAGGTGTACTACTGTGACTGATCCAGGATTCCCCCCGTTTATATCACCAAAGATTAAAATGGATCCACAACAAGTCAAATTCCATTAGTGATCAGTCAGTACAAGCTTCAAATCTTAAAATGTACCAGCTTTTTGCAGTGAAGCAGCTGCAGACAGGGACATTAGTCATCTGTTTTGCATCTTTAAAATGTAAGAGCCACTCAACAAGCCCTTCCAAGTAGTGAGTACTCACCAGCCATTGACGTTTAGAAAAGGTTGGAAGAGTCTCTGGAATACCCTTGACAGATTGGAGCTTGTCTTCCACTACCAAACAAGAATGAGTGCTTTCAGATGCCTGGAAATTTATAGGCTGCATTTCTGCATTCTCTTTTACTGAAAATATAAACAAGTGTCATTTTTGTAGAAATTTGGTACTGTAGAAAGTAAAGTATTCTTTTTCATCATTAAATTTTCTCCTCTCTCCTCCTTTGAATGTGCCGACATCTATTATATACAGATATTCTTCATGAACGAACTCAGTCGGAAAACATTTCAGTCACGAAGAGCTAACTCCCAAGTCCAATTATGACTTCATCCAGTATGCATACTATCAGAATATCCATGGATAGTAAGGCTGGAATCCTGGCCAATTTTATTTTCCTAATTTGAAGTCCCAACATTTGGATTAGTAGGGTAAAAGATGAGTATATTCGACAGTTAGATAGCTCAACAACACAACCTATTAAACAACAAGCGGAGAGGAAAGAGATAAGCTATTGAATATATACCTCTGAGGATTTTGTTATTCTGTTATGAGGAGAAAGTGAGGACTGCAGATGCTAGAGAGTCGAGTCAAGAAGGATGGCACTGAAAAAGCACAGCAGGTCAGGCAGCATTCAAGGAGCAGGAGTGTTCTGGACATAAGCTCTTCATCAGCAATGTGTAGAGGGAAGGTGGCTTTGAGATAAATAGGGGTGGGCTGAGAGATAAGTGGGGGGGGGGGAGGGAGGGAAGAGAAAGAGTGGGTAGGTGGGAAGGTGATAGATAGATTCAGGTAGGGGTGATTGTGATACGTCAGTTGGGTGGGTGGAGCGAATAGGTGGGAAGGAAGATACACAAGTAGGACAGGTCAAGAAGGAAGTGCCGAGTTGGAGGAATTGATCTGGGATGTGGAGTGGTGATAAGAAAGGGAGATTTGGAAACTAGTAAAGTTGATGTCGATGCCATGTGGTTGAAGGATCCCAAGGCGGAAGATGAGACGTTCTTCCTTCAGTTATCGGGTAGGTTGGATTTGGCAGTGGAGGTGGCCCAGGACTTGCATGTCCTTGGCAGAGTGGGAGGGGGAGTTGAAGTGGTCAGCCACAGAAGTATGGGGTTGTTTGATGCATGTGTCCCAGAGCTGTTCCCTGAAACACTCCACAAGTTGACGTCCTGTCTCCCTTATATAGAGGAGACCACAATCGGGAACAACGGACACAGTGGATGAGATGCAGGAAAATCTCTGCCAGATGTGAAAAGATGAGGTATAAATGTAGACCCCCACACAAAAACTATACTGTGACTTGAGAGGACAAATTTCTTTAAAATGTAAGAGCTCCCTCACTTTTTCACAAAATGCTATTCCTTTATTATGTTTGAAAGAGACCCAGCTCCTGTGTCTTCAGTTGGCAAGAATCTGAACTCTAGAATTCTCTTCTTAAACCGCACTACCTCTGTAGCTCTGTCCTCTTTAAGGCACTTTTTAAAAGCTGTCTTTCATCAAATTTTTAACTACTTGTCCTCATATCACCTAGTGTGATTTAGCATAAAATTATTTGACAATGATTCTGTCAAGTGCCTCAGAACATTTCACTCAGTCAAATATGCCAGTGAGTTGTTGTCATTGTCGAAAATTGAGAAGGTCAACTGCTGCAAATAAGAATTACCCTGTTAAAGATCAGCCACTGAGGGAATTGCCCAGGTTATTAAACATTCCAATGGGTTAATTCCTCAATGTTTGCAACCCTCTGAACGTATCCAGTTAAATCAGAGAATTTAGACAGTTTGACTGAAGTTAAGCAATAGTAACACAGGAAACAGACTACTAAAACCTCCTGACTAACTAACTATTAAATTGACCTCTAATGTACCCCCCAAGACCCTGAGTTGCCATCTCCCCCCACCACCACCAGACAACACTCCAACTGCTGGAAACACCAGCTCCCCTGCAATGAGACAGACAATTACACAACACCCTCTATTCCCAACATTTCCCTCTCCCCTGCCCCGGAATCAACATCATCTCCTGCTGCTGGACCCTGCCTTTCCTCCCCAACATCCAGACTCAACATGCACCAGTTCCCCTCCCACCTTCCGCTGCCAGATCCAGTATCTCCTGCCAACTTGACCTCATTGTCCACTTAGCTAGTACCCTTACCACCTTGCACCGTAGTCTTACACTTAACTCCATTCTTTCCCAGGAGCAGTCAAAGTGGTTTTCTGTCATGCTGAACATTTAAAGCACAGTACACAGCAGCTGACCACTGTCACGATAGGACATGGTTTTCCCAAAAGTAAGGATTCAAACTTACCAAAGGATCCTTGATCGGAATCTGTCAGAAACGTGGGACACCTTAATGTAAAAAAGTGTGATTGCCAAACCTTAGAAAATCTAGACAAATAGAACTATAGACCACCTTGGAATGATCAGCTCAAGTCCTTGCAGGTTTAATTCCTCTATAACAACATTACCCACAATTGTCAAGCACTGTATTAATTGCTACTGAGACTCTTTTGACGCTATGCAATTGTAGAAACCAAAACTAGAATGGTCAAGTAAAAGAATTATTCAGTAGCGCTGTGAACGTTTAATTAGAAGCTGAGTGTTTGTCTTACTTGTGTACCTGGATTAATCTGTGATGTACCATCTCTATCACATGCAAAATTGTTCCTTTTACCTCCTACCTTTTTTTACAGTTCAAGGTCTAAAACACTCCTGCAAGATCAAATAGTGGCTGGCTTGCACTTCTTTCATTTAGTAAACTGTATTCACTGCTCACAATGCTGCCTCCTCTGCACCCACACGATGTAAGATACTATATGACCACTGAGCAAAGATCTTTTTTTAAAAAAATTAACCTATTTTTCTGATCAACCTGTTCACATATTGTATGCTTTTTCCATTTGAGATACTTTTCATTCATAATACAATGTCTTCTATCACTAGAACTAATAACTACTGCTACAGACCTCTTCAGGAGTATTGTTCTGTTTAAAGTTGTTAAGTAATATAATTTAAGGCCTTCAACGAACCCTAACATTTGTGTCATGATCACAACTCATGTTACTGCTGGGCAAGTTAGTTCCCAAAATGAAATCCCACTTGATGGATCATATACTTGAATTTAATGTAGTGATCTTTCACTGAAAAAGTATGTAGGTCACAGAACTACTTTTAACAATAAAACAGAAGTTTGCAACACAACATATGGATAAAACCAAACCAAGCATTCTAAACAATGAAATTTGAAAGATTTCAAATACGTGGCAAAACACATCTTATTTATTCCTCAACATCATATTACAGGTAAATAATATAGAGAAATTCCTTCCCATTCAAATGTGTCGATTTGATTAACTGCTTCTCAGTATAGTGAGGTGTGAGGCTTTTATATATGACCATGTGCACCACTGAGAGCTTAGACTTCCTCAGTTTTTAAAAATAATTTGCAGAGTTCTAACCAAACACATTTACTCTGGAAGTTTCAACAAACTCTACTTTTTTTCCTTTGAGAACTTATTTTCTTAACTGCTTGTCACAATCTCCTTTGCTGAGAGAAACCCTGGAGAGAGTTCAAAATAGATTTACCAAAATGGTAACAGGAATTAAGGGTTTTACATACAAGGAAAGATGAGAGAGAGAGTGGGCTTATTCACCTTGGAGCAGAGAAGATTAAAAGGTGACCTTACTGAGGTTTTAAAATTCTGAACAATTTTGACAGGGTAAACAAGGATGTTCTGTTAGCACTAGTTGGTATGTCTGTAACTATGGGTCACAACTTCAAGATGGTCAGCAAGAAAGCTAGGAATAAGATGACGAGAATCTTCTTTACTCAAAATTGCTAGGATTTGGGACGTGCAGTCTGGGAGAGTGGTGGAGGCAGATTCCATAAGGTTTCAAAAGAGAGTCGGATATATATGTTTGAAAATGATTAATTTAGAGGGCTACAGACATAGGGCTGGAGAATGGGACTGACTGGGTGGCTCTTTTGAGAGCCAGTATAGATACAATGGCCTCTTTCTGTACTGTAAAATACTAGTATTCTATGAAATTGCATTAACTCACCTTGGTGCAAAGGCGTTGTCCCAATTACAGTCTCATTCTCAGAAACCTTTGAGAGATAAGCAGATTCAGATTGGGACAGAGCTAACTCAGTCTGCAAATGTTGGAGATCATGTTCTGAGAATGAGCGATCACGTTTTAAAGGAATTGGGGAGCTGGTAACTCTTCGCATCTCTGCGCTTGGTGACTCTTCCTCCTTTTGAAAATAAGGTAGTGCAACAAAAGAAATATTTCTGAATTTGTGCATTGTTGAAATCTGTTTAGGAGCTTCTAGTTACAAACAACATCACACCCGGTTTGTTAAAAAGTAATAAGGAAAACAATTGGTCTGAAATGAGAAACAAGTTATACAAAGCCAACCTCTCATATCTGAAATCTTTATGATTTCTTTGCAACCTTTAACAACAGTAACTTTGCTCTCATTTGATTTCTTTAAAGTAAGAAACAGTCACCCTTCAGTTTGCTCAAAATCACTGGATGGAGTTATCATAGAAGAGGTTCCAAAGAAGAGTCATACTGGACTCAATGTTAAAACGCTTTCTTCACAAACGCTGCCAGACTGGGAGTTTCTCCAGCGTTCTGAGTTTGTATCATGATAGAGATTAGGTACACTGAAGACATCTCTAAAGTCTGGTTTGTACAACTTGATCGGTCAGTGCAACTTGGTTATTAACACAGAGCACATTCATAAATATGAAATGAACAAGATTCCAAAACATGTGCAGGTCAGGTGAATTGGCCATGCTAAATTGCCCATAGTGTTAGGTGCATTAATCAGGGTTAAATGTAAGGAAATAAGTCTGGGTGGCTTACTCTTCGGAGGGTCGGTGTGCACTTGTTGGGCCAAACGGCCTGTTTCCACACTGTAGGGGGTCTAAAAAAAGTGGTTAGCGAGGTCTGTTTAGTTGAATGACCAGTTAGCTGACCAGACCAATTCAGAAGGCTGGTTAAAAGTTAACTGTTACTGTGAAATGAAAGTGACCAATAGAAGAGATCAGGTAAGGATATTCATCCCAAAAAGACAGCAGTGAATTAGTTGGATTCTTTCTCAATCCAGCAGCTTCATAGTCACTTTAACTAATTGTGGCTTTTTTCCCCCAGAATGTTTATGTGGAATTCAAAATGCTCAAACTGCCAATCGTGGAAAGTGATTTTGTATTCTGTGGTAAAATGACCAGCAGCATAATTTAGTTTAAAATAATATAATTTCAGAAGTCATACAACACCACATTATAGTCCAACAGGTTTATTTGAAATCACAAGCGTTTGGATTACTGCTCCTTCTTCAGGTGCAAACTCTTATACTATAACCTGCTGTCATGTGACTTTGACTTTGTCCACCCCAGTCCAACACTGGCACCTCCACATCAGAATATAATTTCATCCAAGTTAACCAAATGAATCAAGTCCAAATGTCTGTTCATCAATTCCAAATTAAGAAAAATGAAAATTCCTATCAATTTAAAAGTAAAATATCAATGTCTATTTATATAATGATTTGTCAGTAACACAGTGCAAGTAAATGGTAATAATGACTAATTTTGCTGCAGTAACATATACCTGTCTTACACCTGAATCCTCAATAAAGAATTCAGCTACATCTACACCTAGCATTTCCATCACAAATCAAAAACAACAATAAATAGCAACTTGTTAAAGGGCATTTAATAGTACAGCTATACTAGCTTTTTTACTTGAATGCAATACAAAGGAACTGTAGAAACCCAGTATCAGGTGCTACTGACAAATTTGCTGACTCAACCTAACCTTTCAAGATAACCAAGGACCTTTTAGGAAAATAATAATTTTGTAATTATGTTAATGAATCACCAAATCAGAGGCATGGATCATTAATCCAGTTTGAAAATCTGAAATCAGTTTAAAACTTCTGGAAATTGAAAAAAGGCAAAAATCAATAATTATCAGGATGCTGCTGGGTTGTTGGGAAAAAAGCCAACAAAGTCACAAATTATAGAAATCAGTGTGAAAACAGGCCATTCGGTACAACAAATCCAAACTGACCACCGAAACAGCATCCCAGCAGACCCACCCCCTATTTGTAACTCTGTTCCTATGGAGAGTCCACCTAGCGTGCACATTGCTGGATACTATCGGCAATTTAGCATGGCCAATCTACTCAATCTGCATATCTTTGTACCGTGGGAGGAAACTGCAGCACTCAGAGGAAGCCCACGCAGATACAAGGAGAATGTGACATGATTAAATCCCAACTAGTTGGCCACAAAGAAACTACAGTCAATGAAAATGAGCTTTGCCAGTGATGTCCATTTCCTGAGAACGAAATGAAAAACTTACTGGGTCTGCAATATTTAGCTCTATGGTGAGTAGCTGATTAGTCTTAATGCTCACCGTTCCAGGGAAAGTCAAGTTTTACTCTTGTTTTAAGGAATGCTGTGGCATAGATTTTAACTTTCTTCTAAATGTTTATCAGACTTCAAATTAGTTGGAAACATCTCAGTTGAAGTAGTTAAGTTTATAGTCCTACCTCTGAAATGTTCATTTCATCCATTTCAGCCAGTGTTGGGGCTTTTAGTAGTACTCTGGGTCTAGGCCGCTGTGTGCTTCCCATGGACTCAGGAACGGAGAGATCTATGCATGAAGTAGACTTGAGGTCATCAGAGCAGGCATGCACAAGGCATGGCAGAGATCCAAAGGTCACCTCTACAAAGGCAATGAATTTATAATATGAACTTAAACAAAATAGTTAATTTCAGCTTGCATCAACAATTGCCAAGTGCAGGACTGATCTTGAATCGTTTAGCTTGTAGTTTAGAGAAAGGAACTGTAAATCTGCATTGAAATAAATACAAATTAGAATTCTCTTTAATACTTACATTACCGAGCAAATCAGTTTACTTTAATAGGCGGACAATTACATAAAAATAAGCCACCTTATGAGTATGTTGTGTATATTTGCAACTGGATTGCCATTGCACACAGATAATTAATATTTTAAAAAAACTTTAACTCATGTAAATCCACCCAAATTCTGATTCAACTAATAAAACTTACTCATTGTTTAAATTTTTGAAGCCAAGGAGTAATTGGCACAAGCTGGGACTTAATATAAGGAATTCAACAAGAATTTATTGTACTTAACCTCTGAAACTTTAAACAAGCTCCTTGCTGTTCTACAAGCTAACAACTTTTGTTTATAGTATTGGAATCCAAGCCACACGCCGTCCTGGCTTGGAACTACATCACTGTTCATTCACTGTCACCAAGGGAAGAAGTTCCAGGTTTTGATCAACAGCATGGAGTATCGCATCATTGCCAGGTGACTACAATGGCATAATAGTGGGTGAGGGCAATCTAGCTCTGGTACCAATTAATCTTCTCAGTATGGTCTCTTTGATCACCTCCTTCTGCCATTAAATTAATTGGCTAGAGGGAACTTTGAGACCATTCTTAATTTTGTGCACCACAATGGTACAAAGTTGACTTGTGTAACTCTAAAGGAATGGATGCAGGGTCAGTGGAAATTTTCAAGATTGAGATAGAAAGTTTTTTTTTGTTGGACAAGATTATTCTAAAATTTGTCTAACTGAAATGGCGTTACAAATCCGCCATGACAAAAGAAATCCAATAGCTTTCTTACCTACCTTTAAGAGAACAACCATTTCTCACCTTTGTTCTTATTTCGACTAGCTGTGTGCACTGGTCGAAGCTTTTTCTTTGACTTGATCTCTTCCAGAATTCGTTCATGTAGACTACGTGGTTTCAGAGGCTTTGGTCCAAGATTTCTTTCAGAGACCTGAGAACAATTAATCAGAAGCTTTGATTTCACCTTGAAAGAACAAGGTCTAAAAATTCTATATTAAAGATTAATGATTCACAAGCAATTTCTATATTTTATAGGGTGAACAAATTCAAATAAATAAAGCATGTGCTGTATATTGGAAAGTAACTATGCACTTTCAAGTGCACTTGGAATCATAGTGAGTAGATTCTGCGTTATCCAACCAAGCATCATCTCGAGAGAGAAATTTACTAGGCCAAACTAGAGATGTACTTTGATAAATGCAAGGCAGTTGATTCTGAAGCAGTGTGCCAGCTGTAGCATTTGTACTGCAGGTGATTTAAGTGGAATTAAACAACTAGGCCGTTTATATGGATAGGTCAAATGAAAGTAAAACAATTGAAAAGTTTAGGGACAACAATTTGAATTTCAAATATGTTGTGAACTTGTCCTCATTAACCTCAGTATACAATCAGCATTTAGCTTACTTC
Source organism: Chiloscyllium plagiosum (assembly GCF_037043375.1). NCBI lineage: Eukaryota > Metazoa > Chordata > Chondrichthyes > Orectolobiformes > Hemiscylliidae > Chiloscyllium > Chiloscyllium plagiosum. The sequence continues at coordinate 33,703,938 of NW_028270155.1, read as the reverse complement.
AACCCTGGGTAGTAAACCTCATTCCTCTAACCTTGCTTCTGGAGTACTTCAGTAAGTAGTTTGTTAGACACAAACTCCCTCAAGAAGCAAGTTCAGGGGAGCACGATGCAACTCAAAACTCAAGTTAGGTGACTTCTGTTTAAAATCGACACGACCAGACTATTTTTCATTGCATGTTTTTCCATTACTAAAAGTTGTCTGAAGGGAACATTTCCACTGAGACATTAGGATTCCATTTTATTGCATTTAGTTGCTCACAATAATTTAAATTGCCAGCAGATCCAAGAAAATCTCTGTAGGCTGGAAAGAATCTCAAGAAAACACAACATCATAGTAACAAAGCTGTACAAATTTCAGGAATAGCTTTAATGTTAGATCATTTACAACAAACAATAAATTGCTTGTTATGACCAGGTCCTGTTTTTGTTTGACTTTAATATTTCTATGTGACCGAATCCTAACCATCTTTTCCAATTTATGTGAGAATATTATGGCACAATTAAGAAAACCTCTGGGAAGCGGGTAATAGTGAAATTTGAAGTGTTGGATCTGATATCCTGGTGAGTTCACCTCCAGTAATATTCAAATGCTCAAAGTGCTGCAATTCCTAAGGGCTGATCACATCACCACATAGGTAGCAGGAAAAAGAATACTTTAGGCCAATCTTAAAAAATCACAACACCAGGTTATAGTCCAACAGGTTTATTTGAAGGCACTAGCTTTCGAAGCACTGCTTCTTCATCAGGTCAATCTGCAATTCTCCAGTGTAGTACACACATTTCCTTGTGTTTGATGGGATTTAGTGCAGTAGTATAGTTGCATTGCATACACTACTGCACACAGACACTCCAAATTTGATTGTTAACAAAATTATAAAATTTGAAAACCACCATAGATATAGAATAATTGTTTAAGAATGTAATTACTCATTAAGTTACTCAATTCCTTTCCAATAGCCACAGCTCACTTTTTCCTGGTCAAATTCAGCGCAAACTGAGTTTTATCATCACGACCAAATTCTTCCTCTATAAATTTTCTTTATTTTCCTTCCTCTCCCGAGATCCAAATAACAATTTAATAAATACAATGCTTTGCCCCATAATCTGCTCCTAACAATAGAAGCAGTCAAAAGATTGAAACTGTACTTTCCAGTCAGTTGAATAATGAAGTCTTACTGGGAGAGATAAGATTTGGAGAAGCTGGTGTTGGACTGGGGCGGACAAAGCTAAAATCCATACAACACCAGGTAATAGTCCAACAGGTTTCTTTGGAAGCATTAACTTTCAAAGTGGTGCTCCACAACCACCTGATGAAGAAGCAGTGCTTCAAAAGCTAGTGCTTCCAAACAAACCTGTTGGGCTATTACCTGGTGTTGTGTGATTTTTAACTGGGATAGATAATGCACCTTGATTTATTTGTGCTGGAAAAAGGTCAAATAAAACCAAATACACACATATATAAATCAAAACATTTATTCATTAGTTTAGTTTCACAAATAAAATGAATCTGAGAACATGTAGGAGAAATAAAATCAGTGCAGACTTTATCAGACAAGATATCTGCAATTTAAGTTTCAATGATAAGTTTAAGGTGGTTCCTGACTTCATTAAAGTGTGGAAACTGGATAAGAGGTTTTACTGGTGTTTGTATAGATGTCATACAAGTATGCAAGCATGATTGTAGGACTACAGTTCTGAAAAAGGGTCTCTGGACTTGAAATATTAACTGTTATCTCTCGACATATGCTGTCTGACCTGCTGTTTTTTCCAGCAATTTCTGATTTTGTTTGATTTTATTTCTGATTTCCAGCATCTGCAATTCTTTCAGTTTTTTGACAAGACCCTAGAATATTGTTTTGCGCATCATGCACATTTTACAAGCTTGCAATTAAAGTCTTTTCAAAACATCTGATTTTTTTCAGCTAAGAAGTCCTTTAAAATGTCAAAGCTTCAAAATTCATGGACCTACAGTCTAAAATTATTTAGAATTTTCATTCGGTAATCTATGTGACCCCAGGCTACGCTGCAGATACAAGGATAAAGGGGATTGAAGTGAAGAGTCACAGGCTTAAATTGACACCCAATTAAAAATAACTTTCATTTAAAGATGCCATCCATTCAGACATGGGCTAATGACTATATTTCTGATGGAGATAAAAACTAATAACAGATAACATTTGGATTAAGATGATTCACCAGTCAAAAAAGGAAACTCTTATCTAAACTTACATTATTTTCAGCGGACCTCATCAATCCTGCGATAACATGAAACAGTAAACAAAAGAAACAGTCAAAAACAGGCAGAACACCAATAGTGAGATGGGAGTGCCAGAGGTCCTCACAGCAGCAACCAGAGGGATGAGAAAAGGAAAATGAGAATAAAGGAAAATCTACAGAGAGAAATAAATATACAAGTGTAAAGTTTGGGAGTAAGAGAAACTCTTACCGGTTTTAAAGGTGGCCGTGATCTTATAAACTCAAGAATGAGTTCGTGAGCATTTTTCTTCACACATGGCGGGATGTCACCATCAACCTGCAAAAAGAAATGCCATTTTCCAATCAAATACTTAGCTAACAAATTAGCACCACTGCAGACACAATAAAAATAAATACACAGAAGAAATGAGATTGTTTGGCTTTTTTTTAAAAGAAAAGCAATATTACGCTGCTCAATTGTTCTAGTATAAGACGATCGCAAGCACAATGTCCCAGTATCCAATCCTTTCAAGAGATTATTTCCCTTTTCCCTCATTTATTTTAGTATGTACCTAATTCTCAGCACTGCAGCGCTGATCTACATTTTATATTGAAGAAAGCCAGTTGATGAATCTTTTTGCAATGTAACATTTATTCAGACAAACTTTACAAGCACACACTTCCCTTCCCAGTTTCAGTAAATAGCTCTCTGAATCAGCTTAAATGAAGTCCTAATTAATGCCATTCACCTGCATATAATTAAACACAATTGATATACAATTAACAGGTGTTTCACCTATTTTCTTGAAATAAGACTGCAGCAAACAAAATGTGGAATGTATGGGCTCTTGTACTACAGTGGTAGACTACTTCTGAGCCACGAGGCCCAGGTTCAAGTCCTACCTGTGCCAAAGTTGTATAATAACATCTCTGAACATATTATTTAGAAACGAGCTAAATGTGAACAGTGTTGCACAATTGCTATACATAATCACATTGCACAGATGTTTTTCAAGTTTGGCTCAGAAGAGGGAATACATCAATTTGGAATAAGGGCTTTTGCCCAAAACGTCGATTTTTCTGCTTCTCAGATGAAGCCTGACTCGCTGTGCTTTTCGGCACCACTCTAATCTAAACTCTGCTTTCCAGCATCTGCAGTCCTCACTTTTGCCTATATAAAAGTGAGTCCATAGAGTTAATATCCAGTAATCTAAGGATAAACAAGTATTGAAATAAGATGCCTAAATGCAGAGTTTTCCCAGGAATTTGTTGTTATTTTAATCATGGAAAAATATTATAATTATAATATTATTACAAAAATAAGGGGGTGATAGTGGCATAGTTGTGATGTCACTGGATACTAATGCAGAAGTCCTGGTGATGTTCTGGGGACCTGGGTTCAAATCCCACCACACAGATGGTGAAATTTGAATTCAATTAAAATTTGGAATAAAAAGATTGTCTAATAATGGTCATGTGACAGCCAGTGATTATGTTTGTACATCAAAGAAGAAAATTTGCTATCTTTGTTTGGTCTGGCCAATGCCTGACTGCAGACACACAGCAATCTTGTTGACTCTTCACTGCCATCTGGACAATTACTGATGGGTGCCCACATACCACAAGTAATCTTTTTAAGAGAAAATTTCAACAAATTAGATTGAACTGAGAGCACTGGTTAGTACAAATTATTTGACCTATCAAGTACATACTATCAACATTGCAAATCGATATATCTACTCATATCAAGCTCCAAATCTAACATTCCTTCTTGCCCACCTCTCCCTTACCCACACCAGGTATATTGTTTAATCAAGGTAACTTTATTTTTGAGGAACTGAAAAATAAAGATATGAAATGTAGCACCAATTTTATGACAGATAAAGATGTCTATTTGATTAAAGAGGTTGCAAAGTGCAACATTAATTGTGGAATGCTATTTTGGATAAGGCAAATTTAATGGTAGCATATACTGAAAATACAAACTTAAAAAGTTGTATCATAGAAAATTGTTACGGGGCAATAGAAGTGACCAAATGTGTGTGGGGGCCTGGAGGTCAATAGATACCTCAGTATTATTGCAAAGTCTGTTTATTTCACCTTCAGACAAAAGTTGGAATATAATCCTCAGAAGAAAAGAGGCCTTAATTAAGGGGATTTCTCAAAACATACTCGGAGTTTGTTAGTGAGTAAAATATTCTACAAGCAAGATTTCTAAACAAACTTATCAAGATTTCAGTGTAGAAGACAACACTGCATGAAAGGCTGTTTAAAAATAGAAAATATGTAAGCTGAAATGGCAGGGATGCATAGAGCCAAAGGGGTCAGTGATGCACTGTGTCTCATCCAAGATGTTTATGAGGACATCAGAATCAAATGTAAGTTTTAAGATATAATGATACAAAAATATGGGTGGTAATTGAGATCAACCAATTATAGAGGAACTAGCATGGTCAAGGAATCTACTACTTAAATATAGAATGAGTAGGGGAAAAAAGCTCAATAGCATATAAAAGTACTTCACATACAAAGAAGCTCTGTGAAATGTAATTTTTTTGTGTGTAATTTTAACAGCCATTTTCATACACAGCAGATTGAACAAGCAGCATTGAGGTTGATGATTATGAATTCCTATTTCCATTCGTGTTAGTTGAGGACACAGACATTAAAAGCTTGTCATGACACCAATAAATCGCACTGGTTTTCTACATAACTGAAAAGCTAAACAAAATTTAGTTGAAACTTTTCTTCAAAGGGTGCACATCTCCAACAATGCAGATCTTCCCTTGATAATATACTGGAATATCAACACAGTGTGAGGCTTGATTTTCTAACTCAAAGATAAGAGTGGTATCTAGCAGACCGAGTTGACAAGATGGAATTGAATCCAAGAAAAACTAAAATGAAACTTTAATAATTATTTACTCATCAACTTCAGTGTGAGAACGCAAATAACAATAGAAACAATGATGGATATCTTGCAAGAATAACAGGATACAAATTTAAAGAGATTTATCTGGAAAATTACAAAGCACTGATGGAATTGTGTCGTATTCAGGATCTCTCAGGAAACAAAAATAATAATCTTGAATGTCAAGGAGAATGAATCAGCGAACAGAAACTCAAAAATGTGGGAAGGAGCAATTCAGAAAAGATGGTCAGGTAACTGAGCTATGAGGTGAAATTTAAAAGCACAGGATATTGGGAAAGTTACATGCTTCATAGTCCAAGATTTTTAATCTTACAGATTGACTGAACACTTCTAGGCTCTGGATTTCCACAAATTTAAGAATCAGGGCGTAGGTTCAAGTTCAGAAAAATGAAGATGCACAAACAAATTAGACTGAATTATTTTACATAGCAAGTAGCCAATTTTTGCAATAGATTGCTCCCAAATCCAACATTCCTTCTTGCCCACCTCTCCCTTACCCACACAAGGTATATTGTTTAATCAAGGTAACTTTATTTTTGAGGAACTGAAAAATAAAGATATAAAATGTAGCACCAATTTTATGACAGATAGAGATGTCTATTTGATGAAAGAGGTTACAAAGTGCAACATTAACAGTGGAATGGTATTTTGGCAACAGTCTACTTACTGAAGATGGAATTACTAAATATTTATCAAATTCTATTTTTAAAAGGTTTGGCTGATTAAATTAGTTTTAGGGACCAACTGAAAGGACAGGAGAATCCTATTGATCTTGTATTTTCCAATAATACAACATTGAAAATATGAAATGTTATGTCATGCACAAAACAAACCTACAAAGGTATTTAAAATTAAGCCAAAAAGTAGCATTAATATATTGAGAACAATCCTTTTACTCAAATAGTTTTTAACTTCTGTCGAGTGAATTAGTAAATCAGCAAAAGTTTTAGGTACTCAAAATGCAGCTGAACATCATTATGGTTACAATATGTCTGAAATTGAGGGGATGAGCTTCACCTTGATAAAATAATCTTGACCCTTACGTCATTATGATTTGTTGCTTCCCAATATATGACAGTAGATCATCATTAGACCGAAGTAGGAATAAAAACAAGATGCTTACCATAACTTTCCGCAGTTTATATTTACGTGCTTTAATGTCCTGCATTAACATCTCGAATGGAGTAAGGTGATACTCTGTCGGTAAAGGGTTGTACTGTTTTTCCTGAACTTTTTTTAGTTTGACACCATGGCGGAGGTCTCGCATTAGCTGCACCCATAGACGTGCCTGCAAGCACAAAAGAAACTATTCGCAAATATAAAACTGGAACTCTGGAATTTGCAGAATCAACAGCAAAACAAAAGTTGCAATCGGAGCAAATTAAATTTAATGAGTAGGCACAAAAAAATGAAAAAGGCATTGAGCAGATGTAAAGTTCCACCATTTTGAGAATTTAGTCACTGAAGCAATCCATCTCCATATGCAGTGAGATCTGGACAACATTCAGGCGTTGCTTGACAAGTAATGTCTGCACCACACAAATATCAGAGAATGACCATCTCCAACAAGAGTGAATCCAACCATCACCCTTTGACATTCAATGGCATTATTACCACTGAATCACTGTCTATCAACATTCTGGGGGTTAGCATTGACAAAGTCTAACTGGAATAGCCATATAAACACAATGGCTACAAAAATTTGTCAGAGGCTCAGAATTCTGCAGTAAGTAATTCATCTTCTGACTCCCCAAATGCTGACATTTATCTACAAGGTACAATGCAGGAAGGTGCTAGAAAATGGACACCATCTATAACAAAGCTGTCTACTTGATTGGCACCTCATCTCGCACCTTAACATTGACTTCCACCACCACCATTGCATAGTGGCAGCAGTGTGTACCTCATACAAGATGGACATAGTACATGATTTTTAAAAATCTTAAAAGAGACAGCAAAACAAAGTTTTCAACCTATTTCCCAACATCATCAATTCACAGAGATGTAAATCCAGAGAATGTATACTCCATCTCTCAATTTCTTAGGGTTTTACTTAACTACTCATTTAAATTGATTTGTTCTTACACTCAGTGGAAGAAATGTAATTCATGATCAAATTTTAGAAATTCAGGCCACCACAGGATTAACTTTAAAAGATAGAAGAGGGGCTATGTACTTTTCCATTTTCATTTCTGTTCTGCCACGCTTTTGAATATATGTAATAAAATACTTTCCCCTGGAGCTGCTTTTCTGATAAATGTTATTACCAAAGACTACTTCAATGTGATGAAATTACAGGAGACCGTCTGCTGCATTAGAACAGCTTTGTTCTCTGTAACTCCAATGGAGATTGGTTTGATCTTCTGAGGAACGAAGAGGAGGTTTTAAACAGGAAACTGCTGAATCTAATAGAGGTGGCTTTTGATGCCACTACAATAGGAAAAAAATTACATTGTTCCCAAGAGGCTGTTTCTTGTGAAAGTGCATCATATACTTATCAGATGAGATCAACATTAACCTCTTTGTAAATTGTCTTCTGAACACAAGTATTAGCAGTCATAAGTAAATATACATTCCTCACCCAGTCAGTATGGTTCAAGTTGTCCAATTCAACTAATGGAATCTGCTGAGTCTCTGATTCTCCAAACTGCATCTTCTTCAGCATCTGGAACACAACAGAAATAATGACATTGATATATTAGTACAGTGAATATTCAGCATGACATTGAAGCATCACATTACAGATTGAGACTGCTGGTAACATTTACCATTAGGTTATTGCACCGATCACAGAAAAGCAATATATTTTTAAAACAACTAGGTGACATCACAACAAGTGATGCTCCAGTTCTAAAAAGGTCTCCAGCTTCTTCTTTGTACTGTTAGTCTGTCTGTTGGTTAGTTAAGAATGCAGTCAAGCCAGTTAGTCAGTGAGTCAAGTGTGTGTTGAATGTACGAGCAACAGAAGTTAACATGGAATTCAGATTATCTGGAGTTCAGAGATGCCATATTTCTGCACATCGTTAATTGGTACAGTTGTTGAGACAGGTGTCTGAAAAGTTAAGAACCAGAGTCTTTGTGGTTTATGTTAGATGAACTAACACAGAGAAAACCACATCACATACAATCAGACATACATTAGCATTATAAAGTAAACAAAAATGCATTGATTACTCAAAAATTATTTAGCAGATTGGTCCTTCAAACCATCTTTATTTGACAAAGGACAATTTTGTTTCACATTGTGAAACTTGAATCAACACCAGGTCGCCCACTCCCCTGATCAACAGTCAACAGACAAATCAAATCCCATTTCAAACTGAAAGATCAAGATGTGGTCTAAAAATTGAAATGTCACTATTTTTGAGAGAGTGAAAGACTTGGATTACAAAATTCATTAAAGCCACAGGAGCATCAGAAATTCAATTAGGTTAAATATTCAACTGATCTGGACTTTCCAGATACATTATTTCCCTAATTTTGAAAGGAAATTAGCAGATGAAATAATAAGTGTCAGGAAAATGAAAATTTTGTCTCCATTAATTCTGATCAGCAGAACTGTTCCTTTTAATTATCCAGTATTGTAAGCAAATTATAAAAGACTGTGGGCTCTACTCCTGAGATTTGTTCACTTTATTCCTCTGAGCAGCTGGGTATTATTTTAAGTGAAAAATCAAAGATAATTCAGCAAGCTCCACAGACTTCTCTCTCAAGAAATAAATGACTACACACAACAAATTGATTTTTAGCACACACAATCTCACCATTCTTTAAGTGAGTATCAGATTTTAAGTGATACGAATGCCGACTGAAATCACAAGGTGTTTTCATTGAATAATGCTTTTCTACACAAAATGTGACAGGATAAAGTCAGATCTGAAAAAAACTCTGCTACTTTTTGATCTAATGTCCTAGCACTTCTAATTAACATAGTACTTACAATAACAAAAATGTTAAGAAATATTATAGACAGCGATAGCATTTGTCAGTGTTCCAGTTTATTTGATACATACCATTTCTTCTCATTACTTAATCACCAAAGTAATGTTCATTAAGGTATTACATTTACTGGGAAGAATTGTTCACTAAAATAAATAACTTCAAAGAACTTTTTACCTTATACAAGAATGACCAAAAGAATTTGAATGCAAATTTTTTTTGCAAAATTTGCTTATGGAACTTAAAAGTAATGACTATCCAAATATCATGAGGTTTAAATGAACAAACCATATGAATGTACAATGAAGGGGTAGGAGTTGGTCAATCACCCATTGAGCCTGGCCTGCTGATGGCTCATCTGATTGAAACCTGAAATCCACATTACCATCTGCTGTGATAACCTTTCACCACCCCACCTTGCTTACCAACAGTCTATATACATCTGCTTCAGAAATAGTCAAAGACTCTACTTCCACCATGCTGCTTACCTGTGGAAGCTATCAGGAAAAAACTCCCTGTTTTAGTCACCCTATCAGGTGACCAAATACAAAATGAAAATGGCGCATGAAATGTATTGACTTTTGATTAAGTTCATACCACACTGAACAATTGACTTTATTTTAATTTTCAACTGAAAAGAATATGTGGGAGATCACAGCAGTCAGGCAGTGTTCATGGAGAGAGACAGCAAGCTAATGTTTAGAGTCTAAAGGACTTTTTCAATGTTGATTGGAAGTCCATAAACACAACAGAGAAAACCATAGCAATGTGAAGATAGCAGAATAAACATCATTTTTTTAAAAAAATGAATCAACATGAAATACTGTGCTCCAATAAGTGGTGAAACATGGAGTCTACAAAAAAATCATTTTTTATACCATGCTGTATATAGACCAATAATAATGCTGAACGGTTGATGTATTTTGTTATTTATTCAGGTGATGTTGGCATCACTGGGTAAGCCAGCAGTTATTCCCTTCTCTAGTTGCCTTTCAGGAGGTGATGGTGAGCTGTGTCTTTAACCTGCTGCAGACTGTTTGCTGTAGGTAAACCCACAATGCTAAGGAGAAGTGTGTAATGAATATTAGCTCAAGAATGTTTCTCCCTCTTCCTGGTTGGTGATTTTTACTGGCAGATACAGGTAAAGGTCCAACTGAACAAATTGACCTAAATTGCATGTAAACAGAACGCATGATCAATGACTTCATTTGCCAAAAACCCAAGGAGGAAGCTAAAAATGACAATCCTATACAAGCAACAGAATATTTACTGATTTTAATTACCCTGCTCTTCACCCCGCCCCTTGGACTCTTACTGTTTGGACATTGTGTAAGGTGGTTCTTTTCTAGAGCAGGTCATCATCGCAGGAACTAACAATGTGAGGAAGGGTTCAGAAGGGTCACTGGATCCAAAACATTAATTTTGTTCTCTCTCCACAGATACTGCCAGACCTGCTGAGTTTTCCCAGCAATTTCTGTTTTTGTAACTAACAATGTGACTTGCTTTTGTTTTTGTCACCGGAACCAGCTGAAACCAGAATGTTGTGAATACAGGAAAATCAGTCAAACATATCTGTATCAGTGAAATTGCATGAATAACATTTCAGAAATACTTTACAAATGTACCCAACATCACTACACAAATTCAAAAACACCCAAACTGACATAATCTGGATTGTGTCCTGTGAATTTGTGTCTGCTGTGGCTTAGTGGTTGCATTCTTGTTTCTGAGGGTTCTGTGCTTGAATCCTGTTCCAGGACATAAGCACAAAATTTGAGGTTCAAAGACCACAACTTTTCACTACTGACAGTGCAATACTAATGATAGTGGCTCTTTCAAACAAAATGTTTAACAAAGACTCTATCACCCTCAGGTGAATGTAACAGGTTCTATGGCAATATTTCAAAGGACTTAATTTTAGCATTCTGATGATATTTATCCCTCAGTTAACAGCAAAAAGAAAAAGGTTATCTGGTCATCATCATATTGCTATTTGTGAGAACCCAATGTGCTGCTGCATTTACTACACATAACAACAGTGACTGTGACTGCATTCCAAAAATATGTCATTGCCTGTAAAGCTTTGAGAAGTCTTCTGATTATCATAGCTGCTATATGAGTGCATGTCTTTGTTTACAAAATAAAGTTATTTAATATTCCTGATCTCACCAGTTTCTGTTGGTTCTCTTATCACAACAAGCAAAGATTGTGAATGTCTCATTTTTGTTTACAAATTACCTTTCCACACACTATGTCACTGTTACATCGTTTAGGTTTTCCTCCTGCGTTGCTGTGTCCCTGGTGCCCAGCTTTATGTCACAATCCTCCCTCCAATCCATTCCTTGCAACTGAACTTTTAACCATCACACACCATCTACAATTCTCTTCCTAAACTCTCCTACATCTCCTTCCACTTCCAAAACCATCCTCTTTAAACACTAAGGTGTGTGCAGGAACACAGCTCAATTTTAGTGGAAAATCCAAAATAATAGAGCTAACTTAAAATAAAAGAGGAAGTGAGTTATTTGCTGCAGTATCCCTAGTCTCTGACCTGCTCTTGTAGCCACTGTATTTATGTGGTGAGTCCAGTTGAGTTTCTAGTCAATGGTAACCCCAAGGATGTTGACAGTGGAGGATTCATTGATGGTAATACCATTGAATGTCGAGGGGCGGTGGTTAGACTGTCTCTTATTGGCGATGGTCATTGTCTTGCATTTGTGTGGTGCAAATGTTATTTATCACTTGTCGGCCCAAGCCTGGATATTGTTCAGATCTTGCTTCATTTGAGCACGGACTGCTTCAGTATCTGAGTCGCCACGAATGGTGCTGAACACTGTGCGAACATCCCCACTTCTGACCTTATGACAGAAGGAAGGTCGTTGAAGAAGTAGCTGAAGATTGTTGGGCCTAGAACACTACCCTGAGGGACTCCTGCAGAGATGGCCTGGAGCCAGATGACTGACCTCCACAACCACAACCATCTTCCTTCATGACAGGTGTGGCTCTAACCAGTGGAGTGTTTGCCCAAGATATCCATTGATTCCAGTTTTGCCAGGGCTCCTTGATGCCATACCTCGGTCAAATGCAGCCTTGATGTCAAAGGCTGTCAGTCTCACCTCACCTCTGGGATTCAGCTTTTTTGTACATGTTTGAACCAAGGCTGTAATGAGGTCAGGAGCTGAGTGACCCTGGTGAAACCCAAACTGGGCGTTACTGAGCAGGTGCTGCTTGATAGCATTGTTGATGACCCCTTCCATCACTTTACTGATGATGGAGAGTAGACTGATGGGGCAGTAATTGGCCAGGTTGGATTTGTCCTGCTTTTTGTGTACAGGACATACCTGGGCAATTTTCCACGTTGTTGAGTAGATGCTAGTGTTGTAACTGTACTGGAGCTTGGTTAGGGAGCACATGTTCTGAAGTTTGTTGGGTTTTTTGAAGAGTTGCGGTTGCTGGAAATCAGAGAGATAAACTGAAATTGTTGAAAAAAACTCAGCAAGTCTGGCAACATCTGTGCAGAGAAAGCAGAGTTAATCTTTTGGGCCCAGGGACCTACTGCATTTTTCCTGCTTTTATTTGTAATGGAACTAATTATCTGAATTTTGCTGTAAGGGTGAACAAGGATACCAGTTGTATCAATCTCAAATGGAAAAAGAGAATGAAACCGGACAGATCATTTAATGTTGACTAAGGAAATGACAATGGTAGAAACAGCCTGTCAGCCCTGCAAAGTCCACTTTACTAATGCCTGGGGCTAGTGCCAAAATTGCCTTACAGACAACTTTCCAGATGTCACCATCACCATATGTCCTGTCCCATTGGCAGGATAGACCCAGCAAAGGTGATGGCACAGTGGTATACAGTTGGAATGGAGTTGCCCGAAGAGTCCTCAATATGGACTGCAGACCCCATGAAATCTCATGGCTTCAAATTTAACAGGCAAGAAAATCTTTTTCCTCGGATTGGAGAGTTCAAAACCAGAGCGCGTCATTTTACAGTGAGAGGAGAAACATTTAAAAGGGCAACTTTTTCAAACTAAAAGTGGGTTGTATGTAGAATGAACTGCCAGGGGAAGTGGTAGATGCCGGTCCAGTCACAACATTTAGAAGACATTTGGACAGGTACGCGAATAGGAAAGGTTGAGGGGGATATGGGCCAAACAGAAGCAAATGAGACGAGTTTACTTATGGGAAACTTGGTTGGCATGGATAAGTTGGCATGACTATTGAGCTATATACAGCGTGGTACAAAAAAAAGATTCTTTTTTGTAGACTCCATGTTTCATCACTTATTGGAGCACAATATTTCATGTTGATTCTTTTTTTTTAAATTGATGCTTATTCTGCTATCTTTGCATTGCTATAGTTTCCTTGTTGTATTTATGGACTTCCAATCAACACTGAAAATAAATAGAGTCATCTAGACTCAAAACATTAGCCTACTGTCTCTCCATGGACACTGCCTGACTGCTGTGATCTCCCGCATATTTTTTTCCAGTTGGAAATTAAAATAATTTTTAAAAGAAAATAAAGTCAATTGATCAGTGTTGTATGAACTTAATCAAAAGTCAATACATTTCATGCGCCATTTTCATTTTTATTTAGTCACCTGATAGTGGCGACTAAAACAGGGAGTTTTTCCCTGATAGCTTCTACAGGTAAGCAGCATGAATGATGATCAGAGTCGGACAGGTATTAAGATAAAACCAGTTTGAAAATAAATATGTCAAATGATGTTTAACAAGTAGTACAATTATATTATTTATCTGCAAAATCTTCTGTATTTCACAGAGAGTCATTGAGTTATACAGCACGGAAACTGACCCTTGGTCCAACGCATTCCACGCCTACCAGGTAACATAAGCTGAAATAGACCCATCTGTCTGCATTTAGCCCATATCCCTCTAAACCTTTCCTATTCGTGTATCTATCCAAATGTATTTTAAATGTTGTATTCTACCTGCCCCTACCACTACCTCTGGCAGCTCATTCTATATGTGCACAACGCTCAGTGTGAAAAAGTCACCCCCTAGGTTTCTTTTAAATCTTTCTTCATTCAGCTTAGACCTTTGCCCTTTAGTTTTCACCTCCCCTATCCTTGGAAAAAAATCTTGGTTATTCACCTCATCTGTGCCCCTCAATATTCTAAACCTCTAGAAGATCAACTCTCAGTGTGTGACATTCCAGGGGAAAAAAAAGTCCCAGCCTATTCAGCCTCTCTTTAAAACTCAAACGCTCCAGATCAGGCAACATCCTTGTAATTTTTTTCTAGATCTTTTCTAGTTTAGCAACATTCTTCCTATAGCAGGGCAACCAGAAATGTACGCACTATTCCATGTATTACCAGGTGCTCCACGGCCTTTCTCCCACACCTAACAAAACAACAGCTTTTGGAAGTGACCTGTGTATGTTCATAGAGATTTATACAGAGAGATTGTATGAACAGAACGGGTGAGCTGAAGGCTGAGGTTGAGACCTTGAAAAGAAGGTTCACTGGGCCAATTGAAAATGTGGCATTGTGCTCAAAATGACCCAAGCATGGGAAATGTTGGGCAGGCATAAAGGGACATAAATAAACTAGAGCAAGGATGGGCCAACAGCCCTCTGCACCAGCTTGACCATTCAATGAGATCACACTGACTTTATATTTCAAACACCACTACCCATATTCCTTGATGTTTTTAAACAAATAAATCTATCCATTTGTTTTAACATACTCAATGACAAAGCTGCCAAAGTCCACTGGAGCAGGGAATTACAATCTTCCTGTATCCACACATATAGAGTGAAGCCTTCTGGAGACAGGATTATTATAACAACTAAATTACTACAATCCAAAGAGAACACAATAAAAGTAGCTTTGTCTTATTAAAAAAAAACAGTAAACCAGGGAGGTATAAATAATGCGTTCCATTTATAGACACAGAAACGAAAAGAATGCAGGTCACCAATATGTATTTTATAGGCGTGTTAGATAAAAGAGAACAACTGTATCATGACATAATCATCAGGAACAGCAACCAAACCAGTCAAGCTTTAAATTAAAATTAGAAAGGTGTCATAAGTACACAATGCTGAATCACCTCCTGAACATTTGCTCTGGTATTTGCACAGGGCAGTGCCCAATTTTATTCCTGTTGTTCTGGTTTGATCGGTTTCTTTTATCTATAGAACCATAAACACATTAACATTCTTGGCAATAGACACCAAACACTTCACTTCTTTGAAAGATTTCAAGTGTGTTTAATACGTGTGATCATAGCGGGACAGGCACGCAGGTGCAGCAATGGTCTAGGAACTCAGCTTACAACTGTAAGGAGTGCCAGGATGTGGATTCAAATGATACCTCAAGCTGGTGATTTTAATGATGCCATCAGTGGGTGGTAATGATTGGATGATATATACTTTGATTGGCTTGGGTGGAAGCACAGGTGGAGGATTCTGTGGGCCAGATTTCCCAGGCTACCAACAGGCAAGTACGATCAGATTAAACATAGCAGTGCAAAGGTATAGGTCACCTTCTAGCCCCAGCTGATCACTTTTATTGAATTTATCTTGAACTATGAATCCAAGCAATCCATTACCATTCCTGCTAATTCATATAATGCAGGCAGCTCCCATATAAATCTTGATCACTTTGATAAAAGGTGAAGTAAAATGTTGTGAACTGACCAGGCAATCACCAGACATGCAAATTCAATGATTGAACCAAATAGTGAGAACTACAATACACAGGCAAGAAAATTACATCATGGGAAATGAACACAAAGGTTACATTAACCTCCCTTTTGATGAATATAAGTCAGATCTCTATCTATTCACCAGTTTTACCGGTTTGTCTTTGAGGTATTGTCAAATTGGTCATGATTCTCAAGCCATGCCTCATTCTCAGAATACTCCACTGTGAGAACATATTTTCTTCTACGTACCACGTGACTTGACACAATATATGTGCTCTCGGCTCAAGTAAAACTATTTTCTTAAACTATTATATTTTAAAAATAAAGTTGTTTCACAGCTGGAACCCTTTCTCAAAAGCATCACAATTAACAGCTTTTGTTTCAGTTCATATATTTACGAATATTGTTGTTTAAACAGGGAGACTTTTTAAGTCCTTGAGATTTTTTGGGGGTTTTGCTTACTAAACCAAACAATACAAGGTGTTTGCTGATTACCACTCCCTGCTGAATTATCAACCTCATCAACCTTAATTCGTTCTCAGCCAGCCTCAGTAACTCCTTCAAGACAACTATGTGATATGAAACAGGGGAAGGGGATTTAAAACAGATATCTAAAACAAATCTCAATTATAATTTTTTGTTAATTATTTCAATTTTAAAATGAACCTCTGATAGTCATACTTTATTGTGGTCTTGCTCTGCATGTCCACAGATCTCTAAAGGTGACAGGACAGATAGATAAAATGGTCAAGATGTCATCTGGGATGCTTTCCGCCAGTGGATGAGGTACTAAATATAAAAGCAGAAATATAATGCTGGAACTACATGAGACACTTGTTAGGCCTTGACAGAGGTTGTGTGTATAGTTCTGGTCACCACATCACATGAAAGACATAATGCTCTAGAGAGACAGTACAGAAGACATTTAAAAGAATATTAGCAGACTTGGAAACTGCATCTATGAAGAAAGGTTGAATAGGCTATAGTTGTTTTCCATAGAACAGAGGAGACTCTGCTTAATTGATGAGGGGCTTGAATAGAATGGACAGGAAGCTCAGTTTCCCTAAGCAGAGAAGTCAATCATGGGGGCACAGGTTTGAGGTGACTTGGTACAAGGACATGGGCATTTGGAATTCACTGCCTAATTGTTGGTCAGGGCTGAGCTCCTCGATTCATTTAAAAGGAACATGGATATGCACCTGACATTCTGTAGCCTGCAGGACCACAGACCAAGTGCTGAGAAGTGGGAATGGAATGGGTAGTTAGTTTATTCAGTTACTGCAGACACAATGGAATGACCTTTTTCTATGCCATACCTTTTCAATGGTTTTATATGAATATCACAATCAGGAATCCAGACGACAACACTATGAGAGTTCTACAGACTGCAGAAGACTTTTGCAGTGTACAAGTACTAATGATAAAGTAATATTTAATACAATCATGTAACTGTGAGGCATTCTTCACAATTTAACAAAAGAGGAAATCTTCTCAGGTGATTGTGTAATAACTCTGCTGCATAGTTCTAGCCAATAACAGGCAAATCAGTTTGAATGAAATGCATTAGTTGAACACCAGAAAACCCATTTGGCAGACCGAGTCAATATCTGCAAGAGCTCTCATCTCAAGCCATTTGCTTACTGTAGAACCTGACATCAAATGTATTACCACACTGACAGTTTTGTTGCCATGTGAAACATCACCGCCTTCAAACTTAATAAATTTACAAACTATAGCATTTAGCATTCTCCAGTGTTTAACAGGAATTTTGTCTTACCTCTTTAGCATCTTTGATTTTCACCAGGAAAGTCTGTAACTCCAAGGTTTCCACAAACAATGCCCTGCAGACTGCTTGAAAATGTGAATCTGCTTCATTTCGATTCAATAAATGTGCAGCACACGCCTTCATTACTTGTTCAAAAGTCTTCACTGAACGTTGTGGAACATCACCCTCTTCCTCATCATCCTGCCCGCTGTACCCCTCGTCAGCTGTACCATTGCTACCCTCAGAATCATTGTTTGCCATCTGGTCAATCAGCTGCTCCAACTGCTGACTCAACTCTCGCTCCTCATTCTCATCCAAGCCCCAGTCTAATGCTCGGTAAATAGCAAATCCCAGGGATTGCACGATCTGGAAGGAGGAAAGAAAAAGAAATTCATCAACAAAAAAAAACATGGAATTCATTATAACTTTAACAGAACACTCTCGACCATTGCCCTACCAAAAGACAAAAATATACAGAATACAATGGCAGCATAAGAATGTCTTAAGATTATAATTCTGTTTGATTATGCTTCTGTGAAGCACCTGGGAATGCGCAATAATTGTAAAGTTATCTGCTTTTCAAATTTGTCAATCAACTGGAGCAATGTAATTTATTTTATTGTTTGTTCTAAGTGCATTCATTCAATTTACTTCATTTAGCATGAGAATGTATTGCTCTGAAATCATGACTACGGTTGTGCCATTTCTCAAAATTTGTGTTATATGCACAGTGATCTTCAGAGTTACAGCCATTTCAAGATTATAGGTGATCTTTTCAGCTCTCGAGTTTCAAGGTCACTCAATACTTTACCATCTTAAAAGGTTAGCATGTCACATGTGTATGAAATCACCTGCTGTAAATATACTGAACGGAATTTATTTTCAAATAATATTAGTTGTGTCATTCTAGATTAATGACCAAATTTCAAAGAGTTCACCACTTTAAAATTCTACTTTGTCTTCATACAAAGTGAACAAAATACAGGAACACAGAAACCTCTTTTAAATGGACTGGAAGTAATTTTCAAATATTCCTAGAAAACAATCACAAAACCTCACACCTAAGAAAGGAAAACTACATAGCATTAGCACAAAAACGGGATGATCTCTGATACAATGGCGAAAACGTGTAAGCTTGTACCACAAATGGATATATGTTCTTTTTGTTTTGCTGCTCACTCAGTGTGCTGGTATTATGTCTGCATTCAAAAGGTGAGGCACTGGAAAAGCACAACAGGTCAGGCATCATTCGACGAGCAGCTCAGTCAATGTTTTGGCATAAGCCCTTCATCAGGAATGTTGAGGGGGGAGGGGGGTGCCCGAGGTGGGTGGGGCTGGTGGGAAGGTGGCTTGGAAGGCAATAGATAGATGAAGGTTGGGGGTGATGGTGATAGGTTGGAACAGAGGCTGGAGCTGATAGGCGGAAAGGAAGATGGATAGGGAGGTCGGTTCAAGAGAGTGCTGCCAGGTTGGAGAGTTGGATTTGGGATAAGGTGACAGGAGGGGAAAATGAGAAAACTGGTGAAATTAACATTGATCCGGTACGGCTGGAGGGTCCCAAGGCAGAAGATGAGGTGTTCCTCCTCCAGGGGTCGGGTGGCTTGAACTTGGCGGTGGAGGCGGCCCAGGCCCAGGACTCCCTCCCACCCACCCACCCTCAGAGGACCCCTTCACTCACCTCCAACATACCCCATCTACGTGGACACCCTGTGCTGGTCCTTGATCTCTTCATCTCCAACTGCCGTCATGACATTGACCGCCTCAGCCTGTCCACCCTTCTCGCCCACTCCAACCTCTCACCCTTGCAAAGCACAGACCTCTACTCCAATCCCAATCTTACCATCAAACCAGCCACCCAACACCTGGGAGGAGGAAAGCCTTATCTTCCACCTTGGCACCCTCCAACCACATGGCATCAATGTCAATTTCCTGATTTCCCCTGTCCCCATCTTATCCCAAATCCAACCCTCCAAATCGGCACCGCCCTCTTGAACTTTCCTACCTGGCCATCTTCCTTTCCACCTATCCACTCCACCCTCCGCTCCGACCTATCATCATTAACCCCCGCCTTCATCTACCTATCGCCTTCCAAGCTACCTTCCTCCCAGCCCCACCCCTACATTCCTGATGAAGGGCTTATGCTTGATACATCGATTCTCCTGCTCCTCGGATGCTGCCTGCTGTGCTTTTCCAGCGCCACACGTTTGACTCTGACCTCCAGGATCTGTAGTCCTCAATTTCTCCTATCTCTATTATTGACTCAATAAAGGGAGTGACCTGCCAAGACTGTCACTAAATCATCCCTTCACACAGTAGCAACTCTCATCTGCTTATTCTCGTCCTCACGGGCCAGCACAGCTAAGGGTAGGAACTTAGCACGTGGGGATCCTACACAGCAGGATATTAATTCTACCCACTTGCCAGAAAGCAGACAGGAGGACAAGCAACAATGAGTAAGTGACTTAACTACTGACAGCTTGACCCACTCTTATTTGTTGTAATTTTATCTGCAGGACTGTGCAAGCAAATCAAATGGCACCCTAAAGCCTACAGGAATGTGATGAATTGATGCAAATCAAGGTTTAGTCAACAGAATCTCAATGCCATTTTAACCCAGATTTCAGTGAGGAAAATGCCATGGATTATGACTAGGCTAAAACAGGTTAATAGCTGGTGGGAAGAATAAAGAAGATCAGCAGATGTTATATTTCCCAGACAGATTAGAAGGAGCTGGATGTCCCTGTAGGTTCCCTTGTCCCATTGATTTCTGCCACACCTTCTGAAATCTTTACTGCCGTCACTTCTCTGGCAGAAAGTAAATAGCCATGGACAGTCAATTTCCCCAGCCAATAGGCATTCTGGACCCCCTGCTAACTCCCTGTTTAATAGGAATGGCAAGGAACTGGATCAAACATTTAAATGAGACTCAGGTGTTAGAACATCCCTAGTATGAAATGCAATCCAGCCACTGATGTATCAATTTCATATCCACCAACTACATGACCCAGGGTTAACACCATCCTGCAGTATGCTGAAGCCTTCCACCAAATGTTCACATTTTGCATTTTCAATTTTCTATATTTTATTTGTTTTTCTTTTCTTCGAATTTTATAGAGTTAATTCTTTTGTTAACTATTGAATTGTTAATAAGTTTAAGCTTATTTGGCTTCTTTGTCCCAACAGAGAGCATTCTAACAAATGTTCAGCTCTTACTACACTCCCTCCTCACTTAGAAAGATTAATTTATACATTAAAATTATAAGATGGTACATACAGGTAAAATCCCAGTATACAAACTGACCAAACCAACATCAGCAATACCCAAATACTTTAACAGGTCAGGTTTCATATTTGTTTATATTGTAATTAAACATACATGACTGATAACAGAATAATTTACATGTAAAAACAAGTTTTTCTTTAACACTTGTGTGATTTATAAAAGGAAATAATGAAAAGAACAATGTTTTCTTCTTCCTTCCTACATACTTTCCATTCACATATCTAGCTTCTTTTTCTTTTCTCTCACTGGGTATCTTCTCCATTTTCATGAGATTTAAGAGGCTGAATGGCCTCCTTCTGTTCTTATGTTCCTATTAACTTGACTTTGCTCTCTCTACTTTGGCAAGTAGACTTTACCAAATCTAAATTTTGTCTTTCAACTCTAATTAACAGTAAGGCATCAAGAAATTCATACCTCTTGCTTTATCACACTTGCATAAAAACATATTGGAGATAAAAGGTTACCCGCAGAGTTCAGTTTGAAAAAGACAATGGAACTACACTTGGAAATTACAAATGTGCAATATTTTAGTAGCTTATCTTGAGCAACATAGCAGAGAGAAAGCAATATGGATTAACAACAAATCAGGATTTGGAAAATCTCAAGCTATCATTAGGAACCCCCTTTGCTCCTTCCCCCACCCAAACAACTTTTAATCAGTAAGCTCAATCCCAGTATGTGTTTGATGTTGCATTTTTTAAGGAAATAAAATTACATTCTCTCATGCAAGAAATGGAATTAGGTCTCCTTCATTTATGATCTAGTTAACTAATTTTGAACCAAGTGTGGTATTGTTGTGTGAACATCCAAGGGGGCGCGAGAAAAAAGGAGAGCTGTGCCCAATCTGGTTAGAGAATGTAAATTCACATAATTAGTTCCTAACTCTTTATGAATAATGTAAAGATATCCCACTTCCTTTTAAAAGTACAATGCTATGTATTAGTCTGGTTGTTGCAGTCATTTGTTTAGACATAATGCAAAAAAGTTAAAGACTTTTTCAATTGACTTTTATAAGTAAATTGAACACCTCATGAGTATGATTTTTTTTCTCTCTAAAACCACCAATCATAGATTAGATTCCCTGCAGTGTGGAAACAGGCCCTTCGACCCAACCAGTCCACACCGACCCTCCGAAGAGTAACCCACCCAGACCCATTTCCCTCTGGCTAATGCACCTAACACTATGGGCAATTTGGCATGGCCAATCCACCTGGCCTGCACATCTTTGGACCTGTGGGAGGAAACCGGAGCACCCGGAGGAAACCCACATCGATACAGGGAGAACATGCAAACTCCACACAGACAGTCACCCGAGGCTGGAATCAAACCCGGGTCCGTGGTGCTGTGAGGCTGCAGTGCTAACCACTGGGCCACCGTGCCGCCCCATTATTGCTTACGTGGTACATTGTAATGCTTATTCTTCTGAGCTAAAGTAGCACACTGCAATCACTGTTTGGCCTGGTAATACCTCCACTCAAGCTCTGCATTACAATTCTGTGGCACATGTTTTTCTTTCAACTTCTTGAAGCTCCTTCTTCCACCAGTTTTTCAGCAGCCTTTTGTATTTTCTATTTTTTCCGGTTTATTATTGATCTCCATTAGAGCAGACTTTAATAGCATCAGTAGTTTATTAATTTGTTACAGATTTTGGATGTAGGTTTGCTCACTGAGCTGAAAGGTTCATTTCCAGATGTTTCGTTACCTTACTAGGTAACATCTTCAGTGGACCTCATGCAAATCAATGCTGAAAATTCCTGCTTTCTATTTAGATGTTTCAGTTTCTTTGGTTTGGTGATGTCATTTCCTGTGGTGATGTTATTTCCTAAGGTGAAGTCACTTCCTGCCCCTTTTCTCAGGGGGTGGTAGATGGTGTCTAACTCAACGCGTTTGTTGATAGAGTTCTGGTTAGAATGCCATGCTTCTAGGAATTCACGTGCACGTCTCTGTTTGGCTTGTCCTAGGATGGATGTGTTGTCGCAGTCGAAGTGGTGTCCTTCCTCATCCGTATGCGAGGATACTAGTGAGAGAGGGTCATGTCTGTTTGAGGCTAGTTTTCTGCCTGTTTGTCCAATGTAGTGTTTGTTACAGTCCTTGCATGATATTTTGTAAATGACATTAGTTTTGCTCATTGTCTGTATAGGGTCTTTAAAGTTCATTAGCTGCTGTTTTAGTGTGTTGGGGGGGTTTATGGGCTATCATGATGCCAAGGGGTCTGAGTAGTCTGGCAATCATTTCAGAGATGTCTTTGATGTAGGGGAGAGTGGCTAGGGTTTCTGGACGGGTTTTGTCTGCTTGTTTGGATTTGTTGCTGAGAAAATCAGCGGACTGCGTTCATTGGGTACCCACTCTTTTTGGATGCACTGCATAGGTGATTTTCCTCTGCTCTGTGTAGTTCCTCTGTGCTGCAGTGTGTGATTGCTTCATCCCAACACCCACAAACGAAGCTGCATCAGAACATTATTTCAACGAGCCATTCGGTCCATCATGCCTGCACCGGTTCTATTATTGTGTATATAGCACTATTGTTCTTTTCCTTTTCAAGTTCTGGCATGTGATATTAAAGTTCTGGTCTGAAATTTACCATCTCCCTCTTGGACTAAATAACAGCTTTCAGTTTCTCTTCCTGTTCAGCCCATTATGTCCTACTCACTCTTCAGTCTTTCCAGGACAGTGACAATATTTTCTCATTACAATTTTTCATCATATCATAAAATTGTATTGACATCGTATATATAGAGTCATACAAATGTACAGCATGGAAACAGACCTTTTGGTCCAACCCATCCATGCCGATCAGATATCCCAACCCAATCTAGTCCCATCTGCCAGCACCCGGCCCATATCCCTCCAAACCCTTCCTATTTATATACCCATCCAAATGCCTCTTCAATGTTGCAATTGTACCAGCCTCCACCACTTCCTCTGGCAGCTCATTCCATACACGTACCACCCTCTGCATGAAAACGTTGCCCCTTAGGTCTCTTTTATATCTTGCCACTCTCACCCCAAACCTATGCCCTCTAGTTCTGGACTCCCCCACCCCAGGAAAAAGACTTTGCTTATTTATCCTATCCATGCCCCTCATAATTTTGTAAACCTCTATAAGGTCACCCCTCAGCCTCTGACGCTCCAGGGAAAATAGCCCCAGCCTGTTCAGCCTCTCCCTGTAGCTCAAATCCTCCAACCATGGCAACATCCTTGTAAATCTTTTCTGAACCCTTTCAAGTTTCACAACATCTTTCCAATAGGAAGGAGAGCAGAATTGCATGCAATATTCCAACAGTGGCCTAACCAATGTCCTGTACAGCTGCAACATGACCTCCCAACTCCTGTACTCAATACTCTGACCAATAAAGGAAAGCATACCAAACGCCTTCTTCACTATTCTATCTACCTGCGACTTCACTTTCAAGGAGCTATGAACCTGCACTCCAAGGTCTCTTTGTTCAGCAACACTCCCTAGGACCTCACCATTAAGTGTATAAATCCTGCTAAGATTTGCTTTCTCAAAATGCAGCACCTCGCATTTATCTGAATTAAACTCCATCTGCCATTTCTCAGCCCATTGGCCCATCTGGTCCAGATCCTGTTGTAATCTGAGGTAACCCTCTTCGCTGTCCACTATACCTCCAATTTTGGTGTCATCTGCAAACTTACTAACTGTACCTCTTATGCTCGCATCCTTAGATAGGAGACAGATAACTCCTGGACCTTGCTGGCACAGTCCAAAATCCAAGTGTGCCTGGAGGTCAGCAGGCATCACTAATGAATGTAATCATTAGCATAATGGGACTTCACTATTAAACTATTCTCCTAGATAACGATGTGGATTTTACAAAAATTTTCTTTAGCTGCCCAAACTTTCCAAATTAATTGACTCATTTTCTGTCAAGAGTTCTTGCCTTTCAATATTGGACCTGAGAACTACAGCCCATGCATTTGGCTTTTATCTTCTCTCCCACGATGCTGTAATTTATCCCATCTGTAGTCTCTCTGATCATGGCGATCAGTTTCTTGTTTCTCATTGTCTGGGGGAGTGGTCACTTTTCACTGGGTATACTTCTTGCAACCAACAATGATGCCTTCTTAACCTTATGGTTTACTCAAATCAGCTGCAGCTCTTGGCAACAGGAGAACTGGACCATCCTTTTCTGAGAACATAGTGTTTACATGCTTTCAGTTGTTCCTAGCTTTTAAATCGCTGATTCCTCATTTTCCATTATGTTATTTGGCTTCACACTATCTTTCCTTGGGTGATTATTTCCTTTCAACTTTTCAGAAAAGACTACTGCATAGTTCTCAAGTATAGTCTGAGTGGGATGGTATCACGCTGTGCGCTGGTGTTAAACTTATGCTTGACAGTTGTTGGCTATTTCTCACCTTTTTCTTTATCTAAATGGTTGCAGGAAGATTTTTTTCTCTGGAAAAACTGCATCAAGCCATTTGATGCAATGATAAGGTTCTTATGTCTACTACTGTAATCTCAAACTCGTCGTTTCTTATCCTTCTCTTTTGCCCTGTTGCTCCGTCTGTGATAATTTTTCTCCTACTTTATTTCTTTGTCTGTGCCTCTTCTCTCAATGATCGGGTTTTCCACATGCTGTGAATTTTGATCCACATACAGGACATATCGTGTTCTTCTGTCTGTGAAAGTGAGATTGTCAACAGACCCTGCCCACCTTTCTCTTTGATATACAACTTATTGTTACTGTTTCACTGCATCAATCATGCTGCCATTCTTAGGACTTAAGTGAAGACTAGCTATTTAGATCATCACTGTCTTCGTCTGTCTACTTCTAGCATCATGTGCTCGAGCAGTATATACACATCATGTGATATTGTGATCTTCTTCTGTAAGGTACTTCAGAGTGAGCAGAACCCCAAATAAATAGCTATTAAACTTTCATCGGTTTCCTTTTTGGGTTCATTTTTCAATCTTGCTCAGAAATTGTCAAAAGGCTGACTTGGTTCCTGCCTCACTTTTGAAATTCATATTGACAATGTGACAGTTTAAAAGAAAACTAACTCTCAGTTCCATCAATAAAAGGACATGGCTGACCTTTTCTAATTTGCTCATGTATTTCAGATAGCTACCACTTATCAACCTGCACTTCTGTTTAAACTTCTCAAATGCCTATGGACAGCATCAGCTTCTCTTTTCATCTCAGGCTGTAGCCATTTCATTTTTGAACCATTCCCTCTTCTGGCACTAATGTGGGTTGATTTTTCTTAATCTA
The DNA here is from genome assembly GCF_037043375.1 of Chiloscyllium plagiosum. Taxonomy (NCBI): domain Eukaryota; kingdom Metazoa; phylum Chordata; class Chondrichthyes; order Orectolobiformes; family Hemiscylliidae; genus Chiloscyllium; species Chiloscyllium plagiosum. Next base: position 33,677,908 of record NW_028270155.1, on the reverse strand, counting down.
ATTCAACACGAGACAAATTTAAGATGGGTTTGAGTCTTACTCAGACACCTGTTGCCATCATGTTATTTTTTACTACAGATGTTTGAAATGGTCATGTTTTTAGACTCAAACTGCAGGTGTTGCATCACTGGGTGAACTTCTTGCAGTTCTCCATGTTGCTAGTGAATAGCTACATTGTTGCTCAGTCCCCTAAAATGCAGTATAGCAGGAAATGTATATCCTGGATCTATATTTGTGGAACAATTAGTTCCTAGCTCATTGCATATGACGTGCCAGTATAACATGTGCAGTCAGCAGATAAACCTTCAGAAGCAGTATTTCACAAATTTGGAGGAGTGGGTGAAAAAGAGCTTGTTTCCCTCAATGCATCTTGAAAATATTAGTTCAGAATTTCTTCTAGACAGTACAGTCAAGATCAGAAATTTAGCAGGGAGAAAGCTGCAGCAGAAAACATGCAATATATCGCTTTATGATAGTGCAGAGGACACAACTCCCACCTCAAAGCCATATGTGTATGCGTAACATTGTTACATCAGATTGCCTGCCTTTACTGTACTTTAAAGATTCAGAACATTACTAAAATGGATAGTTTTCAGTGGATGAAGCAGGGAATATGGTGTTAGCCTTGGGATTTGCACTCAATACAAATGGTAAAATTGCTCACGGCGTCTCTTGATTTGCTGCTGTAATTTCACTAGAAACACTATTTATGTGTTTGAAGAGGTTTTATCCAAATCTTCTCCAATGTTACAGTGGAGATGAAAGAGCTTCAAGGAAATTCTGCTGCATCCTTATCTGGAACAGTAGCTAAACTAGCTTGTGTGGCATGGAGTGGAGGCTGATAGTTTCAGTACATTAGAATTGTGCATTTCCTGACTCCAAATCTTTCTTCTAAATTGTCTGTATTATAATTGGAATATTCAGCTAGACTCATTTGATTCTGTCTTTAAAATAGGAAATGTAATAATTTGGGTGGCAGCAGGAACTCAAAGCTGCACTAACTGAAAAAAAAACTGCAGGAATGATGTGATGAGATTACACTCTGACTGATATCGGAAGCAATTTTTAAACTCTGAACATGCCATTCTTCATGAAACAAAATCAGATGATACCTTAATTCGACTGAACACTGAATACAAGCTGATTGATTCAGGCAATTTCACTCATTTAAAGGAGCGCATAATTCCCATGAAAAGGCCAGAGTATTAAACTGTTCGCTCAGTACTAGGTGAGCCTACAGTGCAAATGTAGATGAAAAGTACTGATACGATACTAGATGAAACAAGAACATGTAATTTTACAAGTACAATATCAATAACTTAATGGTTATCTTAAAATAAGTTGCTTCAATTATTTTACAAACAAACAACAAAGAAGAAAATTAACACAAATTTGTTTCAAGTAAAATTAGCAGCAGATTTAGATCAGACTATACGATCAGATTACCAAAATTAACCGGAATCCCTGAAAGACAGGTGATAACCTAGCATGTTGAACAGCACGCTGTCTGGTCGGTCAACAAATCTCATGACGAGTATTATTTCAATCCACATTTGTCCAGGAAAGTCTACCGAGACCAGATCAATAGTGCATATTGGATAGGACTCCCTTTTCCTTAGATTTCTTTCCCCTTTATTTAAAATTTCTACTGCTTCACTGAATTCATTTAATGTTGAAAACTATACGTCCAAATGATAACAGGACCCAGCCAATGAAGTAAGTACAAAGGAAGGGAACATGTAATTTCAAAGAATATTCCACAAATGCCAGCATTTCGTCTTGGTGTAGATTTTGTGTTCTAGATTTTCCTTCAAAATTTACAGGAGTTGTACTACACTGTTTATGAAAATGGAATTAGCTTATTGTTCATTTCTTCCTCTGTTCCCCACCATAGAAGAATTGTGACACAGCAAGGTTGGACTTTTCACCTCACTCAGTTTTACTTCTTCCTGTTCTTCCCAGTCTTACCACACCATTTTGGGATTTGTCCTTCAATGTTCTCCAAAACAAATAATAAATGTCTGTAATAAATAATACATCCCTCCTCACAGTACTTAAAGCCATTGATCACTGTCTTTTATACACCACTTGAACAAACCAATGCAAGTCAGTAGAGATTCAAGCTTTAAAATTTGACGTGTTTATGTTATTTTCAACCTTACATTTTATTTATTTCATTCACATTTTAACATTTCTAGCTGGAAAATACTGAAGTGCTGTAAAATTTAATTGATATCAAGAGGAATTTTTGGATTCTATGTGCCTTGTTTTGAATTCTGTGAGACTGTAGCAATTCTGTATTGACAACAATGGAATAACATTCTGTAGCTTTTAGTAGGGCCCAAGTCATCGATTCGCCTTTCTGGCTCCTTTACAAGTTGTAAAGTGCTATCTATATCTAAAGGCACCATTAGTTAGAGCAGCAATAAAGGAGGATGGGTTGGTTGCCACTTACTGAAAGGAAATCTTCAGTGGAAGTGCTGATGGGAGTGATATTTGATATGCTTTCTATTTATCAATAGTGCACAGTGTCAGTTCCTTCAGAAAACTGTACAGCTCAATAGCAAGGATGTTGAAATCTCCAGTTCTTGCTGAATGGTCTTTTTTAAAAGAACTTCAATTGCTGAAATGCTCAGCAAAAACAGAATGACACAGAAAAAGGACAGACTTTTTTTCTGAAGGCTTACAAATACAAAATTTGTTGTTCTTTTTGTACAAAACCTCGTCAGGAGTGTTGCATTGGGCGGGTTTCACACTCTTGATCATCTGATTCAATGAAATGGATAATTCTGAACTCTAATTCACAGACAAAAAAAATGATAGAGTAGACTCTGATTTTTAAGTGTTATTGAATCTCCTCTCTCCCCACCCCATCACCAAGATGGTATCTCAGCACTGTAGGTCTTCACTCCTGAAGTACAACTTCAATCTCTTTAAAACCACATTTTAAAGACAAGTCAGCAACCCATGCACCCACTCTTTTGAGCTTCAAGCATATTGTATTGTTGTTAATATTAGAAAAAAAAATAGATCTTCCCTGACTTCCTTTTTGTAATTCATTCAATCAGAGCACAAGTACATGGGCCCCAGTACTTATTGCCCATCCCTAACTTGGGGTGGTAGTGAACTTCCTTCTTGAACTGTTGCAGTCGATTTGCTGTAGGGACACCAATTATGCAAGAGTGTTCCAGAATTGGAGTCAGCAACAGGGAAGGAACAAGCAGTACATTTCCAAGTCAGGATGGTGAGTGGCTTGGAGGGGAGCTTGCAAATGGCGATATTCCTATATAACTGCTGCCCTTGCCCTTCCAGGTAGTAGTGGTTGAGAATTTGGAAGATGCTAAGAGTCTTGGAAAGAAACATTATTTAAAACTGACTGCCACTGAACAGCGAACTCTGCATGAGACACACGTAAGTGGAGGGAAGCTGTCACTGCACCTTAACAATGATCACTTTGCAGTGTAGCTATAGGCTCTTGACTTTTTATTGCAGATGGCAGATTTAAGCTCAGATTGGTACCTATTCATTGTGATAGCTGGTGTGCAACTTTGTGCAGCGCAAATGATCACAAAACAAAAGCAGAAATAGCCAAACTGCAGTCACCCTCTGCAAAAAGGAGGCAATTGAGCATTTCATTTGGGCCAAAGAACCAATGATCTAATGACAATACAATTCATGCCATGATTGAGGCACATAGCACCAAAGCATTGCTTCAGGGCTTGCACTTGGATGTAATCTCACATTGATCAGTAAGGAGAGTACAAATTTGTAAAACATCAAGTGAAAGAAATATTTATCATTTCGAGTACAAACTACTTATAAAGCGTCATGCAGGAGGTTGTCAGTCTGACGTTCGTATATGGGAGATAAGCAAATCTAAATAATGAAGGTCAAAAAGTAACTTTTATTTTTAAAATGAAAGAAGGAATTTGTTGACAATTTGTCGTAGTGCTTAGGTTTAAAAATCAAAACTGAAAGCTCACTAAGAAGACAGAAAACTCTGCTTTTTAAAAAGGCCAGAGGTCTTGTATGACAAACACAGTAACAGCCAGTCAACAAATACCCTGAGAAAAGAACAAAAGCTAAATGTGATGGTCCAAGGATTCTAGAAACATAATTAATCCAGAGTTGGGCATAGCATTTAAGCACAATTCTACCTGAACTGTAATGAAATTAATCTAATGTAACTCATTCAACAGTTTGGATCTCCAGAACATATTTTACTGATCCAAACCTCTGATCATTTCCATAGAACTCACATGACAGCCTATACTTGTTACAAACATCTGTTAGCTGGTATTGCGAGGGATGTGGATGACTAAGTTGCCATGGAAAGCTCCACTCAGTTTGACCATGTCATACCACTGATCCCTCTTGGAGAATATAGAAACTACAAGTTCATCAGACAACGATCTGCCCCTGAGACCCTGGGAAGAAAAGGAGATGATGGTTTGGTGGTGGTTGTTTTTGGGGGGAGGGGGGGATAGTATTGGATGGTTCACTGAGCAAACTAGCAAAATAAATCAAATCAAAATTATTCAGCAGATTGAAATCTGAGAAGGAGGCAGTCAAGCAGCCCATTGTGTCTGTGTCAGCCCATTGTGTCTGTGTCAACGAACAAAGCAGCCACCCACAGGAATCCCCTTTTCTCACACCTGGTCAATGGCCTTGCAGCTAACTGCACTTCAGGTGCAGATCCAGCTTCCTTTTAAAAATAGGTCAGAGATTCTGCCCCAGCCACCAAACATGGCAGCAGATTACAGACAGTCCCCCAACTTCCGGGTGAAAAAAAAGGTCTCTTCTAATCTTTTTACCAATTATTGCACCCCTGGTAATTGGCCCCATTTATTGGTCAGAGTATTGAGTACAGGAGTTGGGAGGTCATGTTGCGGCTGTACAGGACATTGGTTAGGCCACTGTTGGAATATTGCGTGCAATTCTGGTCTCCTTCCTATTGGAAAGATGTTGTGAAACTTGAAAGGGTTCAGAAAAGATTTACAAGGATGTTGCCAGGGTTGGAGGATTTGAGCTATAGAGAGAGGCTGAACAGGCTGGGGCTGTTTCCCTAGAGTGTCAAAGGCTGAGGGGTGACCTTATAGAGGTTTACAAAATTATGAGGGGCATGGATAGGATAAATAGGCAAAGTCTTTTCCCTGGAGTGGGGGAGTCCAGAACTAGAGGGTGTAGGGTGAGAGGGGAAAGATATAAAAGAGACCTAAGGGGCAACGTTTTCACGCAGAGAGTGGTACGTATATGGAATGAGCTGCCAGAGGAAGTGGTGGAGGCTGGTACAATTGCAACATTTAAGAGGCATTTGGATGGGTATATAAATAGGAAGGGTTTGGAGGGATATGGGCCGGGTGCTGGCAGGTGGGACTAGATTGAGTTGGGATATCTGGTCTGCGTGGACAGGTTGGACCGAAGGGTCTGTTTCCATGCTGTACATCTCTATGGCTCTATGACTCTCCATTACATAAAACAGGTCTTCCCCATCCACTACATCCAAGCCCCTCATTACTTGGGACATTTCAGTGAGGTCACCTTTCAGTCTCCTTTGTTCTAAGTAAAACAATCATAGCCTTTTCAATCTTTCCTCATAGCTGCAATTTTTAAGGCCTAGGAATATTCATGTAAATCTCCACTGTACTCTGTCTTTGCTATAATATAATGACAAGAACTATACACAAGAATCCAGCTGTGGCTTACATTTTTTTAAAGTCATTACATCTTTGAATGAAGGAAGCTCCCACATGCCTTCTGTACCACCTTAGCTATCTTTCTGCCACCACAGGGAGTAATAGATCTGTGCTCCAAAGTCACTCAGTTTAAACAACCACCAACCTCAAACAGACTACAGTTCGTAGCAAACTGCCTGGCTTTCAGGACAATACTATACAACCTTGTCCACTAGACGCTGAAAGTCGTGTCAGAATGTTGACAAAAATACCATCATTACACAGGAGGACACCTCCAACCGTGTATGTGGCAGGTACTCATGCGACTCAGCCAACATTGTCTATCTCATACACTGCAGGCAAGGATGCCCTGAGGCATGGGACATTGGTGAGACCAAGCAGAGGCTAAGGCAATGGATGAACTGACAGTGGACAACAAACAGACAGGAGTTTTCCCTCCCAGTCGGAGAACACTTCAGCAGGTCCGAGGTCGAATGTCCCGGACTTCAGGACAGGCAACAATGAAAAGTGGCTGAGCAGAGGCTGATAGCCAAGTTTGGTAACCATGGGGATGGCCTCAACCGGGACCCTGGATTCATGCCACACTACAGGTGACCTCATTGTACTATACACAGACGGACACACCCACACAAACACTCCCACACACACACCTAGACAATCAGTCTGACCATTGTGGCACAGGCAGCCTCACACAGGGAAGCTCACACCTTCAATACATTATCTGTGCCGAGATGACACCAATTGTTAAAGTTCAATTGAGAATGTAATTTTTAAAAATGTTTTGCAATTTACTTATGAAAGAACTGAAACCAACATAGTCATTCTAAAAGATAAGAGACTTAACTAACAAACAAACAAACAAACAAATCTAGGTATTTTTCAATATATAATTTCAGCTACATCACACTGTAAACTTTTGCTGTAAATTCTGTGTCTTACAATCTTATTCTCCACACCACCTGATGAAGGAGCAGTGCTCAAAAAGCTAGTGCTACCAAATGAACCTGTTGCACTATAACCTGGTATTGTGTGATTTTTAACTCACTTCATTGTTCAAGTCCTTTAGGAATGTGCCTTTGCAAAGCACATCTGAAAACAGATGTAGTGTTTTTTTGTCAAAGTTCATCCCAAGCATCTCTGTGGCTCAAGAATCTGTCTCTATAGGCTGTTTCCAGGGATGTACAGCAGGATAAACATCACTATGGTTTGGAGGATCATCAACTCAGTGAAAAATATGCTGCAGTCTGCATGAAACCCATTCATCTTCCAGTGAATACAGCCATGCACGACAGTGTAGTGTATTGCAGACTGGCACATCCTATAGGCCAGGCCACATGTTGAGGGTTGCACTAAAACCTGGGCAGCTGTCACAAAGGTGCAGTAGGGAAAAGTCCTTAAACCATAGTACACAGAGGGGAGGAATTGACATGAAATAATTAATGTAGATATTAAATGTAAAACACACTCAGTAACAAACTATGTTAAGAAAAAAAATTGAGTTGTTTTGCACTGAGTGTAAAATCAAAAATGTTTTGGTCATGCAAGGCTCTTCTATAAATTTTGTGAATAACCTTCTGAGGGGAAAAAAAATCCCAGTCAGCTGAGCAGCTTAATATATCAGGGGCAAACAATCTAATCCACATTATGCATTCACACACAGGATGTTGACTGAAGGGAGGGAAACTTTATAATTTATTACACTGCCTGTGTGTGGTACTGTGGATGTGGCAATGAATAGTGTTGGCACTATCTGCACAATCAAAGCAAAAACTGTTTTCTATCCAGAAAAATAACGCGTTCAATTTAATAAATGCTGTTGTGCAAGTTCAAAGAGTGTTTTGCCATGAAAAACTGCATCTTAAGTTCTGACACTTTACCTAATAACTCTGTACTGTAGAACGAGATGGAATGTTTTGAAACAGCAAATGCTTCAGCAAACAATAAAAAATCAAATCAATGTGCCAATGGGCAAAGGTCGCAGCATTCCTTTCTGCTGCAATGTCATTCCCAGTTCATAATAGCAAGTTACAGTACAAGAGCACTTAGTCAATTATCATGAAAAAAAACACTCAACCATTACCTTGCAATCATGATTGGATAACTGCTTGGATTGCAGGCATTCCTATATTACTGAAATGTAATCCAATGACTACGTGGAGACAAATTGTTACTTCAGAATAACCTTGAATTATATTTCACCCCATGTAAATGCTTTTAGCACACAATAAACTGACAGTTAACTTGGCATCTTACCGAAAGATTACACGCAGAGTATTTACAACATTGAAATAAGTGGTGGGAATTGAAATGACACACTGAGTTTATTTCAGACATGACTAGAATACCTTATCCAAATGGTCTATGCCATGATGTTTAGATTGATTCGAATCAAAAAAAGTGAGATAACAGAGTTATCTAGCATATTGTCTTGCCAACACCAATTGTTACAGTTAACCTGACAATGCAACATTTTAAAATAAAACGTTTTGTGATTTACACATGAAAGAAGTGAAACTATCATGGTATTCGAACAGATGAAAGTCTCAACAATCAAGGTATTTTTCAATGTATAATTTCAGTTACAGCACACTGAAAATTTTTGCTATAAATTCTGTGCCTTACAATTGTGTCCTCCGCTATCACCTGGTGAAGGAACGGCGCTCCGAAAGCTCATGTGCTTTCAATTAAACCTGTTGGACTATAACCTTTGTACACCCCAGTCCAACACCGGCATCTCCAAATTATTATCTGAATGGGAACTTTATTTGCTCTGGTCAATGCAAAAATGGGATTGTGTAGCATTAAATCCCAGAATTATATTTTTCAGGGTAATGCAACATTAAACCTTTGGCCTGTCCAACACTCTGAACCCAACAGTTTGGCACAATTCATAGCATTAATTTTAACGTTAAATTAGAAAGCAAAACAGGAACTTTGCCAACAAATTTTCTTAAGCTGTCTGCTGACTATCCATAACTGATCTCTTTTTAAGCCTCTGTACTAATTAGTAACCATCATGACCATAAGAAATAGGAACAGGTGAATGTCCCTTGAACCTGCCATTCAATAACACTATGTACGATCTGACACTCCTCACGTCTACTTTACCTGTAGCCCTTGATACCCCTACTGATTAAGAAGTTATTTATCTCAGCCTTGAATACGTAGAAGGACTACCCCCCCAACCCTCTGTGGAAAAGGAGTCCCAAAGACACACATCCACCCCACCATGAGGAGAAACATCCTCTCAGCATTTACCCTGTAAAGCCCCTGAAGAATCCTGTTTGTTTCAATGAGATCACGTCTCATTCTTCTAAACTCCACTGGAGCAGAGTTCCAAACAGTTTAGCCTTTGCTCATAAGACAATTCCTCCATTCCAATGTTCACCCTTGGAAATCGTCTTTGAACTGCCTCCATTGAAATGATATCTTTCCTTAAATAAAGGGATCAAAACTGTTTACAGTACTCCAGATGTAGTCTCAACAGCAGATTATACAGTAGCAGTAAGACTTCCCTACTCTTACACACCAGCTCTCCTGAAATAAGGGCCAATATTCCACTAGCCTTCCTGATTACCTGCTCCACCTATGTGCTAGCTTTCTGTGTTTTGCAAATAAGTACCCCCCCCCAGTTCCTTTGTGTTGCAGTTTTCTGCCTTTTCTCCAGTTAAATAATATTGTTTTTTGTTCTCCCTTCCAGTATGAACTTTGCAATTTCCCACATCAAACTCCATTTGTCAACTTTTTGCCCACTTTAATCTCTCTAAACTGTTTGTATCCCTCTCACAACCTGCCTTTCCACCTTTTTTTTTATTCTCTACAAAACTCAATAATAGTCCTGAGTTTTAGCTATTATTAATTGTTAACCTGCTGTTTCACTCATTTGTTTATCAATTTTATATACTCTTGAAGAATTTTAATGCCACATTGTTACGAAGATCAATGAGTTTCATACTTAGGCAAAGAAGTCAATGGAGTTATAAAGAAGAAAACAGAACCATTATCTTCTCAACCAACTCAAGCAGTATCAAACCCCCTCTTCAACAGCCAAACAGGAGAGGGAATATTTTGGGCTGCAATTATTTGCAGATTCACAGCTACACTTTCAGATTTTGCATGTTTCATGTTTGTTTTTCACTTCTGAGCCTATGGCCTTTCAGGCTTGCAGAATTTGCAAGTGATCTCTGAGATCTTTCCAGAGACTGTTCAGAATTATTTCCTTATCCCACAGTTCCCTTTCAGTTTCCCTGGAATGGTGAAAATTTATGCAAATGATCTGAACCACGGAAACTGAGAGCTTGTAATGCAATACCAGTCTGGCAAGATTATTTCGGTTCTTAACCATTTAAACTGTGTATGATTTATACGCTGATTTATCAGACATTGCTAAACACTTCACAGCCAATGAAATACTTCTTTGGAATGTTGGTAAACATGCAGTCAATATTTACACTGCCAAGTGACACAAACAGCAACAGGATAAATGACCAGGGGATTTGTCCTTGATCAGTTTGATTGAGAGTGAACATTGCCCCAGGAGAGCAGAACTCTGTTTTTCCTTGAATAGGATCTTGTACTCAAAATGTCAAGTGAATTTTCTGTTTAGTATCTCTGACAGTGGAGGGTTCCCTCTCAAGATGGCGAGTGAAAAATTCTGCCTTAAATACATTTCTTCCTGACTCAGAAGCAAAAGCATTACCATTGAAATGAGGCTTACAGCAAGTGAACTGACATATCAATAGACAGAAATTCATGCTGATCTGATCCACATAGACATGTAGGTGTCAGGTTTTGATATGGTGACCTCAGCCAAATTGGATAACGGAGATGTCACAATTAATTCTTCAGTCCCTTTTCCCGGATATCAGGACATCTTCATCACCATGAATAAATGACCATATCAAAATTTACTTTTCAGGCTCAGACGTGAACATTTGCCCTTTGCATGAGAAGCTGCTTAGTATCCCTTGGAACTAAGTTCATGAAGTCACTGAGTTTGGGTGAGTAAAAGTGGTAAAGCAAACAGCAAAAACAAAAAAAAACTCAAGTGAGATTTCCCTGAAGGTCCTAATGACCTTAAAGACATTTATCTAATAAATATGTCTTAAATTTCCTCATCAGTCATGCAGCAATCAAACTATATTGTTCGATTTCAATTGCAATCTATTCTGAATTAATATTTCTCAAACTTTAGTCTTTTGAACTATTTGTGTATGGGAAAATACCTGTGCATCACTTACTGGTTTTCCCCTATATGCTATCACTTGCCATTACAAAATTCATCAATATTAAAGAAAACAAGTGTGTTTCTTTTGATGAGACAAGTTTGATTCCAAGCTGGAGAGTATCATTCTCATGCTAGAATTCATGTTCAGCAGGTTGTCTTTGTTTTCATTACTGAAAATTGAAATGCACAGTTGCATGTTGTTGGAAATGGCAGCAGTTGCTTCAAAGCTGTGTCCAGAATAGTTGAACTGCATACACAGACAGTACACGTAGTTCTCCTATAATACTGTAGTTGCATTCCAGCGAAACCTCGCTTAATCAAAATACTGTGGCCTATGGGCTTAGTGGCAGATCAGCAAAAAATATCACTCATGATCGCTCAAAAATCACCCAAAAAAGTCTAACGCAAAGGATAGCACAGCCTGAAAGAAGATTGAAATCATATGTATTAATAAAAGTAAATTTAACACAGTACATTTAAAAAAACGCAAGAAAGCTGCTCTCTGTACAGCAACTCTCAAAGAAAGCTACTCTGTCAGCAGTGCAGAATGGCATGAAGCCAGACACCGATATTGCACGTGCGCGGACACTGGCACATGCGTAGAACAGCAAAACCACCAGTGTATGCACAGAATGACATGGAGATTTCAGCACATACATTGGTGTATGCACCGATCAAAGCACGCAAACCAATCCCTGCTGGAATTGCGCTATCACAAATGGAGGTAAACATTCTCCAAAATATCGTTCCCTAATTCTTCAGCGATGCTATAGCCAAAACGCCCATTATCCCAGAACTACTTGTATACATGTGTCAAAACTTTCCTCCTAATTGATTATCAGCTTCAATAAATTGTATTTTAGACCAGCTTGTGAATCATCTGGAGGACACTCACAGACTGGATCAGATTTTGAAAACCACTGTTCTAAGTAATTGATCTATTAAACTGAAAATTAATGAAATGAACAAAGCACAATATGAATCATTTGGAGTATTTTAAAGATACATACCTCTCCTTCTGTGCATAGTCGAGGGGAGATGTTTGCCTTTGAACCTAAAATTAGAAAATAAATAGTTTATCAAGAGTGACAATTCTTGGGGATAAATTGAACCATGACAAGTCAAATGAATTGATACTTTCATGATTTTATTAATCTTTTTTCAATTATAGTACTACCTTTGCAAGATCTAAAACTTTGGTTAAGCAGACAAGTGATTCATTTAAGAGATACATAATATTTTCAAAAGATTGATAATCATATTCTCCCTAGCCCATTGCTTTCCCGCTCCTGAAATATCTTAATGGCTATAAGAATTCCCTGCCGAAAATATTTGTCTGGTCAAGCAGGAACATCTGAGGTGTGTTTTAGTCAATAATCATCCAAAATAAGTTGAAGATCCAAAATATGCCAACTGTTAATTTAGGATCATTGTTAAATACAGAACGTAACAAGTATATGGCTACAAGTCTGTTGAAAATTAGCATTAGAAGCACAAGATATACAATAGCCTCAGGCGACTCTCTGTGTGGAGTTTGCACATTCTCCCTGTGTCTACGTGGGTTTCCTCCGGGTGCTCCGGTTTCCTCCCACAATCCAAAAATGTGCAGGTTAGGTGAATTGACCATGCTAAATTGCCCGTAGTGTTAGGTGAAGGGGTAAATGTAGGGGAATGGATCTGGGTGGGTTACGCTTCGGCGGGTCGGTGTGGACTTGTTGGGCCGAAGGGCCTGTTTCCACACTGTAAGTAATCTAATCTAATCTAAGTGCTCACTGACAATGATTAGGAGTGAATGACTGATTCAGCCAGGGCTTCAATACTGAAATATATTTGCTTTCCTTTTACTTGCGCTCACAAGATTACACTTGGTACATTCCCAAAATGAATTGCTGCTTCAAAGGCATAATCCAAGTGGAATGTTTCACTGTTCTCTAGGTGGAATGTAAATAAAAGTCAATTAAAATGAACAGATATCAGTCCAGATTTTTGCCATGACAAGGAACATCTCGCCGAAAATGTCAGAAATCACACATGATCCCAGGTGACATCCTCAAACCCAGCATTTTTCTGTTCTCCAGGTTACTTGCAGTAACTTGTCACATTCCATTTCCTGAACTCTCATTTGCCATTGCAATTCTCTCTCAATATTCGGATATCTTTTGCTGTAGACATTGTTAACCGCGTTCTTTGCTTGGCGGTCATCACCCCCTCATTGTATTTTCCCCATTTGTATCTGTTTCATCACTTTTTGGGCATCAATGGCTGGGCCAGTATTACGGTCCATCCCTAAATGCGGTGGCGAGCTGTGTTTTTGAATGGCTGGAGTTCCTGGTTGTAAGATAGGGCAGAAGTTCCAAGATTTTGACACAATAGTCAGTCAGTCAATCAATAATGATATAGACCGATTCATGATGGTGTGGTTTAGAGCAGAACTTGCAGGTGGAGCTGTTTTGAAGCAGGATACCCTTGTCCTTTAAGGTGGTAGAGGTCATGGATTTGAAAGTCATTTTCAGAACAGTTTTGGTGAATAACTGCAGTACATTGTGGAAATGGTACATACTGCTACCACTGTATCAGTAGTAGAGGGGTTATGAAATAACATGGGCTGTTTTGGCCTGGTAGGTGTCAATGTAGTTGAAGTTGCAGCCAAGATCCAAGCAAGTGGATTGTATTCTATCCCATTCCTGATGTGCCCTGTGGATGGTGAACAGACACGGAGGGGACAGGCATGTTACTCAACATTATTTGGCAACTACTGAGCTGGTCTTAGAACCATAGTTTTGATTTTTTTTAAATTTCATTAATGAGATGTAGGCATCACTGCTAGGTCAGCAATAATTTCCCACCCCAAGTTGCCTTTGAAAAGATCATGGTAAACTGTCTTCCTGAACTACTGCAGTCTTTAGGGTCTAGATGGACTCAAAATTGATGTTAGGAAGGGAGTTCCAGGAATTTGACTGAAGGAATAGTGATATACTTCCATGAGGATAGCGTCTAGCTTGCAGGTGGCATTCGCATATATCTGCTCTCCTCAATCTTATAGATGATAGTGATTTGGGTTTAGGAAATGCTGTTCATTTTGGAGATAGCACACACTGCTGCTATTGAGAATCAGTGCTGGAGGGTGTAAATGTTTGGAATGTGGTACAAATATAGTGGGATGTTTTGACCTCGATGGTGTCAAGCATCTTAAGTGTTGTTGGCAAGGAGTGGTGGACAGACTTTGGCATGTCAAGAGGTGAGTTACTTGCTGCAGGATTCTTAGCCTCTGACCTGCTTTTGTAACCATAGTATTTATGGTGAGTCCAGTTTGGGTCATTGGTCAATGGTGCTCCCCAGTATGTTGATTGTGTGTGATTAAGTGATAATAATGCCACTGAATGTCAAGGAATCAAATCTAGATTCTCTCTTTTTGAAGATGGTCATTGTTTGGCTCTGGTGTAGGCTGAATTACTCATCACCCATCAGCCCAAATTTGGACATTGACCAAGTCTTGCTGCATTTGAGCCTGGACTGTTTCAGTATCTGAGGTTTCTTGAAATGTGCTAAACTTTATGCAATCATTCTCAAACATCCCCACTCTTGGGTGAGTGTTACCACTCATCAAACACAGTGCCAAGCAATGACCTTTTGATGGAGGAAAGGTCATTGATAAAGCCGCTGAAGGTGGAGGAACAGCTTGAAGAACATATGCTAAGATGACGTGCTGTTAAAATGACTGACCTCCAACAATCACGACCATCTTTCAATGTGCAAGAAAAGATTCCAACTACTGGAGAATATGAACCTAATTTTGCTGGGGCTTCTCAAAACCAAACTCAGTCAAATGCTGCCTTGATGTCAGAGGTAGTCACTGTCACCTCACAGCTAGAGTTCAGATTTTTAGAATCCCGACAGTGTGGAAACAGGCCCTTTGGCTCTATATGTCCACACCAACCCTCAGAAGAGTAACCCATCCAGACCCATTCCCCTACCCTATATTGGCTTATCGTATCTAACCTACACAGTATTAGGTGCATTAGTCAGAGGGAAATGGGTCTGGGTGGTTTACTCTTCAGAGGTCGGTGTGGACTGGTTGGGCCGAAGGGCCTGTTTTGCACAGTGTAGGGAATCTAATTTAATCTAATCATCCCTGAACACTATGGCCAATTTAGCAGAGCCAATTCACCTAACTTGTACATCTTTGGATTGTGGGAGGAAACCCACGCAGACATGGGGAGAATGTGCACACTCCACACAGACAGTCGCCGGAGGTTGGAATCGAACCCAGATCCCTGGCACTGTGAGGCAGCAGTGCTAACCACCGAGTCACCATGCCAACCTAGATCTTCTGTGCATGTTTGGACAAGGCTGTGATGATCTCAGGAATGGAATGGTCCTAGTGAATACTCAGCAGTGAGCAAGTTATTGCTGAGAAAGTGGTGCTTTATTGCACTCTCAATGACTTCTTCCAACACTTGTCAATGATCGAAATGGCCAAATGTTAAAGGAACTTCCAAGGCTGTCAAGGTACTGGTCAAACAAAAAAAGTGTGGAATCAAAAGCAAACAGTTTTAGGATTTCAGGTATCCTGTTAACATAAGCCATTCTAGGATTATGCTGCATGGCTACTTTCCAAACTTTCATTTTCACTATGGGGTGCCAATAAAATGGGTGTTTCGACAAGCAAATGCAACTGCTTTATAGCATAAACATATTTGTTTGCAAATAGAAATTAAGCACATAGGTGAAATATGTGTTTAACCAAGGAGTTGAGCACCTAACTGAAATATATGTTTACGCAAGAGATTAGTTGAAGGAAGTTCAACATGTTGCCTGCTATTTGGATCAATGAGTGTGCTTTTCCCCCCCCCCCCCCACCTCAATAGTGACATCATCAATAAACATGAATTATCCCACTGAGGTATGTCTGTGGTGCATACTAGGGGAATTGGGATGGAGAGTGAATGCAAAATGTTGGGGTTTGTTGCCGGGGGGGGGGGGGGGGGGGGGGGGGAAGAAAGAGAATGTAGCACATTTTGAACGGGGCTCAACACAGTCCCGTGGATTAGAGCCACACAGTCTCAGAGATCCATTATACAGGAAACAGCTCTTTTGTCCATCACATTGGTCAAAAACCACCACCTGATTATGAGGGCATTGATAAAGTAGGGAGTCAAGGGGATGGGAGGATGGGTAGAGTGGCTCAAGGATGGAGTGGCTACAGGATCAGTAGTTAGATTTAAGGTGGCATGGGGGTATGAGATGAAACGTAGGATGGTTCGATGGGCATAGATCACACAGTGATTAAAAGGGGGCAAGAAGAAGGTAGTGTAGGGATATTAATTGCTTGGATGATGCATTGCTGGTGAAGGATATGAGAGCAGGAGAAGTGTCTGATGTCTTCATCTTTAATTTTAAACTTCTGGCTCTTAAAATCCTAAGACATCGCTGGAATTCCCAGAAGCCTATTCTGTTCTTCCCGGGTTAAAGATGCAAAGGTTTATTCTAAAGTATCCTATTAATTCCAACTTGACTTTCAAATGTTGCCCACACTATCGAAACTGAAAAATGGGAAGTGCAGGTGGCCATTTTTAAGAGCTGGTTTAGCAGACCTAGAATTTCTCCTACCTCCACATACTCATTCCAGAATGAAAATTGATAAACACAAAGTTGAAGACTGACTCTAATATGACAAATTAGAATTAATATTGAAGTTTTAGCATTTTGTAATATGAACACAATAATTGAAGGACCATGGCATATGATTTACTTAACTTCTTCTCACTAGGCTTCTTATTATCTAGTCGTTCTGATTGCAGAATACAAATTATATTCCACAATTCCATTTTTAAAAAAATACAGCAATAGCTGAAGATAAGGAAGATTAAAAAGGGTTTATTCCAGAATAATCTATTAATCCTATTAACCTAGTGTTGATCAATGATAAATACTAGCCAGCATTTACGCCAATCACATGAAAGATTTGAGACAAAGATTGAATAATTGCATTCTTGAAACTGCATCATCCGGCCACATTGACTAAATACACATTTTAAATGCTCTATACCTCAAGAGTTTGTGAAAAGATTCTCATGGTTCAGGACCAATATTTATGACTATTCAACATTGCACTATTTTTCTTTCTATATCCATTGTTTGTAAGAATGCATTTTAATAAGCAGGTTTTTCTGGAAATAAAATCAAGTTGCAGGCTCACATTACAATGACTGTTCAAACTGCTTGTCAATCCAAGCATGCTATCTTGTCGAAGGAAGGATCTCCTGTAAAATGTGTTTTCACAATATGAGAGTAGAGAGCAACTAATACAGTAAAGTGGTTTTATATAGTTCTTCATAAAAAGCTATCTTTGCTGAGGGGTGACAATAATGCGGTCTTCTTTACAAGCAAAATTAACTAGTTTTCTCTTTCCTCCATTTTATTTCATGATTACCATAATAAGTTTGTTCAAAACTTATTTATCCTAGGATTCTCTGGGAAGCAAGGGAGGAGATTGCAGAGCCATTGGCCTTGATTTTTATGTCCTCTTTGTCTACAGGAGTAGTGCCAGAAGACTGGAGGATAGCAAATGTGGTTCCCTTGTTCAAAAAGGGGAGTAGGGATAACCCTAGTAACTATAGGCCGGTGAGTCTCACTTCTGTTGTGGGCAAAGTCTTAGAGAGAATTGTAAGGGATAGGATTTATGCACATCTGGATAGGAATAATGTGATCAAGGATAGTCAGCATGGTTTTGTGAAGGGCAGGTCGTGCCTCACAAACCTTATTGAATTCTTTGAAAAGGTGACGAAGGAGGTTGATGAGGGGAAAGCGGTAGATGTGGTATATATGGATTTTAGTAAGGCGTTTGATAAGGTTCCCCATGGTAGGCTACTGCAGAAAATACGGAGATATGGCATTGAGGGTGAGTTGGAGATTTGGATTAGGAATTGGCTGGATGGAAGAAGACAGAGGGTAGTAGTTGATGGCAAAGTTTCTTCATGGAGTGCCGTCACTAGCGGTGTTCCGCAAGGATCTGTTTTGGGACCATTGCTGTTTGTCATTTTTATAAATGACCTGGAAGAGGGGTTAGAAGGTTGGGTGAGCAAGTTTGCGGATGATACGAAAGTCGGAGGAGTTGTTGACAGTGAGGAAGGATGTGGCAGGTTACAGCAGGATATAGAGAAGCTGCAGAGCTGGGCAGAAAGGTGGCAAATGGAATTCAATGTAGCTAAGTGTGAGGTGATTCACTTTGGGAAGAATAACAAAAAGATGGGGTACTGGGCTAATGGTCGGATACTTGGTAGTGTGGATGAGCAGAGGGATCTTGGTGTCCATGTACACAGATCTCTGAAAGTTGCCACCCAGGTAAATAGTGCGGTGAGGAAGGCATATGGCGTACTGGCTTTTATTGGTAGAGGAATTGAGTTCCGGAGTCCTGAGGTCATGATGCAGTTGTATAAGACTCTGGTGCGGCCGCATCTGGAATATTGTGTGCAGTTTTGGTCGCCATACTATAGGAAGGATGTGGAGGCACTGGAACGGGTGCAGAGGAGGTTTACCAGGATGTTGCCTGGTATGGAAGGAAGATCGTATGAGGAAAGACTGAGACACTTGGGGCTGTTTTCATTAGAGAAAAGAAGGTTTAGGGGTGACTTGATTGAGGTGTACAAGATGATTAGGGGGTTAGATAGGGTTGACAGTGTGAACCTTTTCCCGCGTATGGAGTCGGGTATTACAAGGGGGCATAGCTTTAAATTAAGGGGGGGTAGGTATAGGACAGATGTTAGGGTTAGGTTCTTCACTCAGCGAGTCGTAAGTTCATGGAATGCCCTGCCAGTAGCAGTGGTGGACTCTCCCTCTTTATGGGCATTTAAGCGGGCATTGGATAGGTATTTGGAGGATAGTGGGTTAGTATAGGTTAGGTGGGCTTGGATCGGCGCAACATCGGGGGCCAAAGGGCCTGTACTGCGCTGTATTCTTCTAAAATAAAAGTTTGTTTTATCATTTTAGTTCTGATTACAAGTACAATGCAATTCAGCGTCTCACATAAGTTGCTGTTATCTAAAGTTTAAATTTTCTTGGGTTCAAATGATGAATTATAGAACTTCTCCTGAATCATTTGATAGCTGGTGTGCAGAAAGATCTAGCAGTCTTGTGATATCGATACGGAGGTCTGACGCTTGGAATAACTGTTGCACGGCACCTGATTTACAAAGGATATTCCTTTTGGATGCTAGGGATAGAAGGGAAGACTCAGATAAACTTCAATTTTTTTCTTTTACAATTATATTATTAGAAGACATGACCATGATTTTTAAATTATGAAATCCAACTGGTTTACCAATATACTTTAGGGAAGTCAGTAGCTGTATTGGATTCCATTCTCAGAGATGTAGTTGACCCTTAAATTCCCTCTGAAGATATCTCAGAAGATATTTATTCATATTGTTATTACGAAGGTGTAAGGGATACTGTACCTTTAAATAGAGTTAAAAGCCAGCAGAACTACCTGACACAGCGCCAAGTATTCTGAACAAGATAACAACACAACATTTGGTCAAACAGTTAGATTATCTGAGTTGCCTAGAGACAAAAAAAAATTCAAATTTGGCCAGTTTAAATTATGCCCCAAAATACCAAACTCTAATCAAATTTGAATTTAGTACTTTGATGCTATTAACACCAATTAAAATGATCCGATACTTTGGGTATAAAGCAGAAAAAAAAATTGAACAGTTGGAGGAGAACTGCCAAAAGACCAACAGATGTAGGCTGCTAGTTCAGAACTCAGAGGCACCTGTCTGGAGAAGAAGGAGTTTGCAAAGGAAGGAAAGGGAACAAAAAAAAGGAAAAGGAAAATGAAAGAAAAGATAGACACCGACCTGGAGAGCAAATCTACAGAGGAAGATACCAAGAGAACAACTGACTGGTTTTGAAATTTGAATTTTTCTGGAAATCTTAAATTGGGGGTTTTAATCGTAGCAGTATTATAGGTGGGAAGATAAAAGATAGGTTTAGATGGATTGGCCATGCTAAATTGCCCATAGTGTTCAGGGATGTGTAGGTTAGGTGCATTAGTAAGAGGTTGAATGGGTGGGTAATGCTTCGGAGGGTCAGTGTGGACTTGTTGGGCCAAATGGCCTGTTTCCACACTGTAGGGATTCTATGAATATGAATAAAATGGAGTTGTAAATAGTTGTTAATTATTCTCTCTTTGACTTTAAAAATATTAAAGTTGTTAATTTTTATTTTAAATACTGTCTTTTAAGATAGTTCTGTGCCTCTCAAATTTTCACAGAATATAGCACGGGGTGAATCTTTTGGGAGTCAGGTTTAAATTAGCGGGGGGTTTTACCCAGTGTTGTAACATTGTGTTGCCACCAGAGGTTTGAGGCGGCTGACTATTACTTTCCCATGTCAAACAGGTGGGCACTACATGCTGTCCTTGCTTGAAATGTCATCTCAGCAATTAATCTGATGTCAAAGCTTAAATGTTTAGTTTACAAACAACATAATCAAACCTTACACAAAACAAGTTCATTTTTCAAAAATCAGTACAAACTAGTTAAATTATAAATATTTCATAATTGTTTGTATTTGTGAATTATTCATTAAAGTAGCCACCAAAATGTGAATCTCATTACAATGAGTTGGATTGGCAAATATAAACCTTTGACTGATTGTTTAACAGGACTGTTGCTATTATCACGTTTTAGCTTATTGTGACATGTTTTCTGTTCCTGACAAAAACTCCATTTAAGTTGACAAAACAGCTTTAAGTCTGATGAACAGTCTTCACAGTTTCTGCTAATTTAGGTTTACAATTACTTCTTTGATTACAAATACTTTAATGTACAAGCTCTGAACATGCATTTAAAATCTTACTTTAGTGAAATATAAAATATAACAAATTCTACATCCAATATAAAGTGGATTGGGTGCCCACCAATATAATTTGACATTGCCACAGGATTTACTATTCAACCATCCCACAAAAGCTACGAACAACCAGCAACAGTTAGTATACAAAATATTTTGTGATTTTCAACACCCCCAAATGATCTTGAAAAATTGTGGACGGTGATTTAGATATCTCTGACTTAAATAAGAGAAGCAAGAAGCTGAATACTTGCAGTATCCATTTACAAAAAGGATGTAGATTAAAGAACTGGATAAATTTAACAAAATGTACGAGCAAATTACTGCAGATGCTGGCATCTGTACTGAAAACACAAATGCTGGGGATCACAGCAGGTTGGACAGCAGCAATGGAGAGAAAACTAGCTAATGTTTCAAGTCTGAATGACTCTTTATCAGAGTTGAAGTGTCAACTCTGATGAAGGGTCATTTAGACTCAAAACATTACCTTGCTCGGTCTCTAGGAATGCTGACTGACCGATTGTGATCTCCAGCATTTGCTGTTTTCAGGATGAATTGGTCTTGTCACGTGGGTGTTATTAAAAAACCTTCATAACACAATATTGATAATTTCACATCATTTTTATGTATATCTTGTTTATGCAAGATATACAAAGTTAATATAATAATAAATTATCTATGCACAAGAGGAAACCCAAATATTCTTCCAATGTATGTGAACTTACACTTGTTCCCCATTTAGATGATTGAGCTGAAAGTGGAAAATCTAGGACATCAACTCAAATACACTGTGGTTAACTTAATCCCAACTAATACTCAACATAAATGGGTTATGGATCTTGCATCACCACACATTCAGCAATACAACTTTGTTTTACTTTGAAATAATTATCAGGGACAGGTTGGAACACAATCCACTCGTAACAGTGCAATCCCATGTAGCAGATGGCAGGGTATGGATAAGTGCTTTTTGATATCAAAATAACTTAGATTTAAAGTTGTAATCAATGTAATTAGTGTTGGTCTGAACATTTTACAAGGATATAACTTTACTAAAAATTTTCCTCCCACAACTTCAAGGTAATGCACAAATCACAGCAAAAAAGATGCATACAACCCAATTGTTATAGGTCTTTGGCATTTATTTGTGAGATGGATGTGGTCAAGTGCCAGGTATTTACATCACACTCATGAGTTGCTGCATCTATGGGCAGCACGGTGGTTAGCACTGCTGCCTCACAGTGCTGGAGACCCGGGTTCAATTCCCGCCTCAGGCGACTGACTGTGTGGAGTTTGCACATTCTGCCCTGTCTGCGTAGGTTTCCTCCGGGTGCTCCGGTTTCCTCCCACAGTCCAAAGATGTGCAGGTTAGGTGAATTGGCCATGCTAAATTGCTCGTAGTGTTAGGTAAAGGGGTAAATGTAGGGGAATGGGTGGGTTGCGCTTTGGCGGGTTGGTGTGCACTTGTTGGGCCGAAGGGCCTGTTTCCACACTGTAATGTAATCTAATCTAATCTATATGGCTAGCAGCACAGTGGAGACTGTAAATTCTCCCAAAATGAGCAAATGCATTTTGGCTGAGAGGCCAGGCTATGTGAACAAACATGGGACAGAATTTACAGGCTAAAATAACTGTCATTCCTTCTCAATCATTGTTTTCCTGAATCAAAGGCCTCAAAATAAAAATTTCAGGAAATAAAAACAGAAAATGCCTGAAATACTCAACAGACCAGAAAATATTGATGGAGAGAAACATAGTTAACACTTCAGGTCAATGATTCTTCATCAAATGCCACCTGACCCTAGTAGGTCTTTCACATTTCAGATTTCCAGTATCTGCATTGTTTTGATTTTGCATCATTGTTCACACACTTCATTAACAAAGAACAATGCAGGTTGCATCTGCTGTCACAGAATTATTTTATTGCAATACTGAATGTGCCTAAAGCTATTTAAGTAATATGGCCTAATTATAGAGTCATACAACATGGAAAAAGATCCTTCAGTCCAAACAGTCCAAGACATCCATGTTCCCAAACTAAATTTGGCCCATATCCCTTCAAAATCTTTCCCATTAACTTTTCCAAATGTCTTTTAAACATTGTAGCTGTACCTGCATCCACCACTTTCTCTAGCAATTCGTTTCACACACAAACCACTGTAAAAAGGCTGGTCATCCGGTCCTCTTCTCCTTAAAAATATGCTCCCTACGTTTGAACTCCCCCATCCCTAGGGGTAACACCCTGGTCATTCACCTCATCTCTGCCCCTCAAATTTTCTAAACCTCAATAAAAGTCATCCCCCAACGTCCTAAGCTCCATTGAAAAAAAGTCCCCGCCTATTTTTATATCTCAAACACTCCATTTCCAGCAACATCCTGATAAATATTTTATGAACCTTCTCCAGTTTAATAATATCCTTCTTATAACAGGACAACCAGAACTGCACATTATTGCAGAAGAGGCCTCATTGGAATCCTTGCACTCTCAACATGACATTCCAACTCCTGTACTCAAAAGGAGTGAGCAATGAAGGCAAGCGTACCAAACACCTTCTTAACCACCCTGTCTACCTGTGATGCCAAATTAAAATTATATACTTGAACCCCCTAGGTCTCCCTGTTCCATCACACTACCCACAGCCTTACCATTAATTGTACAAGTACTTTCCTTGTTTGTATTACCAAATACAAAACCTCGCATTTATCCAAATTAAACTCCATCTGCCACTCCTCAGCCCCTTGACCCAGATGACCAAGATCTCTAACATTAGATAACCTTAGTCATGTGTCCATTATGCCACCCAACTTTGGTGCCATTTGCAAACTTACTAACAATGCCTCCTCTATTCCCACCCAAATCATTTATATGAATGACAAGCAAAAGTGGACCAGTACCAATCACTGTGGAACACTGCTGGTCACAGGCCTCCCAAATGTGAAAAACCACCCTCAGTCTCCTCCCATAAGCCAATTTTGTATCCAATTGGCAAACTCACCCTGAATCCCATGTGATCTAACCTTACTAAGTCTACCATTTGAAACCATGGCAAAGTCCAAGTAAACAACATCTACCACCCTGCCCTTAATGTTTTTGGTTACCTCAAAAAAACACAAAGTTTGAGACATGATTTTCCTCACACAAAATCATGCTGACTATCCCTAACTGTAGTTTACTTTCACACTCTGAAGTCTAAAATAATACTTTAGTAGTACTGACACTAAACAGAACAGAATTGCAACCCATTCAAGAAGGTGGCTTTCAAAAATATTACAAAACAATGCCTGGACAATTGCTTCACAATTCCATTCAAGACGCCTTTTATAGTAAGTTATAGTCTGGATTAAACCAGAATAAAAAAAAACTTACTTGAGCACAGATTATCTCTTAAAACATTAAACCAATAGTCACATTGAGATTTAAACAATTTTGAGTTCAAATGCTTAAATTTCACTTTTCTTTAAAAAAATTATCAATACCCTACCTGGAATTTAAAGAGATGTTTTTTTTTTAAAAAAGCTTAAGAGTTTTAAATAAAGCCTCAATGTCCAATAGTTATGGAATGTATACACTAGAGGTCTAGTCCTGAAATCTTCCATATTACAATCACTCAAACCTTACACTAATTTTTATGAAAGTGCTAGAAATTTACAATAGGTATGTTGATCATATTTACTTGCAGTGGTAAGGATAGCATTTAGAACAATGGTTGAGTTTGACCTTCCAGTATATATTAAGACTGAAGAATTTGGAACAGTGGATACATTTCCTCTCGCCCTGCAGTACCAGTACAGTTCAGGCCAATGACAAAAACACAAGCTCGTGTGAAATGGCCAGCCTTTTGGCTAACAAAACGCGTGGGTTTTTTTCTGGCAGGCGATCATGGCTAGGTTCTCTCATTGTGCGGTAGGGCTAGCAGTGAAGTGGCTAGAGGAGAAAGTTGTGAGTCGGTGCTATGGGTTTAGCTGCTGCAGTCAGTCAGTCAGTGTGTGAGAGTGAGCGGAGTGTACCTGGAAACGGCGGCCTGTTGTGGTCCTCCCCGCACAGGGAGACGGTGCCATCCCGATGCAGCAGGATGGCTGCCAGCTCCCGGACGCGGCCAATGCGCACCTGCTCCTGGGGCCAGTCTCGGTGCAGAGAGCGGCAGCATTGGTAACACACAGCCCAGGCTTGCTCCTCATTGATGGGCTGCTCGTACGCCCTCAGCACCTCGTCCAGGGATAAAACCTGTGGCTCCGGCGCATCGTGGCCGGCGACGTGCTGTTGCGGTTCTCCATCACTGCCCGACCTGGCCATTTCCCCTTCGCTTGCTCATTGCTGCTGGCCAACGTTTCTCCAGGTTCCCATAACAGCGAGTCCCAGCCCCAAAGCCTGCAGCTCCGGTGTCAATCAGCCGGTACCATGTGATCGCCCTGCTGTGGGCCAGCCCAGCCCAGCCTCCTAAACACACACAACCCAAATCAGAGGAGTGCAGAGGATAAAACCAGCAGAAACAGGACAGTAAATCTCTGGGTTGAATCAAGTGCAGCTTTCGGATATTACCCGCTACCCTGGCATCTTCACTGGGGACCGATTTTCCTTTGTTTCGCCCAGGGGTTTTACGTGTGGGTTACAGCTTGGTGTCCAATACTGTACACATAAGCTGCTGCACCCTTTCTAATGCACAATAGAGTATACAGCCATATCCCAGCGGTGAAAATACAAAGTGTGTCTTTCCTTTGCAAGATTGCCCTCAAGCCTGAACATTGCTTTCTCCACAGCCTTTTATTCATTTACTCCAAATATATCCACAGGATGTTGGGTTCCCAAACAAGGATAATTAATACAGTGCAGCAGACAATACAACCGAACCCATTGATAGTTCGCTTTTACTCACTTCATATTATTTTTGTATTGAGTCCTGAAAAAGGAAAGGGGTTATTTACGTAATTTCTACGCTATAGTTCCAGACTTGGGGTCTCGGGCACATTATATTTCAAGGCGTAACATTTTTTTTAAATGATTGCCTTTTGCTTTAAAACTTGAGGGATTACATTTGAGCTTCAATGGGCATGTGCTTGAAGATTTCTGGTAACAATGTACAATGCCATGCTCAGTGGTGAAAAGCTGATGCTCCTATCCAGTTGGCCATTTGTTTGAAGGTTCTGTCAATTACAATTCTCTGGTCTTATATTTTTCGCGTCCCAATGCCTTAAGGCACTTTACCTGAGCGGATCATTCTCAGTTAATTATATCAGCCATTTGTTTCCCTTTTGAAACAAACATTTGTACCGAGTGGTCTATTCATCCCCACACACATTAACAAGTTCAATGTTATAAAGATTCAAATCCCCAACAGCTGGATTTCCTATGACTGCCACTGAGCGAAGAGGACAAAGTATCCACGCTATGACATCAATAGGTCGGAATTTAAACCTTTCCATATCCTGACAAATTCAGAGTTTAACCCACATTTACTACAGCTGCCTGGCTGCTTTTATGAGTCCTGTCCAAATTCCAAATCCGACATAATCACAGTTGACTCAAACACGTGTTATACAACTAACGATACAACTTGAAGATAATAAGGTGCATTCTGTTCTTTAGCAATGGAAATTAGAGTGCACACAGATTTGTAAGTGGCTTTTTGGGGTTCAGACGTGATTACAGTTGTATGTGTGCGAGATATCACAATGTTCACAGAACAAGCACTCGAGGGTTTTTGGATGTTGCCTGCAGTTACATATGAAATTTCACATCTTAATGCTTGGAAGAGTCACGAATTGTTTAATTTTTTTAACAAAATGTCCAATTTTACCTGCCTCGCTGACCTCCAGTCGCGTCCAGGTTCCATCATTTCACCTGACCTCCAGAAGGCGGGTTTATCCTGCGTTTTGGAATCCCTGCTTGGTTGGGAATCTGCAGAATAAATTCACAATGCGGTAGAACGCATCTGGCTGTGATACTAATGCCGGGATTATATAAATGCACCCATATGTGCTTCATATTCCAATAACTTAGATCTCTTCTCCCCACTTCAAAAATTTCCTAATGAACCGTGTGTTATCTGCCTAAGCATTATAATGCTATATTTCTTTAAATCATAACATCCAGATATTCGTCATAGCACAGTTACAATTCATTGTTCGTAATCAAATGCAACCAAACTACAGTATTAGATCATTGCCAACATGACAAGCGCTAATGACTCTTAATTAAGATTCAAACGCAATAGATTCAGCTGAGTATTCTGCCAGCAGGGAGTATCTGCTCTGTCAAAATATTTTGCAATTAAAAGACCTTTTAGTGGGTTCGCTTCTGCTATTGCCTGCAATATTTTACAAATGTTTGCATTTGTATGGCACCTTCTTTGCAGAACACCAACATTTCGCTTCTGTTCTTTGAACAGTACAATTGTGTTTTGATAGGCCCTCAGTTTGACAATGGAATGTCAGCCTCGGTCTTCTGATCAAATCCTGGAGTGCACTGGAAATTACTGACATGGAGGTGATGGGCTACCGACTAAATTAGCTGACATTCTGAAGAAACTCAGCAGGTCTGTGGAGAGAAAAACAGAGTTAACGTTTCAAGTTTAATGACCGTGGAACTTTATATTCTTTCATGTTTAAAGATGAAAATCAACAGTTCAAGATGCTGTATAGAACATTTGTCAGAGGATTAATACACTGTACAATTGTTGGGTTTTGTCCAGACTTTTAATCTTATTTACATCACCAGATTGTTCCCGAGCTCCGTGTCATCATCCTGGAAATGTAATAGATAGAATCTGATCAAGAACTAAGCGAAAAACCTGAATAAAGATGGTTTAACTTGGAATTGGAACAGTAAATATATATATGAATAATCGGAAGACTGGAATTCATGAAAGTGTCATTACCCAAAAAATCCAAATTACACTATCAACATTCCAAAGTTAGGAAAATAGAATGAGAGCATTATTTGCATAACTTGACAATGGAGTGTCAGCAGGTCTTCTGGTCAAATCCAGGAGTGCACTGGAAATTACTAAACCCACTTGCATATTACAGAAGTGGAATTTTTAAACTTGAAGGAGTGAAAGGCCTGTTTCTATTTTGTAACATTTTATGATGATTGGATTTTCTGTAGATTTCTTATCTCAAGCCTCACAAATTAATTGAAAAAAATTAATTCCAGGTAACTAAAGTTTCTGTGGATGGATGAAGAATGTGAGTCTCCAGACTGGAGAGTGAGGAATTACAATAATTATAACAGCAACATTGGCTGATGCATTTTTTTTAAACATTGCTGGTTAATACTACCTAATGAAATGGCAAAGTACAATTCTGCAGAAATAATATTTTTGAGGTTTCAAAAGTAATGTTTCTCCCTGATAATTGTGTTGGTAACAATTCACAGCATAGTTATAAAACATTCAATATAATCCCTCCTTGATCTTAGATTTGAGATTGTGAAGATCATGACAGACTTGTCAGATTGTATGGTCCAAATTGAGAAGCTTGTTTTAGATTCAGGAGAAAGATTAATTAGTCCCTCAAGCCTGTTCTGCCATTCAAGGAGACCTTTGCTGATTTGTTATCTAGCTCCATATACAGCCCTTTGTCCCATAACACTGAATACATTAGATGAAAATAAATCTATCAGCCTCGGATTTAACAGAAATTATCAGTTGACACAGCATCAACCTCACTTTCAGGAGTTCCAACCTTTCACCATTCCAGACATGTCTAATTGTTCTCCAACTTCACTCCTGAGGTACGTAGCTTTTGTTTTTAGATTAAGTCTTATAGTCTTAGATTCCATAAATAGTGCAAGTAGTATCTACCTCCCTTATCCATTTCCTTTAATATCTTGAGAGTTGCAATCAAATCAACCATAATTTACTAATTCTAGGGTATCCAATTTAGTTTGTGTAATTTAATCTTTGGAATCTATATAATATTATGGCAAATCTACAAAATAACCCCTCAATAGATCCTTCCTAAGGAGTGGTGCCTGGAATGTTGAGATGGAACAGGGCTTTACGAAGTTTTAAGATGGCTGCTATCCTTTTGTATTCCAGTTCTCTTGATATCAAGTCCATCATTCAACTGGCCTTTCATATTTCATTTTACTTATCTATGTCTTTTTAATGATCCACATTCATGATCCACAAATCTCTTTGGAATTAGCTTTTCATTTAAAAAGACTTGGAGGGAGTGAGGACCACAGATGCTGGAAAGTCAGAGTCATGAAAGTGTGGAGCTGGAAAAAAACACAGCAGGTCGAGCAGGACAGTCAACATTTCAGGTTGGGAAGTTTCATCAGGACTGGGGCAGGAGAAGGGGAGTGCTGAGAAATAAATGAGGGGGTGGGGCTGGGGGAAGGTAGGTGGATGCAGGTAGGAAGTGATTTTGATTGGTTAGTGGAAGGGTGGAGTGAATAGGTGGGAAGGAAGATGGACAGGTAGGGTCAGGTCATGGAAGTAAGGCAGGGAGGGAGGGCTAGACCTGGAATTGGCAGGGGGGGGGAAGATTTGGAAGCAATTTGAATTCTGTGTTAATGTCAAATGCTTGTAAGCTCCGGAGGCAGAAGATGAGGTGTTTTTCCTACAGTTTGTGTGTGGCCTTATTTTGATGGTGGAGGAAGCCCAGGATGAACATCTCATCCAGAGAGTGGGAGGGGGAGTTGAAATGACTGATAACCCGAGGTGGGTTTGATTGGACCATGAGGACCATAGATGTTCTTTGAACTGGTCCCCGAGTTTGCATTTGATCTCTCCGATATAGAGGAGACCACATCAGGAGCAACAGATGCAGTAAATCAGTTAGAGGAAATGCAGTGAATCTCTGCTGGACTTGACTTGCATTTATATAGCACCTTTGGATGCAAATCTGCTCGCTGAGCTGGAAGGTTTGTTTTCAGACGTTTCACCACCATACTAGGTAACATCACTGATGTTAGTGACCCACTTTCTATTTATGTGTTTAGGTTTCCTTGGGTGATATCATTTCCTGTTTTTTTTCAGGGGTGGTAAATGGGTTCTAAGTCAATGTGTTTGTTGATCGAGTTCCAGTTGAAATGCCATGCTTCTAGGAATTCTTGTGCATGTCTCTGTTTGGCTTCTCCTCGGGTGGATGTGTTGTCCCAGTCAGTGGTGTTCTTCATAATCTGTATGTAAGGTACTAGTGAGAGTGGATCATGTCTTTTTATGGCTCGTTGATGTTCATGTATCCTGTGGCTAGTTTTCTGCCTGATTGTCCAATGTAGTGTTTGTCTGGGACAACACATCCATTCTAGGACAAGCTAAACAGAGACACGCACGAGAATTCCTAGAAGCATGGCATTCCAACCGGAACTCAATCAACAAACTCATTGACTTAGATCCCATCTACCACACCCTGAGAAAAAGAACAGGAAATGACATCACCACAGAAAATGATGTCACCGCAGGAAATGACATCACCAACCCAAAGAAACCCAAACATAAATAGAAAGCACGAATTATCAGCAGTGCTTCGCCCAGAAGCCCACTGAAAATGTTACCTAGTAGCATGACGAAACGTCTGGAAATGAACCTTCCGCCTCAGTGAGCAAACCTACATCCAGAACCTCAACCTGAGCTACAAATCTTCTCAAAACTCTACTGCTACCTCTTGATGCCAAGCAGCCTCTGCCAGGAAGAGTTGGGTATGCACATTCGGTTTGTGCTGTGTCTGCTCGCACATGTGCAGATTCTTCCACCATCCTTGCTCAAGTGCATGCCAGGACTTTGTTTCCATGCAGGTCTTCTTGGTGCTGATCTGCTCCCTCAACCAGACCCTGCTAGCACTTCTCTGGGTACTCACTGACCAGCTCCACCAACATTTCTCTATACCATAGTTTGTACTTTCAGATATCCCATTGAAATGGATTATTTACACCTTACGGTAGTAAACTTCACCCAACAGCACCAGTGTACCATGCTGAATATGAAATACATTAAAGGGCTTTGAACACGGCTGAATTGTTGCAATGCAAAGTCTCAGATTTTGTTTTAAATCGTGTTTCCACACCTGCTTCAGTGAGGCTGGCTGTCTGGAGGCTCTGCAAAATTGCAAACCATTCATTCATCTTTAAAAGACGGTACAAAAACAATCAGGAATGAATAAAAATATTTTCAGCAAAATAAAGCTCATTCAAATTTCCATTTTTATGCTTCTGTTACAATGTTATGTTCGTTTTGTTCAATTATGATTGTGAGATGCTGATATAGAAGTTACATCACTTTCAGTAATGACCAGTCTTGTGAATAATCTTATACTTTTCTTTGAACATAATTTCGAAGTTTCAGGCTAATATCACAGGTATTGCAAATGCACAGTTAAAGTGCACCCTCAGTAGTTGTAACATTAACAAACACAAAATGGATTACCTTACACTTGCTGACATTGAAATCCATTAAGACAATTTTTCCCCAGTTCATGTCAATGTAACTAAGTTTCCATTTATACTGCTTACAACATTGCCTTTATATGGCTTCTTAACCTCTCATAGATATTTTCTTAAACCTGTTCAGAGGTGTCACTACATACTCCCGGAGCAGGTGGGACTTGAAACTGGGCCCGTGGCTCAGTGGTAGGTATACTACTATTGTACCACAAGAGGCCCTTCTATCCTATCAATTTTATTTGAATCAGTCTCTTCTGAAATGTCATGACACATCTCTGGAATAGGTGAAACTTGAACCCGGAACTCCTGGTTCAGAGGTAGGGACACTCCCACTGCACTACATAGAGTCATAGAGATGTACAGGATGGAAACAGTCCCTTCAGTCCAACCCATCCATGCCGACCAGATATCCCAACCCAATCTAGTCCCACCTGCCAGCACCCGGCCCACATCCCTCCAAACCCTTCCTATTCATATACGCGTCCAAATGCATCGTAAATGTTGCAATTGTACCAGCCTCCACCACATCCTCTGGCAGCTCATTCCATACACATGCCACCCTCTGCATGAAAACGTTGCCCCTTAGGTCTCTTTTGTATCTTTCCCCTCTCACCCTAAACCTATGCCCTCTAGTTCTGCACTCCCTGACTCCAGGGAAAAGACTTTGTCTATTTATCCTATCCATGCCCCTCATAATTTTGTAAACCTCTATAAGGTCACTCCTCAGCGTCTGACGCTCAAGGGAAAACAGCCCCAGCCTGTTCAGCCTCTCCCTGTAGCTCAAACCCTCCAACCCTGGCAACATCCTTGTAAATCCTTTCTGAACCCTTTCAAGTTTCACAACATCTTTCAGATAGGAAGAAGACCAGAATTGCATGCAATATTCCAACAATGGCCTAACCAATGTCCTGTACAGCTGCAACATGACCTCCCAACTCCTGTACTCAATACTCTGACCAATAAAGGAAAGCATACCAAACGCCTTCTTCACTATCCTATCTACCTGCGACTCCACTTTCAAGGAGCTATGAACCTACACTCCGAGGTCTCTTTGTTCAACAACACTCCCTAGGATCTTACCATTAAGGGTATAAGTCCTGCTAAGATTTGCTTTCCCAAAATGCAGCATCTCGCATTTATCTGAATTAAACTCCATCTGCCACTTCTCAGTCCATTGACCCATCTGGTCCAGATCCTGTTGTAACCTGAGGTAACCCTTTTCGCTGTCCACTACACCTCCAATTTTGGTGTCATCTGCAAACTTGGGCGGCACGGTGGCACAGTGGTTAGCACTGCTGCCTCACAGTGCCAGAGACCCGGGTTCAATTCCTGCCTCAGGCGACTCTCTGTGTGGAGTTTGCACGTTCTCCCTGTGTCTGCGTGGGTTTCCTCCAGGTGCTCCGGTTTCCTCCCACAGTCCAAAAATGTGCAGGTTAGGTGAATTGGCCAAGTTAAATTGCCCGTAGTGTTAGGTGAAGGGGTAAATGTAGGGGAATGGGTCTGGGTGGGTTGCGCTTCGGCGGGTCGGTGTGGACTTGTTGGGCCGAAGGGCCTGTTTCCACACTGTAAGTAATCTAATCTAAACTTACTAACTGTACCTCTTATGCTCGCATCCAAATCATTTATGTAAATGACAAAAAGTAGAGGACTCAGCACCGATCCTTGTGGCACTCCACTGGTCACAGGCCTCCAGTCTGTAAAACAATCCTCCACCGCCACCCTCTGTCTTCTACATTTGAACCAGTTCTGTATCCAAATGGCTAGTTCTCCCTGTATTCCATGAGATCTAACCTTGCTAATCAGTCTCCCATGGGGAACCTTGTCGAACGCCTTACTGAAGTCCATATAGATCACATCTACTGCTCTGCCCTCATCAATCTTCTTTGTTACTTCTTCAAAAAACTCAATCAAGTTTGTGAGACATAATTTCCCACACACAAAGCCATGTTGACTATCCCTTACATGCAGCCCCTCTATCCTATCACACGTTTTTAAACTAGCAACCACCATTCAGGTGAGAATTGAACCTGAGTTTCTTGGTCCAAGGGTAGGGACACTACCACTGAACCACAGAAAAGCCCCAAGGTCTATCGTATACAAGCCATTAATAAATGGTGAACAGCTGTACCCCACCACACATCCCATCCTGTCACTTGGACTACCTGCGCATTGAAAACTCTGAACAAATAACACATGTTAAAGTGCACACTTCATTATGTTGGCTGGTTATTGGCCGACACGTTACATAGTTGATGAGCTTCATCGGTTTTAAATTGCTATTTCATTTTTAGTGAGTTTCATTTATGGAAGTGCAATGTTTTAGTTTACCGAAAAATCGTGCTGATTCCCAGACAAGAATAGGGCAAGGATAGGTAAGCGTTGATTCATCAGAGTAAAGGACTGATTACTTTGTCTCCATCTAACCTGCCAAAGCAACTACTCATGTAGTAAAAGTGAAAAGAGAAAAACTAAATAAAACCATTCGTATAATGTCACATCAAGTCCATGCTATCACAAAGTCAAAGTTGCTTAAATCATTTGTGTGCATAAATTACTCAAACACTAATAAAAACATAAGAACTTATTTTATCTTAAAGTTCTCATTCATTTCAAGTTTTTAATGTCAAAATAAATCTAATTCTGGTAGGAGAAAATCTTATAGGCTGCCTCTATGGTACTTGGGTTAAAGATGGTGTTTTAATAAGACAGAATTGTCATGGTTCTGTTAAAAGAAATTTCATTGGTCAACGCAACGGAATACTTACGAACATTTTTTAGCTGGATGCATCTAACCACCCATCAGCTAACATTAAAATAGATGTTTTGGTCATCAAACAAAAACAGATTATGTTTAAAATTCCATTGGACATCTTAGGTTTGAGATCCTCCTGTAATCATGACAGTAGTATGTGTACATGAGCTATGAACAGAGAGGCCTCGTGGAAAATGGTACGTCCAATAGGTAAAATCACAAGACACGGAATTAAACTGACCCTCAGTCCAAATAAGGGTGAAATATAAACTCTTTGAAATTTTTATTACTCTGGTCGCAAAACAGTTTAATCTCTTACCTTTCCACTCTCAGTCTCCGATTCAAGCCATCTTTATTGGGAATCTGTCTTGTGATACGTAACCCTATAAATAATAGTAATTTATGCTAATTTGTCCAGAAAGTCAAAAAATTGAAGTATATGGGAATCTTTATACACAATAAAGATGTCCAAAATGTATTGAATGCCAAAATGGAAGCTTAGTGAGCTAAAGATATGAGTCAGATTAGTTTTAAACTGACAGCTTCCTCATGTCTCAATTAATTTTGAAGAAATATTTGTCATAACTGGTATGTAAAGTCATTTGAGTAACAACTGATGTACACAATTTTAATATACATAACTACATCCTACTTGAACACATGACAAGCATGAGCCTGATTAAGTACAAATTAGGATTTGAGTTGCTATTTCCTGTAAAATACATTTCAGTTATTTTTTGCAAAACATTTATCTTAATTCATTCACTAACAAATTAGATTCAACAGACAATCAGATGTAACAGATATTTTACACACTGCAGTCAAATTGGTTGAAATTATGCTTATAAGAGAATTGTAAGCTAATGAGAGTTACAAAATGAACTGCTAATTGGAGCACTTCAGAAACGGTTTACAAATGGAGTCAATGCTGTAATAAAAATCACTGCACATGAGCTGGAGCAAATGGCTGCAGAGAGGTGAGAGTTTCAATGTCATCCAATCATCTATAATAATCACGATTTACTTTAATAATACTAATTAATGGAAAAACAAATTTAAAATTTACAATGTAAGTGAAGAAAAGGCTTTCAAATTGGTGTTCAGACTTCATTTCCTTGAAAGAACAATGCTTGCTGAAAGCCATTGGCAGCCAAAAGCCAGATCTTTCTCAATTTTTTTTGTAAAGCTTGGAGTCAGACACCAGCTTGATGTCCTCAGACATGTTCCACCCTATCCCCAGCGCCAAGAGTGAAATCAAGCTGCAATTAATTCCTCCTTGTAACATGGCTCAGATCAGGAAATTAATGCATTAGTGATTCATTTAATAGTACTAAGCAGGATGCTCCAAGGTAATCCTGTTATTGCTCAACAGAAAACCAGATCTATAATTCCTGTAACCATAAAACCTGCACAAGGTCAAAGATTGCAACATGAGCTCCACAGAAAACCACAAGCTAAGTTTCTGAATTTTTAGATTAGATTCCCTACAGTGTGGAAACAGGCCCTTCAGCCCAACCAGTCCACACCGACTCTCCGAAGAGTAACCCACCCAGACACATTTCCCCTCCGACTAATGTTACGTGCGGCACGGTGGCACAGCAGTTAGCACTGCTGCCTCACAGCATCAGAGACCCTGGTTCAATTCCCACCTCAGGCAACTGACTGTGTGGAGTTTGCACATTCTCCCCGTGTCTTGCGTGGGTTTCCTTTGGGTGCTCCGGTTTCCTCCCACAGTCCAAAAATGTGCAGGTTAGGTGAATTGGCCATGCTAAATTGCCTGTAGTGTTAGGTAAAGGGGTAAATGTAGGGGAATGGGTCTGGGTGGGTTGTGCTTCGGCGGATCGATGTGGACTTGTTGGGCCGAAGAGCCTGTTTCCACACTGTAAGTAATCTAATCTAACACTACGGGCAATTTAGCATGGCCAATTCACCTGACCTGCACATCTTTGGATTGTGGGAAGAAACCGGAGCACCCAGAGGAAACCCATGCAGACACGGGGAGAATGTGCAAACTCCTCTCCAACAGTCACCTGAGGCTGGAATCAAACCTGTGACCCTGGTGCTATGAGGCAGCAGTGCTAACCACTGAACTACCGTGCCGCCGTTTTTGTACCCACTCCACCAAAAAAAATTCACCTTTGTCTCTTGATCTCTTAATCCCTGAGCCAGGCCGTTGGCACCTCCAGATTCAACTCCTGAATCCTCCCCAGGCCAACTTTCCATAAAGTTCAATTTATCCAAACCTCTGCCACCTGTATCCTCTACCACACTAGATCCCAGTCACCCATAACCTCTGACTTCATTGTTTACACCAGCTTCCAGTCTCCCAGTACTTCAACTTTAAAATACTCCATCATTCAGCTTAAACATCATCATGACCTCGTGCAAATTGAGATGGACATTTTGGAGGGAAAGTTCCTCTAACTTTACAGTTATCATGCATGTAAAATAGCAATTGCTGTGTAACTTTGCTTATAGAATAATTGTAACATTGTTTCTTAGATTTTGAGAATTCAGTACCAAGTGTTGCACTTACCAAGTGGTCAGGGTATCAGTGATTCTGAGGTCTATATGTGTGGTCATAACGAAACAACTGGGTCCTGTTAAACGTACATCGCATTCTACATTGGAATTCCACAATATTTCATGTATCCTGAATAATCATTGATATGGGAAATCCCATAATTTGCTCAATTTCCAACTTCAGAATTTGGGAAATAGCTGGACTTACTGGAGAGTTGAGAATCGTCTCACATGTTTGCTGCAGGATATGGTGACTCTGTTACTATGTAAGCTGCAGGTGGAGAGGGAATAGATGACTGAGATATGACTGAGGAAGACAAAGTGCACAATCATCCAAGAAGATGGCACTCACAAATTAGTTTCCAGGTTCCCTCCCAAACTGATTTGGTTCCAACACTTTCTTTGTTTTTGCATTTTTATTCAAAGAATTAGCATCACTTCCTTTAACCAAAACTGAATTTGAACTCTGCTGAATCTTCCATTGTAAATATTTCACAAAGAACAATAATTGAGGTGGTACCTATCCATATAAGAGAGGCATGTTACCTTGTTCCATTCTGAACTTCACATTAACCATGCAGCATGGAAACAATCAGCTCAACTGAAATATGTCACCATTTATGCTCTAAACATACTTCCATTTATTCTTCACCAACTAATCCTACTTGGTGGGCGGCACGGTGGCACAGTGGTTAGCACTATTGCCTCACAGCACCAGAGACCTGGATTCAATTCCCGCCTCAGGCAACTGTCTGTGTGGAGTTTGCATATTCTCCACATGTCTGTGTGGGTTTGCTGCGGTTTCCTCCCACAGTCCAAAAATGTGCAGGTTTAATGAATTGGCCATACTAAATTGCCCATAGTGTTAGGTAAAGGGGTAAATGTAGGGGAATGGGTCTGGGTTGGTTGCTCTTCGGAGGGTCAGTGTGGACTTGATGGGCCAAATGGCCTGTTTCCACACTGTAAGTAATCTAATCTGAACATCCATTTATATTTTCACTTCTTATTTACATATGAAGATCACTTTTAAAGGCATTATTGGTATTTGCCTCAACTATTCCTCCAGGTAGGGGCCATGAGATTAGAAGTAATATATTAGCATGGATTGAGAATTGATTAACAGAGAGAAGACAGAGTGAATAGGAATAAATGATCATTGTTAATAGAGGAGGTAATTAGTACTACAAGAGTCAGTAGTTGGGCCTCAGCTATTCACAGATAGCTTAGAGAAGGAGCTGAGTGTAATATAATCGAGAGTGTGGTGTTAGAAAAGCACAGCAGGTCAGGCAGCATCCAAGGAGCAGGAGAATCGACGTTCCAGGCATAAGCCCTTCATCAGGAATGAGGGTAACATATCCATGTTTACTGTTGATGTAAAGCTATGTGTGAAAGTAAACATTTGGACAAAACAAACAAGTTGCAAGGTAATAAAGCTTTGTTAAATGATTGGGCAAGAACATGGCAGAAGTGTGGAATTATTCACTTTGCAGAGAAGAATGGGAAGGCAGGGTACTTGTCGAAAGATTACTACATGTTGGTGATCAGAGGGATTTAGGTGTCCTTCTTCTTAAATTACAAAATTAATATGCTGTTATAACAAGCAATTAGGAACCAATTATTAAAGGGTGTTGGACAACAAGAAAAAGGAAGAATTGCTGCAATTATTATAGACTTTTGCTGAAAATAGATCTAGAGTACTGTGTAAAGTTTGGGTCTTTTAACTGTGGGAAAGATATCTTTGCGTTGGAGTTGGTCTAACAAACTTTCACTAGATTGATTCTTAAGATGCAAAAGCTAACATATGAGAGAACATTGAGCAGAATGAGTGTAAATTCTCTAGGGTTTAGAAGAATTGGAGATAATCTCATCAGAAGGTCGACAATTCTTAAATCATGACAGCATATATGGTGAAAGGATGTTTGGAAGATTTCCTTTGGATGGAGAGCCATTTAGAAATTAGATGAGGAGAAATTGTCTGTCAATAGCTCATGAACTATTGGAATTCTCTACACCAGAAGGTGATGTTCAGTAAATATGTATATTAAAACTAAGGTAGATAGATTGTTATGGCATTAAGGATTTAGGGATAGGGCAAGAATGTAGAGTTAGTATAGTTATGGTCGGTGCTGAACTTCTAAATGCTATTGCTAGTTTGATGACTCCAATGCCGAACCTATTCCTACATTTTAAATCTCTTTGGACCACTTATTACTTTCTAGGAAAGGATGATTCTCCTCAATTTCTTATTGACCATTTTACATGTAGTTTGTCCACCACAAACAGAAACATCAGTTTTGTTTCTATCTGATCAAGATCTTTGAAGTTGTGTTCAAAGAAATGACTTTCTTGTATATTTCCTATAGCAGAGTTTGACCCTGTTCAATCATTTTGGATAGTTAAGCTCTATTCCACTCTTATTCTTGTAAATCAGTTTTCACACTCTCTTCAATATCTCCACCTTGTTTTTGTAATTTTGAGATTTCAGCTTTGCAACAGCACTCCCAGTGTGAAGTGACCAAGGCTCTGTACTTTGCCAGATTAACATGACTCTTCTACTTTACAGATCTATCCCTTACTTATTCACTGGTTTTAATAATCTTGTTAAGAGATGATTTGTTTCATTAGAGACGTGTTAGAGTATTTCTGGGTCTGTCAATATTTAAGCAATGATAGCAGGAAAAGATACAGCAAGTTTTTTTTTAAGTGTTCCTCTTGATTCAAGACATGAATTATGAGTTCTACACTTTGTTACTGGATGGCTATTTAGCACTTTCTCACCCTCTAAAATGTGCGTTAAGTACTTATGAACATATTTTCCATGATTAATACTCTTATGTAAGAGTATTCTCTGTTTTTGGATAAAATTAGAGTAAAGAACCACTGAGGTTACAATAATATTTAAATAAACTAAAATTCAACTCACTTGCTCTATGTTTTCTGTTCATTCTAAGTTGTTTTCTAAAGCCTATGATTTGGCAGAAATTTATAGTTCATGTCACCTTGCCAAAAGAATTACAGGATTGGTAACCAGCTGAACACCTGCAGTACTGTCTAGCGTTTAGGTTGAGGACGTGAGCGTGGCCTGGGAAAACTGTCAATCAACGCTCGCCCACCAACAGATAGCAATTTCCGGGAAACAATCCACCAATGGCGTTGCAGCGCGGGATGGCTGGAGGACGGAAGTGATCAGAAAAAGAAAGATGCACAGCAGGAGATGGGAAGCAAGTTGGTGTAGCGGGGCTGTTAATTGTTAATGTATTACAGTAATAGGCATATTTTCGTAAAAGCATTATTGCAAAATATAAATGTAAGCTCATTAATGGATTATATATTCGTACAGTTACAGTAATGAGTTATATAGTTGCCAAAGGATGCGATTATTAGAATTGTAGGAAATTATTGGGATTAGTAATTCAAACTACAGCAGTAAGTCAGTAGAGTGAAATGATTCTCATTATTCTCGTTGTTGTACCTGTGTCAGTGTTCGTATGATTTAATGCAGATGTGATACAATTAGAAGGTGGGTGTCTGATTGGGGTTTGCTTATTTGCTGTCCCATGAATGTGACAACGTACAGAATGTCCAGTGTTGCCTCCGGGTATCGATCCTGTTCCACCGATGTCACTCAGAAGAAGACGCTCCCACAATTGTTGGGTGAGTTTACATTGATTTATATGGTTCTTTTATTTAAATTCTCGGGGATGAAATCGACATTATTCTTATTAAACATTGTCAGGTGATGCCTATTTGTGGATTACGTAATCTTAGTTAAAATCAAAGTTAAAAATCAC
The DNA here is from genome assembly GCF_037043375.1 of Chiloscyllium plagiosum. Classification (NCBI taxonomy): domain Eukaryota; kingdom Metazoa; phylum Chordata; class Chondrichthyes; order Orectolobiformes; family Hemiscylliidae; genus Chiloscyllium; species Chiloscyllium plagiosum. The sequence goes on along the minus strand of NW_028270155.1, from coordinate 33,637,674 downwards.
ACAACAACAGGTTATAGTCCAACAGGTTTAATTGGAAGCACACTAGCTTTTAGTTAAAATCAGTTTAGGATCTGATGTACTGATCAGCTGATAATCAGTACAACATTGTGTTTGTGAATATACAAAATAAGCTAAGAATCTACGAGAAAAGGAAAATGTCTGCAATTGAGTAAATTACTGATTGTATGTCTTATAGTTTAAGTGTAAGGCATCACAAAACAAGGAGGAGAAAACCAGATGCTTTTGGAATTAGTAAAATTAAGCAGAGAGGGATATGGGTGAGCCGTGGGATTTGATGGTTTAAAATGTCTTCGACATAGTGATAAACTAAGCAAACAGCCTAATTACATTTTTGGATCTGCCATCTTCAAGTCTGAAGATTTCTTGTGAAAGCTGTACAGTACTTTGGTTGGAATGTACTTTAAGCCAGTGTTTAGTTTTGGCTACTAAAAAGAAATAGAAACTTTTAAACTAAATAAACAATATAGAGAAAGATCTCTGTGCAAAGTGGATAAACTGGGACTCCTACATCAAAAAGAAACAATTTAAGGAGTTGCCTGTTTAAGACTGAGATGAAGAGGATTTTTTTTCTCTTGGAAAGGAATGAAATTATGGATATCTCTTCAGCAGAGTGCTAGAGAGGTTAGTTCATTAATTTAATCAAGGCTGAGAAAATTTTTTAATCACTAAAGGGATCATGTGTTTTTTGAGGAAATACAGGAAAGTGGAGTTAAGGATTATCAGATCAGCCATGACCTAATTCAACGGCAGAACAGGCTCAATGGGCCAAATGGCCTACTTTTGCTCCTATACTTTTTAATAGTATTATAGTCCATCTGTAATTAGATTGGACAGACTGTCCCTTAGTTGAACAGGTTTGCAAATCGCAGCATGACACAGGACAATATAAAGGAGCTATTTGTAAATATAGGAAATGTTTGTATGTTGGGTCTTTAAAATTACACCCCTGTGTGGGATGGCATTCATAAGTTAGACCTCATAGATTGGAGCCCCCGCCCCGTACAGTAGATATTGGAAGGTACAAACGAGCTAAATCTAAAACATTTGTTCAAGATATGCTATAATGCAGATGTGAAAGGAAATTTTAGACAGATATCTGGAACAACGGTTTAACAGAATGAAGAGTAACACTTGGAATGGTTTTCCTGATGGAATAGTAGTGGCAGGAACTGCAGACTCTTTTACTTCTTCAAGGTTGGATGAGCCAAGTTGGTTAGGAACCCTTAATTTCTGTTTGCCTTATGATTTGTCATTCATTGTTCAATTGGTCAGAAGCAGAATCAAGCTTAGCAAATCATAAAAATTAAAGCAGAGAAGTATCTATTTTGCCTGTTATTGTTATTCCCACCAAAGAGAATTTATCTGGCCTAACCCCACTAGTCTGTAGTGCTTTGTATTCACATCCAAGTATTTTTTATATGTGATGAGGATTTCTGTTTTCAACACCCCTTCCAAACATAGAGTTCCAGGCCTCCACTAATTCTGACTGAAAAATAAACTGTTACACTCTGCTGTAATTCTTCTGTCACTGGTTTTAAATCTATATTTGATAGCGACTACTCTGTTAATGGACATAGGTCATTCCTAACCAAACTTTCACACTTGTGAAATTTATACTGTTGAAATTTAATTCATAGCTAAATTTAAAGTGGTGCTGTTACTTAGGCGAATTCAGAACCTGGAAATGCCTGCCCTGAAATTACATGCTGGGTGATGCAAAATATTTTTGCTGCAGAAATATACACAACTTAATAAAAATTCTTCATTTTATAATGGTGAAATATGATGAGTCAAAATTCTTTTAAATGACAATTTGATCTCAATCTAAGTGAAATATAAATCACACTCCTTAAAACCACAACCTGAACTGCCACACCAATGTACAAATAATTTTAGGCGCAAGTGGGTACTGCAGATGCTGGAGATCAGAGTCGAGAGTATGGTGCTGGAAAAGCACAGCAGGTCAGGCAGCATCCGAGGAGCAGGAAAATCGATGTTTTGGGCAAAGGCCCTTCATCAGGAGTGACAAACAATTTTACCTGAGACAATTGTTCAAATAAATTGCATTAAGTTTGTTTATATAATCAGTACTGAACTTCCAATCAGAAATTGATAGCTGCATGTGATTATTTTCTAACGTTAACAAAATGTCGACAAGCTTTTTTCATGATTATATATAGTTGTTAGAAGTATCTGAATTGGATTGATTTGTGGAATAGTTATCTGAATAATGAAGGGATGGACCCAAATATGGCCATTACCCTTGGATTGTTGGAGAATGAAGAGAACAGGGGAAAATTAATTATGGTAAATTTTCTTTTGCTCTTTTTTTTCGTTCTTTTCATTTGTTGATGAATTAAGCAAATTCACAATATCTTTAATTTCTTCAGGTACAAGACTCCAAAGGCAGAGACAGAGATGTCCTTCAGAACCTCAACTGAAAGAGACCGTGGTTCAGTTCATGAGGCACCATCAGAACCTTGGTGACCTACTCCTGGAGGTAATAGATTTGGCAAATCGGGTCGTAACCGCAGAAATGTGAGCAGAGCTAGTTCTGCCACAAGAACAGAAATTTCAGTTACAAATAACAATTTTTTTTTCTCCTAGGTAAATGGATCAATGAGCAAACGTTTATCTCATTGTGGTAAAGTTAACCCTGAGCATCAAATTGCCGATTCTCCTGGTAAAGGCACTTTTATAGGTACGTTTATTACGCAGTTGCATCTGGAATGTTTGCCATTTTAAGTCTGTATTTGTAAGTTCAGTCAACTGTTTTCCATTGAGTGGTTTCATGAAACAAGTCAATCGGTTGTACAGCCAGCAGTTGGTTGGCAAATACTGACCAAATGCTCAAAACGTTTTACTGAAAGTACTGCCTGATGTCCATTCGAGTTATGCTGTTTTGAAGTTTTTCATGCAGTTTACTGAATTATAAATCCATGCAGTACAGAAAAATACTGCTCAGATTGTCAGAATTCACTTTGCAAATTAATACACAAGGAAGAAGCAGTTACTAGGAATTTCAGAACACTAAATCATATCATAAAAATTCTAAACCCTAATGTGACTGTTGCAGTTTGAAAGAGAGAAGGCAAAATCGGATGTAATGGTGTTACAGTTAAATAAAGGTAACTATGAGGGCATGAGAGAGGAACTGACGAAAATAGACTGGAAGCAGAGCCTAGCAGGGAAGACAGTAGAGCAAAAATGGCTGGAGTTTGTGGGTAAAATTGAGGACATTGTACAGAGGTTCATCCCCAAGAAGAGAAAGATTATCCGGGGAGGGATTAGACAGCCATGGCTGACAAAGGAAGTCAGGAAATCTATCAAAGAAAAAGAGAGATCCTATAAAGTGGCCAAGAGCATTGGAAAATCAGAAGATTGGGAAGGCTACAAAAACAAACAGAGGATAACAAAGAAAGAAATAAGGAAGGAGAGGATCAAATATGAAGGTAGGCTAGCCAGTAATATTAGAAATGATAGTAAAAGTTTCTTTCAATACATAAGAAACAAACGACAGGCAAGAGTAGACATTGGGCCACTTCAAACTGATGCTGGAAGCCTAGTGATGGGAGATAAGGAAATAGCAGGAGAACTTAATAAATACTTTGCATCAGTCTTCACAGTGGAAGACATGAGTAATATCCCAACAATTAAAGGGAGTCAGGGGGCTGAGTTGAGTATGGTTGCCATTACAAAAGAGAAAGTGCTATAAAAGCTAAAAGGTCTTAAAATTGATAAATCTCCTGGCCCTGATGGGTTACATCCTAGAGTTCTGAGGGAGGTGGCTGAGGAAATAGCGGAGGCGTTGGTTGAGATCTTTCAAAAGTCACTGGAGTCAGGGAAAGTCCCGGATGATTGGAAGACCGCTGTTGTAACCCCCTTGTTCAAGAAAGGATCAAGGCAAAAGATGGAAAATTATAGGCCAATTAGCCTAACCTCGGTTGTTGGTAAAATTCTAGAATCCATCATTAAGGATGAGGTTTCTAAATTCTTGGAAGAGCAGGGTCGGATTAGAACAAGTCAACATGGATTTAGTAAGGGGAGGTCGTGCCTGACAAACCTGTTGGAATTCTTTGAAGAGGTGACAAGTAGGTTAGACCGGGGAAACCCAGTGGATGTGGTCTACCTAGACTTCCAAAAGGCCTTTGATAAGGTGCCACACGGGAGGCTGCTGAGCAAGGTGAGGGCCCATGGTGTTCGAGGTGAGCTACTGGTATGGATTGAGGATTGGCTGTCTGACAGAAGGCAGAGAGTTGGGATAAAAGGTTCTTTTTCGGAATGGCAGCCGGTGACAAGCGGTGTCCCGCAGGGTTCAGTGTTGGGGCCGCAGCTGTTCACATTATATATTAATGATCTGGATGAAGGGACTGGGGGCATTCTAGCGAAGTTTGCCAATAATACAAAGTTAGGTGGACAGGTAGGTAGTACTGAGGAAGTGGGGAGGCTGCAGAAGGATCTAGACAGTTTGGAAGAGTGGTCCAGGAAATGGCTGATGGAATTCAATGTGAGCAAATGCGAGGTCTTGCACTTTGGAAAAAAGAATACAAGCATGGACTACTTTCTAAACTCTGAGAAAATTCATAAAGCCAAAGTACAAAGGGATCTGGGAGTGCTAGTTGAGGATTCTCTAAAGGTAAACATGCAGGTTGAGTCCGTGATTAAGAAAGCGAATGCAATGTTGTCAATTATCTCAAGAGGTTTGGAATGTAAAAGCACTGTTGTGCTACTGAGACTTTATAAAGCTCTGGTTAGGCCCCATTTGGAGTACTATGTCCAGTTTTGGTCCCCACACCTCAGGAAGGACATACTGGCACTGGAGCGTGTCCAGCGGAGATTCACAAGGATGATCCCTGGAATGGTAGGTCAAACATATGAGGAACGGCTGAGGATCCTGGGGTTGTATTCATTGGAGTTTAGAAGATTAAGGGGAGATCTAATAGAAATTTACAAGATAATACATGGCTTGGAGATGGTGGATGCTAGGAAATTGTTTCCGTTAGGCGAGGAGACTAGGACCCTTGGACACCGCCTTCGAATTAGAGGGGGTAAATTCAGAACAGAAATACGGAGACATTTCTTCAGCCAGAGAGTGGTGGGCCTGTGGAATTCATTGCCATAGAGTGCAGTGGAGGCTGGGACACTAAATGTCTTCAAAGCAGAAATTGATAAATTCTTGATGTCACAAGGAATTAAGGGCTACGGGGAGAACGCGGGTAAGTGGAGTTGAAATGCCCATCAGCCATGAATGAATGGCGGAGTGGACTCGATGGGCCGAATGGCCTTACTTCCGCTCCTATATCTTATGGTCTTACTCAGATGCCTCCCATTACAATTAAACTGTGAGTCCTGCAGCAGGGAGTGCTGAGCTGTCACTGTATAATACTGTATTGATAGCCCATCTTAGGTTTCTCCCTAGTTTATTGTTAATCTAACTGAAAATATCATCTACAGCTAGAATTTAAAAGAAGGCCTCCCAGTCCAGCATCTTGTGAATTAATGAGTTGTTCCATTTGTTTGCAGAACATGTTAATTTAGCCATACTTCAAATGTAGTGTGTATCTAATACAAAAAATAGTCACAGTTAGAAAACAACACTGTTGTGAGGATAAATAAGTTGCCAAAGTAAAATTGGGAAAATTATAATTAAAACTTTAGCCTGTTTATATTCTAGTGTCAAAATAATGGATTCTGCTTAATGTGTTAGTGTTATTTGATACAAATGACATTTCAGTGAAAAGGGGTGACTTGATTTCAGTCAGCTAGTTGTAATTAATGTCAGATACTGAATAAAATAGGAATTAAATATATTCATTGGTGCACCTTGTCACTGAGCATTTGTTGTTAGTTCCCATTGATAACATCTTTGGTCCAGTTTAAATGCGAGTCTTAATTTGTGGCCAAGCAGGTCACTCCATTGTCATCAAGAGGGTGGCTCATCATCACCATTTCAAAGATAATTTGGGATTCAAAGTTTGTGCGAAGATTTGTAGCTCGGGTGCTCGTTGTTGTGGTTCTGTTCGCCGAGCTGGAAGTTTTTGTTGCACTTCGCAGGAGGCTCCCAAGCACTGATGATGTCGCCTAGCCAGGGGACAAAACGTTGCAACAAAAACTTCCAGCTCGGCGAACAGAACCACAACAATAATTTGGGATGGACAACAAGTGCTGTGTTACCAGTGATAGACAGTTCTTTTATTAATTATTTTTTAATTTTGCAGTAATTTTTCCAATGCAATTAGCTAACCAGAGCGTGTCTTTGTCAGCCTCTGTTCTACAAGAGCAAGCTTTGCAGATGGATCTGCCTGTTGGATTTTTGGCTGCCAGGGCATCCATGGAGAAAATTCAACAGATTATGCAACAGGGGACTATTCCTAAACGTGCTGTTATATTGGATTCTGGTCAACGTGTAGGTGAATTTCTTTTGATCAGATCTACAGAAGTATGCAAATTGTGGGAGGGCATTTATAGCAGAAGTGGAAAAATATTCTGAACTTTTTATTGGTAATTGCTGAGTGGTGGGAAGTATTTGCCATTACATAAAACATTACAGCATGGGAATGGCCCACCACGTCTGTGCTGACTGTGTTGCCATTCTAAACTAATCCCATCTGCCTGTACGTGGTCCATATCCCTCTGTTGTCTGCAAGTTCATGTGCCTATCCAAATGCCTCTTAAATGTTAATGCTTCTACCACCTCCATTGGCTACATGTTCCAGGCACCTACAACTCTCTCTGTCAAAAAAAACAAAAAAATTCACATCTCCTTTAAGTCCCCACCCCCACCCCATCCCACCCACCTTAAACCTATGCCACGTTTCCATCCTGGGAAAAGGACTCTGACGCTCCACCCTATCCAGGCTTCTCATAATTTTATATACCTCTATCAACTCGTCCCTCAGCCTCCGTTACTTTAGAGAAAATAGTCCCAAGCTTGTGCATCATCTCTTTATAGCTGATACACTCCAGTCCAGGCAACATTCTTGTAAATCTTTTTTGCACCCTCCACATCTTTCCTATAGTTTAGATTAGATTAGATTACTTACAGTGTGGAAACAGGCCTTTGGCCCAACAAGTCCACACCGACCCACCGAAGTGTAACCCACCCAGACCCATTCTCCTACATTTACCCCTTCACCTAAAACTACGGGCAATTTAGCATGGCCAATTCAACCAACCTGCACATTTTTGGATTGTGGGAGGAAACCGGAGCAAACCCACACAGACACGGGGAGAATGTGCAAACTCCACACAAAGTTGCCTGAGGCGGGAATTGAACCTGGGTCTCTGGCGCTGTGAGGCAGCAGTGCTAACCACTGTGCCACTATGCTGCCCAGTAGTGTGTCAACCAGAGCTGTGCACACTACTTCAAATATGATCCATCTAAAGTTTTCTGTTCAGTCAGTTCTACAATAACATGTGTTTCTTCAATGCAAATTCGCTATAACTGTATTGAAGAATTTAGACTGTTATTTGCAGAATGTGATTTTTCCTGACCTATATTGGCTCTAACGTGATTCTGCTCCCATTAGTTTAAATGGCACAGCTATTGCACAATTTTCTTAAAACGCAAGATCGCTCGAGAACAGAACTATCGTGTTACAGAACCGACTGTAGCTATAACATGACTTGCCAACATTTATACTCCATTCCCTAACGAATAAAGGCAAGCACGTAGTACAGCTTCTTTACCACCTTATCCAACTGTGTTGTCACTTTCAGGGAGCTATGGACTTGTAGCCCAAGATCTCTCTGTATAACAATGCACCTAAGGATCTTGCTTCTACCACCTCATCGGCCACATATTCCAGGCACCTACAACTCTCTCTCTTTTTAAAAAAAAAACAAAAAGCTTCACATCTCCTTTAAGTTTCCCCCTTCTTGCAGTTGACCTCCCAAAATGCATCACCTCACAGTTGTCTGGATTAAACTCTCTGCCATTTCGCTGATCAACTTTCCAACTGACCTATATCCTGCTGTATCCTTTGACAACCTTCCTCCAGATCCACATCTCCACCAATTTTCATGTCATAAGAACATAAGAAATTGGAGCTGGAGTCGGCCATCTGGCCCATAAAGCCTGCTCTATCATTCAATGAGATCATGGCTGATCTTTTCATCGACTTAGCTCCACTTATGCCCCCATTACCGAAGCCCTTAATTCCTTTATTGATCAAAAATCTATCTATATTTGCCTTAAATCATCTAATGAGGTGGCCACAGCTGCTTTACTTGGCGTGGAATTCCACAGATTCATAATCCTTTGGGTGAAGAAGTTCCTCCTCAACTCAATCCTAAAGCTGTTCCCCCTCATTTTGAGGTTATGACCCCTAGTTCTAGTTTCACCCGCCAGGGGAAACAACCTCACTGCTTCTATGTTATCTATTCCCTTCATAATTTTATTTGATTCTATAAGGTCTGCCCTCGTTCTTTTAAATTCCAATGAGTATAATCCCCAGTCTACTCAATCTCTCTTTATAAACCCACCCTCTCAATTCTGGAATCAACCTAGTGAACGTCCACTGCACCCCCTTCAGTGCCAGTACGTCCTTTCCCAAGAGACCAAAACTGTACACAGTACTCTTAGTGTTGCCTCACCAACACCCTATACAGCTGCAACATAACCTCCCTATTTTTAAACTCCATCCCTTTAGCAATGAAGGACAATATGCCATTTGTCATCTTAATTACTTGCTGCACCTGCAAACCAATTTTTTGTGATTTATTGTGTCGTCTGACCACCTACATTTTTATCCATATCATTTGTACGAATTAGAAACAACACCGGTCCCAGCACTGATCCTTGCAGAACACCACTGTTCACAGACTTCCAGTCAGAAAATCACCCCATCCACAACTCCTCTGTCTTCTATGGCCAAGCCAGTTTTGTATCCAACTTAACAACTCATTGAGGATATCATGTGACTTAATCTTCTGGACCAGCCTACCATGACGATCCTTGTCAAATAGTTTAATGAACTCCATGTTGACAGCATCTGCTACCCTACTGTCATCAATCATCTTTGTCACTCAAAAACATATATGAATTTGTGAGACAAAACTCCCCTGCACAAAACCACACTGACTATCCCTAATGCATCCATTCTTTTCAAAATGTGAGTAAATCCTGTCCTTGAGAATCTTCTCCAATAATTTTCCTCTTATTGATGTAAAGCTCACTGGCCTATAATTTCCTGGATTAACCCTTCTTAAATGAAGAAATTACATGGTCAATTCTCCAGTCTTCTGGGACCTCATCTGTGGCTAAGAGGACACAAAGATCTCTGTCAAGACCTCAGCAATCTGCTCCCTTGCCTCTCTCAGTATCCTGGGATAAATCCCATCAAGCTCTGGGGACTTAACTACCTTAATGTTTTTCAAGACACCCAACACCGCCTCCTTAATATTGACATGCCCTTGAATATTAATATATCCCTCCCTAATCTTACCATCATCCATGTCCTTGCCCTTGGTGATACTTACCCACTTCCTGTAGCTCCACAAATTCCTTCCTTTGTTCTTGAATGGACCTACCCTGTCCCTAGCTATCCTGTTGCTCCTACAGCACATAGACAGGCCCTTTGGTCCAAGCTGGCCCATGCTGACCAACATGTCCATCTGCGCTAACCCCATTTCCCTGTACCTGGCCCACATCCTTCTGATCCTTTCCTATCCATGTATTTGTCCAAATGCCTTTTAAATGTTGTTAATGTACTCGCCTCAACCACTTCAGCTGGCAGCTCATTCCGTATGCGTACAACCCTGAGTTTTAAAAAAAGTTACCCCTCAGGTTCCCTTTTATTCTTTCCCCTCTAACCTTAAACCGTTGCCTTCTCGTCCTCAACTTCCCCACCCCTGGGAAAAAGACTGAGTGCATTCACCCTATCCAAGCCCATCAAATCCCCACTCAGTTTCCAACACTCTAAAGAAAAAAGTCCTAGCTTGTCCAACATCCTTGGAGATTTCTTCTGCACTCTTTCCAGTTTAATAACATCCTTCCTGTAGGAAGGTGACCAAAACTGAACACTATGCTCCAAGTGAGGCCTCATCAATGTCCTCTATAACTGCATCATTACTTCCCAACTTCAATACTCAGTGCCCTGACTGATGAAGGCCAGTGTGCCAAAAGCCTTCTTGATGACAGGCAAACATTCTTCAGTGTGCTGTCTACCTGTGACTCCACTTTCAGAAACCCATGCACCTGAACTCCAAGGCCACTCTGTTCCACTACACTCCTTTAAGCCCTATCATTCATCACAAAACTCTTACTTTGATTTGACTTTCCAAAATGCAAGACCTCACTCCATTTGCCATTTATCCTCATATTATTCTATATATTACTCTACATATTATTGGTTTATATGTTATTGTTCACCAACTCTGACTTCATTCATATTGCAGAGAATATTTGCCTGTTTACTTCAGAGTATGCAAGAACTATTGTCCTCCAACATGCTTAGCCGGCTGCAATTTATTGAAGAGATTTGGAAGGCAAAGGTGAGAAAAAATATTCAGTTGAGTATAATTACAATTAAAGCTGTGTCTCTGATGGAAGCACACGTCAGTGGTGAACCTGAAATAAATTTGTGAGACTGAAATAGAAACAATCTCAATCCTTTAGAAAATTTCAAATTTGTCAAATTGAATTTAATCCAGGCTACATTCCACTGTTGTATTCCTGACAATGACAGCTTTGTGGTGGGTTCAAAACAGTAGGTATCTAATGAGATATTGGGGGTTCAGATGTATAGCTCTTTAAAATGCCATGAACACGTGCAGAAAATAGTCAGAAAGATGTTGTGAAACTTGAAAGGGTTCAGACAAGATTGACAAGGATATTGCCAGGGTTGGAGGATTTGAGCTATAGGGAGAAGTTGAATAGGCTAGGGCTCTTTTCACTGGAGCTTTGGGGACTGAAGGGTGAGCTTATAGAGGTTTATAAATTCATGAGGGGCATGGATAGGATAAATAGACAAAGTCTTTTCCTTGGGGTGGGGGAGTCCAGATCTAGAGGGCATAGGTTTAGGGTGAGAGAGGAAAGATATAAAAGAGATTTAAGAGGCAACTTTTTCCATGCAGAGGGTGGTACGTGTATGGAATGAGCTGCCAGAGGAAGTGATGGAGACTAATACAATTGCAGCATTTAAAAGGCATCTGGATGGGTATATGAATAGGAAGCGTTTGGAGGGATATAGGTCAGGTGCTGGCAGGTGGGACTAGATTGGGTTGGGATATCTGGTCGGTATGGACGAGTTGGATCAAAGGGTCTGTTTCCGTGCTGTACATCTGACTCTATGACTCTAGCACTTTATATTTCTGTTTTGTATAATATTCACAGAAAATAGTGGTATGGTCTTGGAAAAGATGAGAATCATATCAGTGCCAAAGATAAAATTGAAGCATTTCTAACAGTTGTCAGCCAGAAATGCCAAGTGGATGACCAATCTCAGCCTCCTCCAGAGGTCTGTAGCATTACAGCTACCAGTCTTCAACCAATTGGATTCACTTCATGTGAAGGTTGGTCGGGCTGGATTCTGCAAAGGCTATGGGCCCTGACAACATTCCAGCAATATTACTGAAGACTTGAGCTCCAGAACTTGCCACTCCCCAGCCAAGTTGTTCCAGTACAGTTGCAACACTGGCATCTATCGGACAATGTGGAAAAATGCCCAGATATGCCCTATACACAAAAAGCAGAACAAATCCAACCTGGCCAATTACCATTCTCAGTCTATTCTTGATTATTAGGAACGTAAATGAAAGTGTCATTAATAGTGCTATCAGACAGCACCTGTTCAGTGACACCCAGTCTGGGTTGCACCAGGGTCATTCAGCTCTTGAATCCATTACATCCTTGATTCAAACGTGGACAAAAGACCTGAATTTCAAATATTTAAAGTTTACCAGATTCAGGACTTGTACGTCTGGTTTGGAAAGTTGTTAATGTCACTCCACTGTTGAAGAAGGAAGAGGGAAACCAAGGAATTACAGACCAGTTAGCCTGACATTTGTGGTGGGTTCAACCCAGTAGGTGTCTAATGAGATATTGGGGGTTCAGGTGAATAGCTCTTTAAAATGCCATGAACACGTGCAGAAAATAGTCAGAAAGTCCAATAGGATGCTGGCCCTCATATCTAAGGGACTGGAGAACAAGGATGCAGATGTTATGCTGCAGTTATTAAAAAAAACCCTAGTTAGATCCTATGTAGAGTACTGAGAGTAGATCTGGGCAGAATGTTTTGGCCCTGGTGGGAGTTCAACACAGATTTCCAAGGAGGATACCTGGATTTCAGGTATTAATTTATGAACAGAGATTGGACAAATTAGACCTTTATTCTCTCGAATTGGAACGATAAGGGGTGATTGACGTCTTCAGGATATTAACAGGGGAAGTCAGAGTAAACAAAGATAAACTATTTCCACTGGTTGAAGATTCTAGAACCAGGAATTATAGTCTAATAAGAAGAATCGGGCCATGCGGGAGAGGTGTTGGAAAGCATTTCAACACACAGAGTAGGATTTTGGAATTTTTTTCCTTAAATGGTGGTCGATGCTAATTCAATTGTCAAATTTAAATTTGAGAGAGAGAGTTTTTCATTGAACAAGTCAAGGGATATGGGCCCAAGGCAGGTATATGAAGTTAGGTTACACATTAGCCATTATTGATTGGTGGAGCAGACTTGAGGGGCTGAATGGACTACTCCTCTGCTTCTGTCCTAGTATTCCCAGATGAGGTGAGTGACAGTGCTTGACATTAAGGCCGCATTTATCAAGTGTGGCATGAAGGAGCCCTAGCAAAACCGGAATAAATGAGAATCTGGCGCCAACTCTCTGGTTGGAATCATACCTGGCACCTAAGAAGATGTTTGTGGTTATTGGTTATCAGTCATCTCAGCTCCAGGACATCTTTGCAGGAGTTCCTCAGGGTAGTGTCCTAGGCCCAAACATCTTCAGCTGCTTCATCAATGATCCTTCCTTCATTGTAAGGTCAGAAATGGGGATATACGTTGATGACTGCACAATGTTCACTACTGTTTGGGTAACCTCAGATATTGAAGCAATCCATGTTCGAATGCAACAAGATCTGGACAAGTGGCAAGTAATATCGCACCACACAAATGCCAGGCAATGGCCATTTCCAATGACAGACAATCTAACCACTGCCCCTTGACATTCCATGGCTTTACTATTATTGAATCTCCCACAGTCAACATCTTGGGGGGGGGGTTACCATTGACCATCAATAGGACTTGCCATATAAGTACAGTTGCCAGAAGAGTAGGTCAGAGGCTGGGAATACAGTGACCTGTAATATACTTCCCGTCTCACTATAAACTGGCCACCATCGACATCCCACAACTCAGGAGTGATGGAACACTCCCTACTGGATGCAGCTCCAACAATACTCAAGAAGCTTGGCACCATCAAATTAAGCAGCTCACTTGATTGGCACCACACTGAGCATGCATCCAGTCCCTCCACCACCAACGCTCAGTAGCAGCAGTGTGTACTATCTACAGGATTCACTACAGAACTTCGTCAAAGATCCTCAGATAGCAGTTTCCAAACTTATGAGTAATTCATTCTAGAAGGACAGGGACAGCAGATATATGGGATCACCACCATCTGTAGGTTATCTTCTAAGCCACTCACCAAGCTGACATGGAAATATATCACTCTTCCTTCAGTGTCACTGGGTCAAATTTCTGGAATTCCCTCTCTATGTGCATTGTGGGTCAATGTGCAGCACGTGGAGTACAGAGTTTCAAGAATACAGGTCACTATCATCTTCTCAAGGTCAACATGGGACAGGAAAATCCTGGCCAGCCAGCAAGGCCCATGCAACAAGAGTGCACATGTATATATTTAAAAATGTTGCTTTTGTGTGATTTACATCTATTTCAAGGAATTTTATTTAATGTAGGCTTGCCGCACGTCTAAAATATGCTTTAAAAGACAAGAGAATCTGTGGTACAATTTTTAGGATGAAAGATCTTTATGGTATTTTCCATGCCTGCTGAATTCATTTTAAATTCAGACTTTTCAAAAGGCTTCCCTGGGAGTAAAATCTGCAGGCCAGCAATATTTATGCAATAGTAAGAACCATAATTCTGAATATATATTCCAATGATAGCTGGTGACAGCACAAGCTGCAAAACAATTATAAGAGCAATGAGCAGCTGGAGTAAATACCTGATCTAAATACAGTAGAATAATGCAATATTTTTGTGACCAAATGTTTGCCCAGCATGAAGTGAGGTCCTGTGAGGCTGATCCGCCACATGATTTTTTTTTTGGCAGTTTTGTGTATATGCCTCATTATATGCTTATTGATAATTTTAAATAACCTGTTATGACAGATCTCGGGAGCACGAGGTACTTGAATCCAAGTCTCCTGGCTGAGAGGTTGGGACTCCATCACTGGAGCTTCTCTTTCTTTATGTTGTAATGTGAGATTAATTTTAAAAATGTACTAAAGCTGAATATATCCTACTAATTATAGTATGCTCCCTACTGTAATGGTACATTCCAGTTATAAGCTTCATGCTAGTTGTCCATTCCATGTTACTTTGTTACGGAGTAAAATTTTGAAAACCTTATTTTTTTTCGACTATTTTATCAGCGGATATAATTATCTTCCATATAGAGCAGTCCTTTTCTTGAACGTATTACTTTTCATGGATACTTTGTGTTGTAGTTGATGGTTTACCTAATACTGTATACATGGAATATTCTCATAGGGCCTGTGTTCTCTTGGCTCTTGCTGATAGAGATATTATCGTTTTTCTTTTGCAAAGGAATTACCCACTCTGGAAATTGTTTGGCGTTTGCACAAGGAGAGCATTGTGAGCCTTGAAGAGCTGGTGTCAAGGTATGTCCATTACAGAAATAAGCAGCATTCTGTATTCCATTGTCAGTGATCGATAGTGTGGTGACAACATTGCTAAGTGGCTGGTTGCCTTGTGAAGTCATGCAGATAGTTTTCAGGTGGGGCTGTAGAAATACCTTGAGCTGCAAAACAGAATGGAGCACAGAACCCAAATGTAATAGGTGACTGTGCTACTCTGAATATCTTCCTTTTGTATCTGATCTTTCCTTCTTACTGATCTAAGTTCAAAGCAACAATATTTATTTTATGCAGGCTGCTGATCTAACTTTGTTGGTAGATGTTCTATTCTATGGTCCTAATACTTTATTATATCAGTATGGCAGTTGATGCTTTCAGCTTCATAAAATTAAGTTTTACAATAACACAGTTGGTAATATTTTTGCCTACATATTGGTTATCAAATATATCATCATTTATCATTTCTTTTTTAAAATGTTATGACTTCTTCAAATATGACATGGCTTGAATAAAAGTGCTGAGAGGGACAAATCTCTTCTGGGTAGGTTGTGTTAAATCAACCTTACTACAGGTTGATGCTAACATTGTACATCCCAAACCATCATTTGTTTCCTATCTCGTGCAAATACATCGCTATTCTGAGATGCCACATGTTTCAAATTTCAGATTGCACCAAGTTTTATAATCTGTACAGGAAACATGTAGGCGTTTGGTCGAAATAGGAATGGTTGGAAAGACCTTTTGCCTTTATTCACATCGATGGTCTTCACAGTTTTTTTTTCTCCTGGTACATTAAAGTTCAAATACAACTTTAATCATTTAAGTTTAAAATTCACGGTTCCTCCTTTTGATGATAACTCTCTCCAATTTTGTTTTGAATTGTCTAATTTTCTCATTTCCCAACTCCCACTTTTTTTAACCAGTCTAAGTATCCTAGTTTTATTTTGTGTTACTACTGTTGTTTTGTCTGAAGCTAATATTAGGAATTCACTCTGATGTGACCCTGAATGTCCCTGACTCTTGGCAGCAGTTTTATTACGTTATACAATGGCAGGAATATGATTGAGAAGTTGCAGCAGACAGGGCTGGAGCAATGAAAAACAAAAGCACCGATACCTGAAATTTGGAGAACAAGGCACTGCCATGAAGGTTGCTAGCAAACATTAAGACCACACTTGTAAGCTTAAAATAGGAAACGAAGCCTTGATTTTCTGCTCTGTGAACAGTAACCCAGATGTCTCTGCGGTGGTTTGCTGGCTCTTCAATGATCTCCTTTGTTTGGGAACGGAAGACGCTGACCAACATGAAGATGTACAGAGGCAGATACTATTAGGTAAGAAGAATGATTTTGACATATTAGAACATACAGTATAATGCAACATCTTTGGGTTCTTGTATGAAATCTTCATATCCTCTTTAGTCATAAGAGAGGTCCCAGAGGACTGGCAGTAGCCAAAGGTGTTCCTTTGTTTAAGAAGGGCAACTGGGATATCCAAACAATTACATCATTAAAATTGCACAACACCAGGTTATATC
Source organism: Chiloscyllium plagiosum (assembly GCF_037043375.1). Lineage (NCBI taxonomy): Eukaryota > Metazoa > Chordata > Chondrichthyes > Orectolobiformes > Hemiscylliidae > Chiloscyllium > Chiloscyllium plagiosum. Next base: position 33,621,272 of record NW_028270155.1, on the reverse strand, counting down.
CAACAGGTTTATTTGGAAGTACAAGCTTTCGGAGCGCTGCTGTTTCATCAGATAGCTAGTGGGGCAGGATCATAGGACACAGAAGTTATAGCAAATGTTCATTCTGTCATAGTGTCATAAAACTGCTGCGATATATTGAATGAACTCAGATTGCTGCTAAGTCTTTCATCTTTTAGAATGGTTGCAAGTTTTGATTCATTAATATATAAATACCAGAACTTTTTTCAAGTCACATTCCCAAAATAACTTAAGGTTTTATTTTTAAAAAGTGGCATCTCAGCTCAGACAGTGCATTAAAGGTGTGAAGTTAAAGTCTGTATATATTCTAGTCTTGAGCCAGATTGATTTTTTTTTTTAAATTTCCAAAGTAGGAGTTTATAAATTGTCACATGGATTGACTGCCTACCGATTGTGTGTGCTTTTTGAATAAAATAAATGTATCTACAAATACAATTCCGCAGTGCAAATTGACCCCATAGACTTGTGTGTGTGTGTGTGTATGTGTGTGCGCTTGATAAAGTGCGTGCATGAATGGAATATATGCCTGTGTGTGTGTGTGTGTGTGGGTATATGAAAGGGGGTCTGCGTGAGTGTGTGAATATGTAAGAAAATGTGTGAGAGTATGTATTGGAGTCACTTGTAGTCTGACATGAACCCAAGGCCGGTTAGACTATC